>NC_138907.1:8373702-8750404 GCF_965231255.1 Vanellus vanellus
GTTCTGTCAGTTCTGTCGGTTTTTAAAAATGTCTTGTAATATGAAATGCAAATGAATAGAAAAACAAATTAATAAATCATATATCACGACTTAGAGTGTTGCACAAAGGCTAGCAAAGTGGCTATGATGTGTAAAAACGTTTCTTGTCCTTCTAAGCCAGACTCATTATTTTAGTCTATTGGTTTTTCTTTCATGTGGGCCTCCCTTCATTAGACTGTCTTGTGGACTACAAAAAAAAAAAAAAAAAAAAAAAAAAACACCCAACCCAAAACACAGGAAAAAATGTTATGCTGGACCACACTACAATGCTGCTTTGGCATCAGAGAGAGGAAGGTGGTGGCTTAGAAAGGAAAGGGGAACAGAAGGGAGAAAGCACTGTCTCTTCTTAGATATTTTTGTTTCTAAGGAGAACAGTGGCCTTGGCTGGGTTCTTTCTGTCTGCTTTCTTAGAAAATGGTGAATCCTGCATGAGCCGTGTAGTAGAGACACCTGGCAGAGAAGTTTCAAGTGAACTGGAGTTGCCACGGGGTGGTATTGACTCTTTGTTCTCTGGAAGCCTTGTTGAATCAATAAAAGGAGTTTATTTTGCAATTTATTTCAAATGGCATTCTCTTCCCACAGGATGATTTGGAGAATCCTTTATAAGGAGATCTCCACCGATGGCTTGTTCTCCAGAGGGCATTTCTGTAGTGAAGGGAGCCTTGCAAAAAATACTGGAACGTGTTGGAAAAGAATGAAATTTAAGTTTGCTAAAAAGTTCCGTGTTAACTAGAGGGTGCTTCTTGAAAAGAGTAGGAATTAATAGGTTGACAAATGTGTTAACCCAGCTTGTTCTTAGATCTGAACTTCATGACTGACTCCTCAGTAGATTAATAGAAAACTAAGGGAAGGAAGACTGAGTTGGTCATTTAAATTGCTGCTCTGAAAGCTTTGTTCTATATTTTCTAGCACTTCACACAGTTGTCTTTTATATTTTGCCAGATATCATGCTTTTCCATTCCCTTCAATTTCTTGCTAGTTGTTTTCCACTTATTTGTTAAGCGGCTGATCCAGAAGAAAGTAGCATAGGTGGAATTATATAGTGGGTAATGCCAGAGACCAGAAATGCGGTGAATACTGCTTGTGTTTATCCTGGTGTGTATTCAAATGGTTGATCATCCCATATTTTCTTCCTTTATTTTCAATTAGTAAGAATATGGTTGTTTGGAAAAGGAATCAGGGTGTGTGTTTCTGGGACAGGATCAGTATACTGGATGCATGACTGCAGGATATGAATAAATGTGTTTGGACACAGGGGGTACAGCTTAATTACAAGGAAGGAACAAGTTAGCACTTTAAAAATAATTCTATGAAACCTGAACTGTTTAGCTGGAAATTATCCACAACAGGTGTCTGTTTCAGGCTTCAATTTCTTCATATCAACAAAAAAGGTTCAGTCCTTCCTGAAGAAGGACTTCCTTCTTGAAAAAGGAGAAAGCTAGATATATATATGGGGATTTGATAATCTAGGGGGAAAAAAAGGAGGGAAAAAACAATTTTAAAAATCCTTTTTCCCCTGAATAGCTTCAGTTTCTCCAGGCTTTGGGTTGAAGATCTGGATTGTGAGAGCTAAGCTTATAATTTTTGCCATGTCTACAAAATACCATCTGAGTCTTGTGATGTTACAAGTCTCTACAAAAATCTCTACTTGAAATGAACAGTGACAAATCTCAAGATCCACTGAGTGGAGGAGCATCTTCCAGCTCAGCATGGGGGGGTCTGAACAGAGCATCCCCCACCTGGAGCCTGGGCAGAGGACTGGCACCCTGAGCACCCGCGTCCACCCCGCACTGCCAGGCACTTAGGGAGGTGAGCCAGGAAGAGTAAAGAGAGAAGAGACCCTGACGAGCAAAGGAGACACAACAGGGAATGGATAACAAGTGGGTGATAAGGATGGAGACTAGGACCAAAATGAGATGCTGCGAAGATGGGCTGGAGGGCCTGTGAACAAAGAGAGCCTGATGCGGGGAAGGAGAGAAAGAGGGAAAAATGTGTCTGCAAGAAACTAGCAAACACACAACCCTCCAAACCAGTGCTGGTACCTCAGACACCCCTTGTTCTCCTCTGTCAGCAAACTGCTGTGGATGTGGCTAGCAAGATGTGTGTTTTCCTTCCTTTGCAGCAGGAGACTCCAATTTGCATGAGGAAGTTCTCATTTTAAAAACTTTGCACTGACATAAGCAAAAAGGTACAGAGAAGACACAGTATCTCCCACAGAAACCACCTGTAAATGTATGGGTATGCCCCATATCAATATTTGTCATAGTTGTGAGACATTAATGTCATAGTAATGTGATTGGCAGGATACTGCGGAGCCCACAGCCAGCTATTACAGTTTCCTTGTTTTGCCATGTTTTCTACTGTGACTTGAGAAAATGAAGCACAAGAAATGCTGAATTAGAAGATAGTAGTTCCCTCAAAACAGATATGCATAGTTCTTCCTGCCTGAGGGAGAAGGGTAGGCTGGAGTCACTATGACCAAGTACTTTGATTCTTGAGTGACTTGTATCAGAAGAGTCAGAATAACAACAAAAATTGCAAAAGTATTTCTATTTTCATGTAAAATCATATCTTTAGTAGAGTACAAGTCCTGTCATTTTTCAATGCTATGTTTTACAGGACTCTGAAAATTGATGGCTTGTAGAACATAATGTCATAGATACTATCATAGTTCCTGTAATAGAGTTGTTCAAAAGCATATGAACTTCTGGCAGCTGTATTTCCTTTAGTGATGTCATAAGGCAGCAAGTTCCACAGTTCAGTTCATATAGTCTATAAAAAAAACCATCATTTTATCCCTCTTAAGCCTTTGTGGCCTTTTCATCTCAAATGTGTGTCTCGGCATTTATTAGGAGATATGGGAAGCAGAAGTTCCCATGGCATTTACTCTTTATAATTCACAGTATAGATATTCTTTATATGTTCTCCTTGTGGCTTCTCATTACACCACTGGAGATACCTCAGGAAACTCAGCAGCTGCCTTAGTGGTTTTATCCCCATGATGAGACTGTAGTTGACAGAGTGTTTGGACTCTGCACAAATTTTCAAGTACACCTATTTGCGTGCAACACAGCCCCTCCAGCTGTGACCTTGGACCTTTTTTTTTCCCTTTCTGCCTGAGAATACCAAAACCATATTTTTACACTTAAATTTTATAGGTAAAATTAGAACGACTAGGCAGAGTTAAGACTGCTAGAAAATCTGTAGCAATTTTCTTGATGACTAATAATAGAGCATAGTGCAAATTGCAGCATTTGCAAAGGCGTAATTTTTCTGTTTAATGCTTGGCAAACAAGAATTCACTAACAGCAATAGGTTTTTTCGTATGTTTTTATGGGATGCTGAAAAATTTAAAATCCTATCCTCAGGAATCTACTGTCCTTGTTATGTTAGAAGATAATGCCTGAGGTTGTTTAGATAGAAAGTGTTTCTTTAAAATGTTAATTTACTTTGCCATTTGTGCTAATTGGTTTATCTTTTTGCAACTACTAGTTTTCATTTTTGGTTTTAGCGGACTTTGAGTTCTTGCATTTGAGCTCATTCAGATTGCAAGAAGCTGCAGAATGCTGCTTTCTGTTTTGGCTTGGCATTAAAAAGATCTGTTTTTAAAGGGTTGCTTTTTAAAACATTTCCGTCTGCCTTAGATTTTTGTATAACTGGGGGACCAGCTTCTTAAAATGCTCAGTTTCCAACATTTTCCACTGCTATCTGTGTTCAGCAGTCTTTTGAAAACATTAGCTTTGCCTGTCAGGGTCTTCTGTAAATTCAAAAACCTTAGTTTCACATCCACTACAACCTGGCATAAACCAGCACTGGTGCAAGGAAGGGCAGTCTTGCCCTCCTTTTTGCCTTTCCCCCCTGCCTATCCCCTTATTCGTGCCCCTTTTCCTTAGCCAGCATTAGTGTTCATGTAGCCATGCAATGAACTGAATCAGAGAACTGATCTAGCTGAAAAATAACCGCCCCTCCCACAAATGGTTAGCCTACAGCCAAACTGGTTCCCTGAGCCAATCTACCATGTGGCTGCATGAATCCCAGTGCCAAAACTTGAGCAGCTGGAGCCAAAGAGGAATGATCCCTTTTGCAGGAACATAAATCTCTGCCAGTCTGAACTGATTGTGAAACTATAGCTGTGAGCTTTAATGCTGCAAGCTACTTAGCGACGGACCCTTGAATCTGCTCGAAACAGCTTACAGAATCAGTCATACTAAAGTATGGCTTTTTACTGTTCCCTCTCAAATTCTCATTTTGCTGCTTCATTCTGAGATGATTGCTTCTCTCAGGTCCTCATCAAGCAGAATGCTTGAACACTGGCTTAATTTTAAGTAAGTTAATATTCCCAATAAGTATGTGCTTACACTTAAAGCGCTTAAGCGAATTTATTCCCTGTTCACACAGCATTGGCTCCATGACTAGGACTCCCGATCGCTGTGACAGTGAAGATGCTAATGATGATAATATGCTGTCACGATTATTATTTGTCTGAGCTGAACATCACAGATGTTCTCCCAGCAGTGGATGATGAAACAGAGCTAACTTCTGCCATCTTTTACTCAAAACAAGCGAGACGCACTGTTCCAGTGGAACCACCTGCCATGCGGTCCACTGCAAGCCAAATGGATCCATGGAGGGTCAGTTGATCTGAACAAGCAGGAGCTTTGGAGTAATAGTGTTCACAGTGATTTCCAAGAGCTCTGAGGATTGACCAAATTCTACCTCATATGAAGTCACTTTTTCCATAATCAAAGTTAAACCAGTGCTGTAGTCCTCTAGCAGACCCTACCCATGGATAGGTGTCCCCTGTATTCACAAAGAAGTATTAACAGCAGGCAGAGGAGGGATTTGATCAGACTTGGATGTGACTCATAGCCTGTCCCCCAGCAAAGAAAGCTACGCTTTCCCCAGGGACAGCAACACGCAGCTCCATGACACGGTCACCTTTTAAAGGTGTCTTTGCTGCCGGGATAGAGCATGAGGATCCCTCCTCCATTCCAGATGCTGCTTGCCGCTTGCCCAAGGAATCCAGCACTGTTATCGGCCTGAGGAGCACAAAGGAGAGAAGTGCCTTTTCTAACGGCATTTAGATCACTGGCATTTCAGAAACACCTAATGTGATACAGATGGAGCGTGTTGCGCGCTGGCTGGCTTTCAGCAGGGGGACTGACGTGCTTTGTGATTAATCACCTGTGCTGGGAGTAAATAAGGCTCAGCCAAGGCTGGCTGCTCTGTCCCTGCTTTTGTGGGGGACACTGAACGCTTACATTCTATGTCTGAGTATAGATAAGGTGCTGGGTAGGCATAGCTGACTCATTCGAGAAATAAAGTAAAAATGACAGAATTTGTACAATTTCTCTCCTTTCTGCTTCAGCTGAAATTGCCGCTTTTTCTTCCCTTAATCTGCTCTGGAAAGTGTTTTGCAGCAGTTCACAATTAAAATTGGACTGACTAAGTAAGTCCTTAAGGGCTTATTTAGCAGCCGAATTAAGTTGAAATTACTAGGTCTCTAGTTGGCATTAGATTGTAGAAGAAAATGTCTTCACTTCTCCCCAATTCATAGCAAAGTTATTTTTTATAAAGATTTTTTATCTAAGAACGTATATCCTTTAGGCACCCCAGTTTTATAGCATTCTATTTGTGATTTAATGCATATGGAGGTACATGTGTGTTACTCTTATAATGGAACCAGAGGAAAAAAAGAAAATATGTCCATCTGCAACAGTTTAGTGGGGAAGAGCTATTGTTTTCCAAATTTTTTTTCAGCCTATGAAAGTTTGCTTTTTACTATCTAGTTGTTAGTAGAGGAGAGCAGGGAGTAGAGTTCTCCATCCAAGGAACGCAGATTGAAGAGACACACTGACACCGGTATGTAAAAGTTTGATTGTGTAACTAATTATCTAGAAAGACCCTATGAAACAACAGCTGGTGAAGATTAAAGCAGGTGGATTTGTGTCTTGAAGAGTCCACCACATGCCAAAAAAAAGTACGGCGTGGGATTATCTTTCCTGGAACGGGTTCAGGAAAAATAGCTCTCCTTCAATTAAAATACACCTGAGATCTTGATATGAAAGGCTACAGGTTGCTTATTCCTGTTTTCAATATACTGAGTCAGAATTTCCAAGGGTAGAAGCGTACAGGAAGAGTTCAAAGGTAGAATGTTTGTGCGGGAATTGAACACAGCCAGCTTCCCTGCTTATTAAAATCTTGCAGGAGTGAAAAGCAGACATCTCTGGAAGAGGAAAACAAACTTTTGTTTCAGAGTGCTGATAGTTTTACTGCCTCTTTCGCTGCCAGGATAAGGTCCTCAGCTGGCATAAATAGCAAAGCTCTATTGAAGCGCGTGGGAGCTGCGCCAGGTAACACCCACCTGAGATCAGGCCCTCAGACATGTAGTCAGGGTGCCTTCCTGCTGTCAAACTCCAGAGCAGCTCCTCACTGAAAGCAGGTCTGAAGCCATAGCCTGGCACGTGACAAAGCATCTACCACAAGTCTGTTACTCCAAGTGGCTCTCTTAAAAAGCTTGTTGCTTCAAAGAAATTACGAGCAAGCCAGTATCTTTTATCATTTCTCTCTCTCTTGCCTTCTCTTTGTATTTTTCCTTAAACTAAACCATATTAATTTTGAGCTATAAAGCCTTCTAAAAGCCTGCAGAAATTAATGAGCTAAAACTGGCAATATGCAATAATGCATGTCATGTAAAAATATAATCGGTGTTTTTCCCAGAATTGCCGTCACCTTAGAATTTTGCTGTACACCAAATATTTTTAAAGTGGTGCAACAAATGTAAACTCTAAATTTGCCAGCAATAGGTGGACTGCAGCTGCAAGTAAATCTGTTTTTGTTGTACCATCCAGGTAATTAATCCCGTATTTCAACAAAATCCCACTAAGCTGGCTGTGTATCACTCTATGTTCCAAGCAGCATGAAGATAACTTGTGAGATTTAAGAATCCTTTATTGTTCAGTTTTCTCTTTTTCTGTCCCTTCTTAAGTCAGCTAATAAAAAAACGTAGACCTCTTAATAAGGTCGTGCTTAACCTTAGCTGAAAATTCTGGAGCGTTAGTGGGCTTAGTTTTAATTAGCTAAGGGTCAGTTTTCCTTGTCCAGGCTGTTTTCTCCAAACATATTCTGTGGTGTGGTTCACATTTTTTATGGAATATAACTATCTGGATATCTGCATGGTGTGCTAGAAGCTATGTGCATAGGCTGTAAATCCTCAAGAATTTGCAAACTAAGAATTTTTGAATAAATATATTTACTGTCTGAGGACCTGATCCTCTAATTATTGCCGCACTGGTAAATTCTTACACTCAAATAGAAGCAACTATATTGTTTTAGCTCAAGGGTCTGACTCTGCAGATTTTCATTCAATAAATAATAAAGGATGCGAGATGACAGCCTCAAGAATCAAAGAAAATAGTTTTTAAATGCAGTCTCTTTGGTTAAACATACCACAGTGAATTTGGACTAAGATCTGATTCTAAGCTGAATTCATCACTCTTACACTGATCTAATCTGCAAAGTAGGGGGGAAAATGGGCCAATAAGACCAAAACAAACATTTTGCTCAGATCAGCCTCCTTATCTGACGTTGGAGGGTCCCATAAAGGAATGGAAAAGAGCGTTGAAATACAGTTACAAACTGTAAGGCTTTTATTGCTCTTATCAGGACAGCATATAAGATGGCTGTGTATATGATGTGTGCATGTGGTCTTTGACCACAAAACTTAACATGAGAAAGGAAAGTGTTGACACTTGGTAAAGAAATAGGTTCCTCCCAGCCACCCACCCACAAATACAGTGTGTGTAGCAATCGTCTCCTAATGTGCTTTTTTTCCCTCCAGATATATGTGAGTGCTCTGATCTTTTATTTGGCTCTTTAATGCATCCCTGCAAATGAAATAACTATTCTGGGATGTTGCTAAAGCATTCAAGTGGCTCTTTTGCATCAGCACTGGCTGGCTTGAAGCGAGTTCCATAGGGAGTCTCGAAAGGGGATCCGTCCCATCACAAACTGGTTGAGGATATAGATTTAACAAGGGAAGATTAGAAAAGGAGGAGGTGTTGGACTTTTGGGGGATTGCCTGAAACTTCTTTTTCAGCTCTAATGTTTCCTTTGCTGGATTCCCCCTCTTGCTTTGGAGTCTAAATTTCCGGTACCTAAAGTAAGTAGAGACAAACTGATCAACTCTGGGCCATGCGCGTATGGTTTGATAAATACCGAAGGGCCTGGAATCTCGCATGGCTGACACTTTGTTTCCAGCTTTGTGGTAAACAGCTGAATAGCAAGAAGGCAGCAAGTCATAAACTGCACTCGCCACGAACATCTGCATTTATGAAAACTTTCCCTAATTGAAAATCTAGTAGTTTCAAGTGCTGTAGACGGAGAGTTTGGAAACTAGCTCAGGGGCTGCTAAGATAGCAAGAAGCAGGAGTGGTTCTGAGACCCCAGTTCAGGTTACTCCCCCACCCTCCTCCTTGTAATTTGGGCATTCGCGAGGTGCTAATAACATCTTTATGAATTTTAACAAGGGAAAACTTTCTCTCTTTGGACTTCAGACACGTTATTCTGTGGTTCTTCTCTAACTCCCTCTCCTTGCCATCTGCCCTGCCCCCATTTCTCTTCCTCCTCCTCAATATTTCCTCCTGGTTCTTTGAGATCTACTACACCAAAAATATTTTTGGAAATACCACAGACTATTGTTTTTATTAGTGACTGGAAAGCTTTGTAGTAGGATGCTTTTGTGTTTCATTTGTTTTCCTTGCTCTGGCACAGCTGTTTTTGTTTTAGCAGCATTAGAGAGATGGTTAAACTATTTGTGGCCTTTTCTAACCCAGCAGAGCTCTTCCACTGAATGCTTTAAACTGAATGACTGAAACTGTAACTAACAGGTTGTCTGCGTGGGCAGTTTTGTGCATAAAGTTACAAATGCACTGGTTTTATGAGATCTTTTAATTTGTTCAGCAAAACACTGATCACTGTGAAGCAAGTCCCAGTTTCCCTATAAATTTCCCAGCCAGAACATTGACAGAACCTTGACTCGGGAAGATACAGAACAGATGAAACAGTAGATCTTGTTCAAACCTACATGCGCTCAGAAACTATTAAGGGAAAAGAGGTTTATGTAGGTGTGGTGATCCCTACCTTAGCCAAGAGGGAATAGGAAGAAAAGCCATAGCGGGTGGTGGGGCAGAATGCGGTCTGACGACAAACCCGCCAAAGGTGGTATGTAGCAGCTACAAATGGCTAACTGGCCACTGTGGTTACAAGGAGGAAGATGGGAAATTAGGAAACAGGCATGCAGTCAGAGAAGGGTGACGGCAGAAAGTAGTAAATGAAGAACGAAGCAAATGAAAAGTGAAGTAAAATGAAAAAGTAAGTGGAGAGTGAAAACGTAATGCATCTGTGCAAAGGCACCTTAAAAGCAAAGGGAAAAAGAGGAAATGAGTTGGACTGAAGGCTTCGGTGTTCATGTCTGGTGACATAATGTAAGTGATATTGAAAGTATGGGCTGATGAACGGCACTCTTACCACATGTTCCCACCACCTCTGCTGGGCAGGCACAAGCAGCTGCACAGCGATTAGGTTTAGAGGATCGATCTGTTTGACATTGGTTTGGCACTTTTGGCAAGGTCAGGCAGATGATGGACCTGGCTTGATTTGTCGTGTGGCTGTGTGAACCTAGGACTGGTACTGGGGAGGCACTGGGAAAGAGCAGCATGTGGGTACGGGGTAGGTGGCATTATCCCTGTCAGCACCTTACAGCATTGGGAGAGAGGTGCATATATCAGCTGGCTGATGAAATATAGTGCAGGTGGAGTGGGAAAGGACATACAATATCTCCTACCTACAGTAATGTTGAGTGTGGCTCTTCCCTTTTGTATGCCATGGGTGGGGAAGCAACTGCACTTGTCAGAAACCACCTCCTTAGTGACACTGCAAAAGAAAAGGCTGAGATGACTTTTCAAGCACGTTTTTTCTCTGCTGTTTTTTGTCTTTTTCCTTCATTAAAAATAATTGTTTTCAACTCCCCTGTCAGTTTTGCTGGGGGACATATCAGTGGATTCATGACTGAATGAGGCCAGGGACAATGCAGAGAACAAAACTTGTCTGAAATTCTTGGATGACTAAAGTCTGTTGTCAGATGATGATACTGAGGTAATAATAGCAAGATAAGAGGACAGAGTAACTGAGCAGAACTCAGCAAGGAATTACTTATGTAGATGCATATTAGAGTAACTGGAGTTATGCTGAATGTTGGTAACAAACTGCAGAAGATCAGACCTTGTGTAATATCAAAGTTTATCCCATGCTTTTCCTGTCTAAAATATTGCAACAAAAGCATCAGTTTGAGCTGACCCAAAATGCAGTATTTTCTACTTTAAGCTTCATTACAGTCAGAGAATAAAAAAAAAAACCAAATGTGTATGCACAGAACTAACTGACATAGAAGAGGACCCCTGGGGGATATTTTTAATGAGAAAATATATGCATATGCTGAAATCTGTATCAACATCTGTAGACATTGGTTGTTTCCCTTTATGATGAATTACGATGAGAGAGAACATACTCTGCTTACATGTCCTATATCCACAGAGACACACAACTACTTCTCTATAGGTGTGTGTCACTCAGTAGGCTTTACTCAGTGCAATACAGTAAAAGGAATTATTCCTCAGAAGACATACTGTTTCTGCTGGTGGGAAGGCACTCACAAGTACAGGAGTACCACCCATCTGTCCTCCAATGCCGTAATAATCAATGTAGTTGCATTGCTAAAGCTCATTCCATGTTTTTCTTCTGAATCAAATAGCAACATACACATTTCAGCCAAACGTTTTTGAACTGTTACCCACAGCCCTGTTTCTTGCCTGTTAGTAGACTCCAGTTATGATCTTTGCACTGACTGTTCTCCTGACTGACTCATTTCAGGGCTCCAAAGAGTGCGCCAGCTGGGGAAAAACACAAGATACTTCAGACGAAGACTGCATGAAATGGGTTTCATCATTTATGGCAATGATGATTCTCCTGTTGTCCCCTTACTCCTTTATATGCCTGGTAAGATAGGGTAAGTACTGTAAAAAAAAAAAAAAAACTGTTGGCAAAACAAACGCTATTCAAGTTCATAGGTTATTTGGTATATACTGTGAAAAATGAAGTTACGTGTGGTAGATACTTCAGAAGAGAAACATACATTGTTAGTTGAATTCACTGTTTATTTGTGTTCTATTTTTAATTTGGCCCCTGACTTACTTTTGAGCTGTTCCAGTATTCAGAATTTTTAAAATTTCTCTTATCTTTTTTTTAACTTGCTCTGGAATAATACTTTTGATAACATTTTGAATTTGGCTATATTTTTTTTTAAATTTGTATTCATTAAAATTATTGATGAAAAATATTGCCTTTGATGTATGAATTGTTTTGGATGGATATTCTTTTTCCCCATCTGATCTTGGAATGCTCTTTGCATGTTTTACCATTCAGTACCTATCAAGCAGCACTTGTGCACTGACTCGGACATGCAGACTAGAAATCAGTAGTAGCATAACGTAAGGGTTGAGCTGTAGGGAATGTTTGCAAGTAGCTTATGGTGGCTATATGCTCTAGGTCTAGTACATACCACACAAAAGGGTCCTAAATTGGCAGAGTAATTGCTAGAGCAAATAAACGATCATATAGATTGTTTTATTGCTGTTGGTGTGCAGGAGCCCAGCTCTCATACCTTCCAGAAGCCCAGCTTCTTCTGTGCTTACGGACTGTGAATGCCCGCACATTTTGATTTGCACTCAAAGCCTTTCCTTGACATAAATGAATCATGTCTATTTTACAGTGATCTCTCTGCCATTGCACTTCTAGTATTTGACACCCACTTGGCTTCATGAGTTGTTAAGCAGCGAAGAATCTCAGTCCTACTGGTAAAATTCTGGCTTGTATTGAATTCAATGGGAATATTACCATCTACTTCAATTGAAGACAGGATTTTACCCATTGTTTTATTATACTTGAATGTTTTCTCTCTGTGGTCAGTTTATTGGAGATAATTTACTTTTGGGTTTTTTTCTTCTCTCCTTAGGGCTTTTGCAAGACGCATGTTAGAAAAAAATATCGGGGTCGTTGTGGTTGGATTTCCAGCTACTCCTATCACAGAATCCAGGGCTCGGTTTTGTGTGTCAGCTGCACATACACGGGAGATGTTAGACACGGTAAGCACAGCAGATGTCCTGCTGAAATTAACTTCAGATGCAAAGCAGGTTGGGAGAAGCTGTGTGTCTGTTACTTTGAATCTCAATAATTCATTTTTACATTTGTTTTTCTGGCCTTGTCACTTGATCTTTAAAGGCATTTTAGCCTTATATATTTTATTTTTAAATATAAATTATGGGACAGTTAACTTGTTATGTTCTTCTATTTCTAATAGCGACCAAATCTGTCATCACTAATAAAGACCTACATGAAGCGCACAGCAAGACAAAAGTTAAATGCTAGGTCAGAACTATCAGAGTAGGAAACCTGCAACGATATGGAAATAATTGAAAATCAAGTTTTCCATACCTTTATTTTCATTCCGTATTTCCACATGTTTCTTGAATTGCAGAAGTATATGGGACAGCCTTGGGGGTACAGGTGGAAATTGCAAACAGTATTTGGAACTGTTTGAACCTAATGAAGTTTAATTGGTGCTGTCTGGCCTGTCTCAGTTCTATATCTTTCTCTGATATCAGAAATACTGTTAAGAGTATGTTGAGACTTCCATCATAAAGCTCCATTCCAATGCAGTGAGAAATGTGTTTAAAATAAACTCTTTGAAATTTTCCATCTCCCTTTCTTGCCGAAGGTGTTTTTGGCCTGGGTTGATATACGTTCTTTCATTCTCAGAATAAGCATGAAACACAGAGGCTTAAAAGTAAATTTCAGGCTTTTTTTTCCTCTCTTTGCACAAGTATGATGGTCAAAACAAAAGATCCGTGAACACAGAGAGCATTTGAGTTAAAGATGCCAGTCCTCCATGCGGACAAGCACCTGCAGAGAGCCCCCATCTCCCTGTTTGCATCCTGAGATTCACATGGAGCTCGAGGCCGGAGCCCTGCATGGCTGACCAGCTCCCATGCCACTTGCCTACCCCTCTCAAACAACATCGAAAAATCTGCCTTGCATGTGTGTAATATAAAATTCCTGCTGCTCTTAAAGGTGCAGTAGTTATTAACAGTACCATAAAGATAATATTGCATAGAACAGGGCATAGCTACATACTTGTGTCAGTCATTGTCAGCTTTGGCGGTTTGATTGTGTAGATTTTGGCTTACATAACTAGCAGTCGGCGATGAAGTTGATCTGAAGATTAATCTCTTGAGGTTGCTGCTTTGATTTTCGTCCTCTTCCCTCACCCCCAAATGTCAAGCCCATCATGTTTTTGGGCCGTGATTGCGTGTTCACTTCCTGCTACCTGCACATTGGTGCTTCCTGGTACCAGTGGAAGGTCTGAAACACTCCCCAGCCATCATTCTTGAACATGCTGTATTTTTGCCTCTGAAAGTGGGATCATTGCTGTAGTACTTGTGCCATTCTTTAAATGTCCTTACAGTATGAGGCAGTGGAAATGCCCTGAGTTTAATTACTTGCAGATGGAAAGTTTTTAGGACAAACACTTTGTGAATATGCCTAAAAAAAGGGTAACAACAGGTAACAATGAAAACTTCTCCCTTTGGCAAAATTTGTTTTGAATCTCGGCCTGGAACTAAAAAGAGGAAAGATCCATGAAAGGGCAGGCTCCCAAGAATAACTTCCTTAATGACCTTGAAGCCATCTCTCTGCATAAACCATTACTAAATTACTCCTTCCTGTTCTTGAGCTCATGTTAGTGGCTTAACAGAAACAGGCTCAAAATTGATGCTTTCTTCTTTGATGCCAAAAGGTTGGCTGCTTTTGAATGTGCATCAGATGCTGCAAAACACTGAGCTGCTTCTCTATGGTATAGAGTTCCCTGGCTACTTTTTGAATCTACTGAGAGCTGGGGACACAGCTCAGCAAATTGCATTACAATATTAATGCATTATTAATTATTCCTGTGATAGTAATACAAGAAGGTAACGGAATGCCCTAAAAATATCTTAAACTGTTCAGACGATGACTCTGGTAGGCACGGTGGGCTGAGTCCCATCTAAGAAAATGCAGTGGCGACTCCAGTCTTTGGGATCTATAGGGAAATATTGAAGCGATGTCTTCACATCCCTTTTGCATAAGCAAAGATAACTTTTTATCTATATTATTCTCTCCCTGTGCTTTTAGGAAAAAAGTCTTTTTTTTTCATCTGTGCTCAATTAATGTACTTACTAATAAACCATAACCTACTGAAGGAGTAAATTCCGTTCTCGTAGATGCTGTTGTACATCTATGACTGCATCGCTACAGGACAATGAAAGCAAAATTTGCCCATTTGCCCTTTAAACTTTCTTTAATTGATACCTTTATGATCTTCTTGTTCTGCTGTAAAGTAGAGGTTACTAGAACTTCATTTCTTTTCCAAGAGAATTGATGCAGTATAATGGTCTTACAGGTTTTGAATGCTCTGGATGAATTGGGTGATTTTCTACATCTGAAATATTCCCGGTATTCCAAGTCATCTCATCCCGAACTGTATGAAGAAACTAGGCTTGAACTTGAAGATTAAGTTTTCCACACATGAAGAGAACATTATGATGCTATGAAAGGGGGGAAAACCCGAAAACTTAAAAATAAGAATGCATTTCTTCCCTTCTAAGGACAATTTTTGTTTCTCAGTTAATTGAAAGGAGGGGAAGCTCGGGTGTTGCATTTTATTGTATCAAATTTCTGTATTCAAGAGACTGAAATATTGATACAGATTTGCCTCCCCAGGAGATCTGTCCTTCTTACGGTATTTTTGATGCAGAATGAATGCATCCATTGATCGAGTTGCTAATGTATAGCCTTTGTTATGGCCCCTTTTTATGAAGAGGCTTCAGATAGTTTTAATTATGACTGAAATAATAAAGTTTAAAAACTGAATGTATTCCAGTGTAGTATGGTAATATAGCTGAGCTTCATCAGTGAGATTGGCTTTTTGTCTGTTAAAGAGCCTAAATCAAGACATTGGTGTGGACTGCTACAGAGGAATGAGCAGAAAGCGACCTCTTTAACTACGTTGCCCTATCATGCATTTCTCCAAGGACAGAAAATGTTAGAAGGTGGCTAATGCTGAGAACAAGAAAAGTGGCCTGATCAGATCATATATTTCTGACAGCAGATTATGGGAAAGGGAAAACGCCTCCTCCCCTCCGCAGACCCTTTATCAGCCACTTAAATACACTATAAGCTTTGTAATGTATAAAAATTTAGGCTTAGACGTAAACAGAAATGCTTTTTTGCTAACACATTTGACCTACAGCCTTTCACATCTTATCGCAACGTAAGTTCTTCGGCAGGCTTGCTCCCTTTTCATGTAGCAGTAGTAAATAATTTTAATAACCATTTAACTTTCCTGTAAAAACCTTGATCAAAACAGTCAGATACTTGCAGTTCACAAACTGCAGATGACATTTATGAGCCCATTCCTAAGTTTCTTGAACTACTTACGGGCTTAATAAATTCGCTAATAAGTACATAATGCTGAAGCTGTTAGTTATACAGAATGTGAAGTTCAAGATACCATAAGCAGTTCTGCCACCTGTTAAATTGAAAATTCCGCCACTTCTAAATGTGCTAAAGTTGTCCGCTTGATCACATTTCTTGAAATATTCTTGTGGGTTTTATGCATGTCAGGGATTGTTTTACTTGTCTAGTTGCAGACTTTTTTGAGTGGTTTGTTTTTCAAACAATTGATTATGTCATCCGAGGGGAAAGATGTCCTTGTCCCCTTTTCCACTGCCTGAATGACAAAGGCTCAAAGATACTTGAAGAAATTGTTACAGCAGGCAGTTTCCCTGCAATGCCTGCGGCAGCATTATTGTCAGGCTTACGTGCGCTGAGCTGTTTGAAGGAGACTGGAGGCTTTTTCCCTTTTTTGCAGTGTTGAAAAGTGGTTCTGCAGCTTTAAGAATGAACTCCAAACCATTCCACGCTATCAAATGTCATTGTAAACACATCAGATGAGAGATGTTTAGCTTTCTGTTGCACAGATGTACCACACTTTCATGTTCTCTTGAAAGCTGTGGTGTAAACTTAACCCACAGCTGCAATATTAGATTTAAGTACAGAACAATTAAATTGCGGAGTACCAATTACCCTATATTACTCCCTGCTTGTTAAAGCAGCTTTCAGGATATAACAAGGCTGATTCGTTATGAGGGCCCATTTTTTGTTGGATTTTTGTTGTTGTTGTGCAAGTTAATAAAAATCCAGTGGTGCTATAACTTTAAGAATTGATTACAACACATTCCATAATATCAAATGTCGGCTTTACGAAACATATATCAAGGGCTGGGGGAGGACTAAATGGTGTCATATGATTCTTCACTTTGGTAGACAGACTTGAAAAACACTGCAGAGGTTCAAGGGAGCGATGTTCGTGGATAAGAGCAAACTCACTGTATGAATATTAAAATACTCAAGCACAGGACAGCGACATTAGAAAATGTGAACTTTGTCTTTGAGTGACCTGGCAATTTGTGACATACAGCTTTGTTACATGCAGGGTGAGTGCACTTACCGCGAAGGAGAATGGTTGAGAAATTTCTGCAACCTGTTCCTCCAGGAAAAGTACTGCATTTGATATATTGCGTTTTGATCTCTATTGCCGAACATCTGCGGCCAGATCCTCAGTTGACTTCTGACCTTCCATCTTGGGGTATACGGCCATAGTTTATATTTCAGCAAACATTATTACACGTGCTGTTGCAGGCAACATACTATTTGCCTCAAAGAGAGACCTGAGATTGATTAAGCTACAGAATGATCACTTTTTGTCCCCCTATAGGGGAATGTTTTCTGTCTAAAGCCGAATTCCTCCTGCCCTCAGAACATTACTCTCTCTCATATTAAGGAGACAGGACAGCTATTTTTCAGAGACTGTCAGTTGATTTATTATATGCTCTTTTCTGATTTCTTCCATCCCTTAGACATTAGAGAAAGTACAGGCTGAGTATCCCAGGGCTTGGGGAACATTTAGGGAGAAATCCCTGCTCCACTGGTGCAACACTAAAACTCCCAGGAACTTCGGACTTTTAGATTTTCCCCATGAGGCTTAGTTATGGTCTGGCACTGGCTTTTCCATCAGTGCAATTTCAGTGGAGGTTTTCCAGATTTACATCTATTTTAATAGATTTAGCATTGATCAGCACTTGGAGACTCTATTTTAGCTAGCTAAAAAAAACGATGGAGTACTTATTAGGGAATTAGCACATCTAGCATAAGGGTCACAAATTTCCTAGAATATACTCCATCTTCGGGCATGCCTGTTCTAGGGAGATACAGTTCTCTGTAATTGTTTTCGAAGCTTGTGAAGAAGAACTGCCTTCAATAAATAAAAATTGCTCAAGTTGTCGTATTTTAATCCAATGGAAATGTAAGTATGAATACACTAACTTTTTGTTGGCAAGCTACAATTCTAGCATCTTGTTGTCTTACATAAAATCTTGATTGACTCTCATGCTATGGGAAGACTCGAGAACTGTCTGTTTGAATTGTTTGCCCTTTCCTGTACCTTTATCCCACCTCATCTTTTAGCCTTCATTTCCTGATCTTATCTAACTTGTGAAGGTGGTTCTCCCACCCACTTCTCCTGCCTCTTTATATTGTCCTCTCTGTTCTGCTAGTTTCTGTCCTCTGAGCCTCGGGAAAAGCACGCTGGCAGCTGCAGAGGACTTGACGTATAACAGTTGGCTTTTTAGGCATTGCCTCTCTCTGCCTGCTTTTCCTGGTATCCTCATCAGCTCCTACAGATTTTAATCTTTCCTTTTCAAATAAAAGTTTCCTGCTGATGGTGCTAAGTTTCTAAGCTGAACCGAATCTGAACTGCCCAAGCTGTTGAACCAAGAATGGGCTTGATCTATCATTCATGCAAGTGTAGATCAGGTTAAATCTTGCTTTGAAGTCAATACCGTTGGTATAAAACTAGTGCAACTATGAGAGCAGCCTGTCAGTGTGAGGTGAGCTGCCTGCATTTATTACAGAGGGGTTTGAACGCTGATGTCTCTGGACTATTTCACAGCTGCTGCTCTTCACAGAGGACCAATGTATGGGAGTGGATGTATTTAAGGTAGGATTTCAATTTTCTTTTTTTTTTTCTTTTTGTTTCCCCTAAATATTTTGGTTGAAGGTGCATCACATATTTCCCTGTTCTGCTAAGACAGGGAACAAAATAATGATGTAAGAAAAGCAATCTCCACTGAAGGGTGTTTATGTACTTTCTAGCCTTCTCAGAAATCCAATAGAGATTCGTTAATATATGGTCTGCTTTCTATTTATGCATGAAGTTTAATTCTTCTTCAAATTGAAACACAAATCAGGACCAAATTTTAAAGAAACCACACCACCAGCTGAGAAATGGCAGATGTCATTCCAATATTGGCAGCTGGACATTCAAGCCTCCAGTTGCCTTCAAAAAAAGTATCTAGGCGTTTCCCTCATTTACTCGCACATCCAGTGTTGTTTGTGCTCACTGCAGACCAGTCACAAGATAATGAGAATCTCACTCTATCCATTACTGAGACAGAGCTTCAGACCTGTCAGGATGGTCCCAGAACCACCACCCAAGTGACCACACAAAATAATAATTCAGCACCATCAGGACAGGAGTATGGGGTCTGAATCAGTCTGGTTGCTCAGCAGTTACCTAAGAGGTGAGTGTGTTTCTTTCCATGTATGTAGTATGTCACTGACAAGCGACAGTGATAAATCCATTTATATCGCATGCTAATCAAATGAAAAGGGTAATGTAGATGCACTGGATCTGGAGAGATGTGGTGGACCTGGAGACTTAGACTAGATCCAGTTGTGTGCAAAGAATTTTTTTGTGCAAGTGTTACAGCAGTTGATAAATCTTTTTAACCAGTTAGGTGGAAAACTTGGTCTTTAATATCAAAATATTGACTGTGAAGTAGGCAAAGAGAGGTACTGCACCCCATGTGTTACTCATTTATTTATGACAAGAAGGCAGGGTAGATAGGGTGCCATAGCAGATGTCCCTGATACCTTACATTTCATAGTTGCTTTTTGGAGAGTCACTCCTGCCAGATGCTGTGCCAAGGCCAACAAGTGTTAAATGTTATCAGAATACCTGAGTTCAACAGCTTGTGCTGCAGGGTTAACCACGTTTGCAGTAATGCTTGAGCCACCATCCATAGAGAGCAGTGCTGATGCTGAAAATTGTTCGGAGATCATTCTAGTGGCAACCGTGCACAGCATCACTGATGATTGTGATGCCCTCATTGGGCATCAGTGCTGGGATGCTACTGCTGGGAGTGGCTGTGGTGTGGTGACAACTGCCTGTGCTGCTCTGCCAGGTGTAACTGATGTGGCTCCAGGACAGGCATGACAGTCTACCCTCTTCTTTGCAGGTACAGAAGGACGTGGCCTGTAGGTCACTCCAGCAGATGAGTTTCTTTCTGGCAAATCATCTCAACCAGAAGATGTAGCCGTGAAAGTAGGACACTGTAAGAAGTCTAGAAAAATCCATTCTCACAAGTAAGTCAAGTACTTGCAGTAACAGACAAAGAAATTTTGATATGTGTGACATGGAGTAATGGTACCAGATGCGATGGGTGAAACTTGCTTTTCTGTCACCCTGGTTGAAATTGTCTCAAAGAATTTGCTATAAACATGAGCTGACTCTACTATCCTGCGAATGGGACAAGGTATATATATCCTCCAGTTCCGGGAGCATAGAACTGATCTCTCATGCCATGAAATACGAAGTACCATCGTGTTTGTTGCCCTTATCTTCGGTAGCTCCGTTTCCACTCCTGGCCCAGCAAGCATCGGGTCTATCTCACCTGTTCAGAGCACAGCATAAAGTGGACAACTAAGCCTTTTGGGGTGCAATATGACCCTATATGGTCTATGGCACTGCAGTGGGTAAGTGTTTCTCGGCACAGGCTGGCTTTTGCTGTGCTGCAGATAGCCTCTTGTCTGAAGCGGGTTCCTCATCTGGTGACCTCTCCAGCAGCTGTTCTGGAATAGCACAGAAGTGATGAAATCAGTGGGGACATTTCAAAAGCATAGCTTCCCCGTGTGTTTTCTGGAGCTTGCTCTGACACAAGTTTCCTCTGTGTGTCCTACTCTCCCCTTGTTGTTACCACACAAACCTCGTGATGACTTGGCTCTCTGCACTGTACAGACTGTTTTGCGCATTGCTGGGGATCCTGCTTTCATGTGGGAGCTGCTTTTCAAAAAACCCTGACACCAAGGATGCAGCTACTCTCAGCCAGAGTGGTCAGAAGAGGCATGATATTTTTCATAGCTCCTGGACCATCTATGTACGCTTTTGGCATTTCCCAGTGTGCAGAACACCCTGGTACAAACTCTCTGACTCCCACTGCACACTCCAATACCCGTATTTTAAAAATTGCTCAGCAAACCATTCTAACCTATGGACCAGAGGTCTAAACTGCATGCAAGAGACCCACTTCTGATCTGTCTCTGCTCTGCTAAGTAATTGCAGATGAGACACATTAGCGTTCCTTGCCTCATTTTTATCCGTCTGTAAAACTGTGATAGTGATCCTGATTTATTTGTAAAACACTAAGTTGAACTGATGAGAAGAGCTACAAAAGAGCTAAGTGTTGTTATTATCTGAGTGATCATTTAATTTCTACATCTCAGAACTTCTCCATTAATCCTGTAAAAGCCACGAGTACTCTGTTTACCAGACCTAGCGTACGAGACAGTGCAATGATGAAGACTAATTATAAATCATAGAAAAAAGATTTCTGGAAAAAAGATTCTTTTAACGTGTCCGTTCTGTGCAGGCTTTGTCAGAGTCTTACTACTATGATGCCAGTTGGATTAGGAAGCTTTTTAAAATGTGAATTTATCTTTTCAAAGATTTGTAGCCAAGCCTTTTCAGTTTGTTAAAATGTAATTAGTGTCTGCTTGTTAATATGATGTTCATTGATTTTTAAAGTACACAGACTTCAAAGCTAAAAATAAATAAATAAAAAGACAGATAATTCAAACCAGAGTGGAACAGCTCGGACAGTTTTACTCTTTTGCCAGGATCCCAAAGCTGTTGTGTTCAGACAATGCCACAGTTTGAGTGGAAATGTGAAGATTAAATCCAAACCCTGCGTGTCAGCTTTTTTGCAAATGACTATCCAGGATTTCAATAAAATGTCCAAGCACAGCAGATCATGTTGCAGGGATTTTTATTGCTTAACAGCTTGTGATAGTCTCCTGTTTCTCTAACACGTATGCACTTAGCACCTTCTAAGTGTCAGTGGAATTTTGATACCTAACTCTGTTAGGCTCTTTTGAAGAATAATTTGAAATAGATAAAAGAGGAAGGGTTTCACAAAGATGATGGATGGTTGCAGAAGTTCCCAGTTGCACATCAGTGTGGTGTGGCACGTGACGGAAGATGCATAAGTATGAAACATAATTTGATCACAGTCATGGAGGAAACAATGCAAGCGCTAAAGAGGCAAGTGGAGGTAACTCAAAATTCAGGTGGTAATTAAAAAATGTGATTGAGGAATATCCTGAGGAGACAGCAGAAGCAATACTAGAGCACAACACCTTCTGAAGAAGACGGCCTGGAGAACAGAAAGGTGGGAAGGGATATCCATGGGAGAACCCTACTCAAGTGCAAGAGAGAGGATGAAATTAGCTAGTGCAGTAGAGATGAAGCTGAGCAACAAATTTGTTCAAGTGGAGAAGGAAAACAATTCAGAGGCAAAGAAGAAAGGAAGGGAAACTACCCCCCAAAGACAAAATGACAAGACAGTAGAGACAGCCAGGATTGAGACTCCACAGGGGAAAACGAGGGGGAAAGAAAAGACAGACTGATTTTCAGAGAAGCAAGAAAGAAGACGAGGTCCCACCACACCAGGATGACATGGATGTCCATGACAGCAGATAGGTCCCTTGATTGTTTAGAACAAGGGAGGAGCAATGTGGAGCCAAAAAGCAGAGAGATGCCTTGTTCTTCCATAACTAGGTATGTTAGATGTGAACCAGTGGCAAAGAAAACAAAGCAAGCCGATGGAAACAAGGATTATCTTCTGTTCAGGACAAGTGATACTGTAGAAACAGGTCAAGGACAACTTTAAACGGAAAGAGAACAATGCTTTAAGACACAGATACTCCAGTAGTTTTTCCACAGAACTCTTCCAGTCGCAAGGGAAAATGATAAGGTAATAAAAAGCAATATATTTCCTCAGAACTTGCTATGTGAAGGAAATTTGGGCATGTTTGATCACTGAGAGGCAAACAGCTAAAGCAGATTCTTCTCTGAGGGTGGTCTCCATTTGGCCTTCCAGGACTAAAACTGGCAACAGTGAGTAAAGCCAGCTTTCAAGTGTAAAATAGGGAGAAACAGGCACAAGAGCCCTGTCTGATTTTCATGCTGGGCTTTAACAGATGGGAAGAAAAATATCTTGGTAGCAAATATAGTAAGGGACAATGGACCTCAAAAGAAGAAAGGCACACTGACAGCAAAGTATTCATTCTGTGCTAGTCCCAATATAAGAAGATTTTTTTTTTCTAAAAGTTTTGAAATTGCCATTCACTTTATAATTGCAGATTTACTGTGTGATGCCATCCATGGTGAGCACAGAAGGAGGTCAGCTATGTGATAACATCTAAGCTTTGATTTCTGTATTGTATACAATATAAGTGTTCTGGTCTCTTTCTGTTCTTTGAAAATCAAGGGGCCACCTAAGTTTTAAAACCGCTTCATAGTCATGCCAGACAGTACTGACAGGAGATGTAGTCAGTGAAAACACTTTACCAAGTGGTAAAAAAGAAAGTGGAAAAGAATGGAGAGAAATCATTGAGTTCAGGATTGCCCAGTTGCTTTAGAAACTGCTGCTTGAAATGATCTCCTGATCTGAGTCTTGTTGAGTCATCACATGAGACTGCAGACATTGCAGTAGTAATCTTCATCACCTTGGTTTGCTTTGCCTTAACCAAAGGCATAGATAAAAAGCATCTCTGTAGACAGACAGTAGACAGAAGATCATAAATAGAAGCAAAGTTTAGGCAGTGGTAGCTTTCAGAACAGGAATGATGCTGATGACCACGACGGAGCAGCGACTGCTTTCTTTGATACTTTTGAAGCCAGTAGGGATATTTGTCCATGGACTTGTCCATGGATGCAGCACACTGAATGCATTTAAGTCGTCTACGTAAGTTTAAATCACCAGTAGCCAAAATAACAGGCAGGGAAGAGTGGAGAGCATAGCAGTTTTGAATGTGGAGTCAGGATCTTCTCAAAGTCAAATTTGATTTTAAAAATCATCTAAGGTATTTGCATCTCAGTGGTGTCACAGGGGGAGAGTCCTGGGGAAGAGGAGATGGTATGGAGAATGCTCTTGATGCAACTGGTTAAGAAATCATCTCAATCTGGGTATAAGAAGTAAACTCAGATGCTGTAGGTACAGGACAAGTGAGAAAGAAAAGCAATGCTGCAGTAAGAAAGCAGAGGCATAAAGTGAGAACTGTGAAACGTTAACCTGAGAGATATGGTGCAAAGATAACGAAAGCAAATCATAATAGGTCTATTAGCCATCAAAAGGGAAGCAAAGAATTGAGTCATGATTTAGTGAAGTTGGGGAATTTACTGCATATGGCAGTGGCAAAAAAAGTCAAAGATTTGGCTATGAATGTGCCTGGAGAAGCCTAACATGGTGGCAGAGGTGTGATGCAGCATTGGCTGGGCTGCCCTTGAAATAGAACCTGCAGCACTGAGATGTACAGAGCAAATGAGCGAGGAATCAAGGAAAGCAAAAGGCAATGTTGGAAAGACTTAAAATAATCAAGGGAAGAGGAGACAGCATGGATCCAAACTCCCTGAAAATAATTGATACAGGGGAACTGAAGACCAGTAAGGGTGACCAAGAGCTCGCTTAGGCAACACACGATGAAAACTTGCTCATGGAAGAGAAGTTGTAAGGTGGGTCGCAATCAGTCAGCAAAGGATTAGACAATGCACTCAAGGGAACAACGCAGGGATAAAGTGATGCTAGGTGTAGGGGATTGGATTTGAGGACCCACGAGGCCCTGTCCGGCTTAATCATCTACGATTCCATGGAGACAGCAATGAAAGACCTGCATTGTCTCCCTGAGAACTAATTTTGTTAGGTATGGGCTTAGGTCACGTATTACAAATAGGTCTCTTTTATGTAGGATTCTAGTTTGGAGTTTGCAGTGATTGATGGATTCATTAAAACGTCATCACTGAAACAGACAAGAATTTTCTGTTTAAAAATAAATAAATGACGACAGAAACAGCCAAAGAGCCTTCTGCTTTTCTTGTTGATTCTCCCTGCAGCTTAATATGGTTCAGGAGACTGCTTGGTGGGAGAGAGAGGAGACAGGATAAGAAAGGATTAGCGAGTGGTATCAGTGTTTCATTTAGATCTTTGGCTACCTGGTTGCTCTTGAATTCTACCTCTCAGTATGTTTCTCTTTGTTTTTCTGAATGTCACGTAAGCATCATTCTGGTGCCAAATAATATTTATACTGTGATCTCCCATTTAGTCTGGAAAAGGCATTTGGCCAGATTCGCAGGTAGTTATTGCTGAGCTTTATTGTACAGATGTAAGCAGAGTTGCACTTGAAGATCCAGCCCACTGGATTACTGCTTGTATAGCTGTTCTGTCTTTTTAAAGCCAAATTAGGCGGTATAGAAAGATTTTCTCCACAGAATTTGGCTGTCATCCTTGTGACAGTATGTTATATTTTCAAGTAGATCCCATGGGCCAAATTAATTGTAGTATTCTACTGATGTCAGTGATGTTACCCCAAGTGTGAATTTGGGCCCATTGTTCTAAGGCTAATAGAGATTTTTTTTAATGAAAGTGGATCATAAAATATTCTCAGATTTTCATCTGGTTTTGCTTATAGTAATTATCCTTTCCTGGAGCTGAGTAGTAAAGAAAATATTCATATTCTCCAGTGTCTGGTATAAATTGCAGTACTTGTTTGCTGCAGCCGAAGACACAAGCTACGGACAGAAATTGATGCATTTGCCCATGTGTGTACGGACAGAGTTATCCACCTTCTCCACACAAGAAGCAAAGGCTTTTAAAGTTCTCTATTATCTGTGCTGTATCAATGAAACACATTGATTTTCAGTGGCTTTTTATAGTTCAGGAGGAAACTCTAAAAGGCAACAAAATGCATCAAGATAACATTGATTTCCACCCTTTGTTATTAATGGAGACAAAAAGACATGTTCTTCTTAACAGGTTTCCATTTTTTTTTTTAAATAATATCTGTAAAGCTTGCAGAATTAATACTGCAAGAGGCAGCCAGCATATTTTTGCTGACAGCTTGCACCCATTTAGGTCAGAGAAGACATGGGATGTGATTACAGTAAAATTAGCTGAACCAGGCAGTTATTACAGGTGGTCCCTCCTCCTAATCTGAATGACACACCTGAGGGAAAGCACAGTTGGGACTCCACTGCTATCATTTTGGAAAGAGAGGCTGGCTATCCCTGCCTGGCCACTGGTGGATGCACTTGCTGTGTATCATAGCAAGTGCTCCCAAATTTCTGTTGTCTTTGCTGAAATGTCAAGAACCAGAGGAGTCTGGTTAAACTACTGTGTCACTGTTCAGCACAATCTTTCCATTACAATTTTGAGGAACATCAATGAAAAAGATTAATTGGATGTAGGACATGTCCTGAAACACCATATAAGGAATAGAAGGAACTTTACAGGGCATAGATATATTTATAGTAAACCTTAAATTGCAAAGTCTACAGCTGGAGCTCTCCATCCTTCTCTAAACCACTGGGACTCCTCACGTACTCTTGTTGAACAAACCTTTTGGTCAATTTTGTATTGCCATGGAATAGTCACCGAACAGGAGTGCTCTTCATTTACAAAAAGGCATCAAATAGTTTAAGACTGACCTCCTGAATAAATGTTGAAAGAAACAGGTGTGAAAATGAAGGATGTGGAGCTGGTACTGCCTCTCAAGCTTAGGAATCTGTCTCTGCAGGTGCATTTGAGGCTTCATCTGGGGAAACCAACCTTCAGAGTCCAAAAGAACTGAAAGAAACCATGGTGCAGAATGAGTTTTTTCTATCTGAGCTCAGTGGCCACTACCCTAATGCACTCCAGCAGGGTATCTGGCCCTCTGGATGTTTAATGAAAAATAAAGACCAGTTCTACCTCTGTGGTGTTGAGAGTGGGAGTTATTCTTGAAAGAGAATTGCTGATATTGGATCAGCCCTAAAAGTAGTGGTGAAAGCTATTCTGTTATTATGCAATTTTCTTTTCTTTCTGTTGCGAGGAGGGGGTGGAAGAAAATGCAGAGATTGACCCTGTGCCCATGTAAACAGTGTGTCTGTGAAAACCATACTTCTTGATGAAAGGAAAATAATGTCCCAAGCAAACAGATACGATGTATCCTAACAAAAAAAGATGAGGGATCTCTTAACTCTAGCTATGTCTTTGTCTTTCTTTTTCCCCCCAGAAGAATGAGGGAAAACGGCTGAATCTGCTGTATGTTTTCTGGGAATCTATGCGGAGTCTCTTAAAGGCAGATCATTAACCAAAGAGGTCTAATTTGCTGAATTTCTCCTAATTCAGTATCAATGTTTAAGTACCCTTTTTCCTCCAGAGTTATGGATCTGATTTCAGATGGGTTTAGTGTCAAAGACCGGCAGGATTTTCAGTAAAATGAATTTCTCTTCAGTGTACGTAGCAAAAATGTCAAGCGGGCATAGCTGCTTGTACTTCGGGGCACACTTCAGGCTGTTCCTCAGAGCTGTATCTTCTGACTACTGCTCCTTGGTGTCTAGGAATTCCCTTTCTTTGCCATCTGTTTATCTGTCAGGCTTTCAGAGAGCACTCTGTGACTTCAGTGCGACTCTACTGTCCCATTAAAATGGCTTTGTGCGTTCACAGCCTTAAAACACAGAAGTGTGAAGGAGGAGACAATTCATTTACTGTGGTAGGGAAAAGCCAAAGATCATCTCTTTCTGACCCTTTCAAATTAGGTTGAGAAAAAAATAGAAAAACATGTCTGCTGTCAAAGGCAGTCTCCTAGTGATGTCTCAATGCAGTGACGTTCTCCTGAAGGATGAATGGTTGTCTCCATTTTTAACAGGTGCAGTGATACCCTGTTACCCTTAAAAATGGTTGAAGCTGGGGCAAAGCTTTCCTAATGAAACTCGAAACCAGGTAAAATTGCTTGCTTCAGGAGGTCTAATAAAATCCTGCAGTTCAGGCCAGTTGTGCTGATATTTGTAAACTTGAGTATAGTTTAACGCAAACGCAGGAAATTTACTGTAACAGGTGGAAACCAGGCAGTGCTTAGTAATGCCACATCATGCTGCTGCTGGAGTCAGCGCAATTCAGTAATTTGACACTGGAGATTTTAGATGCGTGTAAATTGCAGAAACTGAATGTAGTTATGTAGTTTTAAGGAAGCTGACTACATCAGAATCAAATCCTCAGGAACAAATACTATCTGTTTCCATACTGATCTGGTTGAAACCAAGAGTTACAAAGTTGTTTCCAAGCCCCAAGGCCAAGATTTTTTTTCTCTTGCTTATAGCAGTCTGTACTTTATATCAACATCTCTTGTGGACCCTCTTACTTCATAAGGCACTAGGGAAATTCTAGAGAGCTAGAAGTGTACAAATGTTTCATTATTTAGAAAGATGAAAGAGGTGATCCCCTTCTCCCAGCCTCCCCAAGTAAATGTAGGCCAGTTAACCTGATGTCAGTTCTGAGACAACTGCAAGAAAATCAGATGTGCAAAATAGTCAACATCTTAGTTAAAGACATGGTGACATAAATGATACCAGTCAGTATAGTTTTGATAATAAAAATGACTGTACATTGTAGTTTTAAAATGTTACTACCCAAAATGTAGCACACATTAAATGAGTAAACTGATATATCAGGACTGAAGGGTATCAGAAGGGTATTTTTATCAAGGTTCTGCAATGATTTGTTCTTGGCCCCCAACTACTTATTATTGTTATCAAGGGTTTGAAAGAAAAAATAAATAAATTAGCAGCTGGAAAATTTGCAGATATGCCATAGTGGTAAATAAACAAGATGGGTGAAGTCTGCGAGGCAAACGGCAACACTTGGTAAACTAGACTCCTTTGAACGTGTGTTTTAAAACAGCAAAATACAAGGGTATACATTTGAGAACAAAGACTACAGATGACGGTTTACATCCTGGAAGCAGTGACTGTGAAAGCCTTGGCCAAGATACAGGCTGTGGGCTTTGTCAATACATACATGCGGACAGATTAAATGCAATCCCAACCATTCTAAAATCTGTTTGTGTTAAATCTATATAATCGGTCATTCTCATTAGCCAGACCATTTAGTTCTCAGCCATTGTGCAGACTTTGTTGAAAATCTGTCTGCTTGGGACAATTTTTCCTTATAAGCCCAATAGTTGGAAAAAGGCAGAAAGTACCTGATTTTGAACTCAAAACTTAGTTGATTCTTCTCCCTCTGAAATGCCTTATCATCTCCAGTGAATATCCTGCAATTCTGAACATTTCCAGTTATCACACCAATTACCTGATGCGGTGTCTAGTTTTAGGGCAGCTCTGCCAATTATAAGTGAAGAAACAAGGCCCTGTGGAAATCGGAGAGTTCAGAATATCACTAAAGATCTGTTGGATAAATGGTGAAGTTGGATTGGAAGGATCACTCTGCGTTATGATGTGGAGCTCATAAACACATCAAGATTGAGCAGTTCAGATTGTTCTTCGTTTTACATAAGAAAGAATTTGTCAGATATGATAAAATCTGCCAGATGGTAAGAAATGCCAGGATTAAGGTTATCTGTGCAAACTAAAGTAATTTTCCTTATGAGCAGGGATTAAGATAGCTTCTTATTACATGACTGCTATTGATTATTCCACAGGTCCCCTACCTTATTGATCTGCCATTTGCATTATTTTTAATACAGGCTCCTGAGTTCTGTCTGACTTTGGAAAAATGCAACACGAGCTGTAAATCACTGCAGTGCTCTTGGAAAACATCATCCTGTTGAGTCATTACTGAGCAGGTAAGCTGCCAAAAGTGAGCATTAGCCAGCCCCACAGGCAGGGATATACCACAGATAGGGAGCTAGAAGGGATTTCCTTAAGGTCTTGGACTTCCCACTCTCCTCCTTATAACGCCAGAGAGGTATTTCAAAGCCTGAGTAGGATGGAGTGGGGAGTGGATTAGCGGTGATAGTGAGTGGAGGTTCCTGGCTGTGCTGTAGGGTGGGAATAGGCTACAATCCTATGATGGGTGGTGGGAGGTTGGGTCTTCGGTCCATAAACAAGTCTCAGCAGAAGCAACCTGGCTATTACAATGCCCTTTGCTGACGGTTCTTGTTAACTATAGGAGAAGCTGCAACACTCTGCACTGGTAACGATCAAGCCATTTATATGGAGGTGCTAACTTGTGACCTATGGGCACAAACTGTGGTACAAATATTGGAAAAATGCATTGTTAAGCTCTAGAAGGAGGTAGCACACACATACACGCTTGCCTGTGTTCATCTGACTAGGAACGCTCCAAGCTCGTGTAATCTGGTCATTCATCTGATTGATGGTAAAGCGGTCACTCCCTGCCTCAGAGCAGGGCTGCAGTCTTTGCGTTATTCACTGGAAGTGGCATTTTTTCCTCTCTGGAAAAGGCCTGTGGCGGGTGATTTACACCCTTTGCCAGACCACCCTAGTTAAAGTTTCATGCCTTTCCAACACCGGTGAATAGCATCCCTTTTCTGCACTTTTTGGTGAAGCTGGATTCCCTATGTAACCATAATGCTTCATGTTCCTGCTGTACCCTTCCTTGCTTTCCGTAGGCAACAGCCTGTCATTCCTGCTGTCCTGATTAGCACCGGTTAGGTCAGACCCAAATAACGGCACAGCATTTTTACTGAAAGGACCTCAAATATTAATCAAACCTCTCATAGCTCCTATGTATGGCAGTAAAGTAAAAACTGAGGTACAAGCTGGCAAAGCAGCTTTTTTCTTTGTTCTGTTTTGGACTTTTTGGACAAACTGTAATGTTAGGTGTTCTCTCAGAAGGTGGCATGTCACAGAGCCTAACTGCTCTTGCCTCGTCCTTGTTCTTCAAATTGCAGGTTTCTAGAAGATCTGAGCTGTCCTCTTCTAACCAGTGTCCTAGCATAAGAAGCGATTGAGGTTTTTTAATCAAAATATCTCAAGGTGCTGGTTTTCTCAAGCAAATGGATTTGGTTTTCTAACAAAGTATGGCTGTGAGAGCCCTCCCCATACAGACTTTTTTTCTTTTACTGTCTTCCAAGCTGCTTTGCCCTGCTACAACTCTTGTGTTCCAAAGGCAGGAAGGCTCCTGGGCTTCCTGTCTTTAGCCGATGAACATCACTTAGCATCCAGCCAGAAGACTTGGTCAGGATGAAAACAATATTGAATTATGCAGGTCCCATTTATTTAAGAGAGTAAAATGTCTTTCTTTTCAAAGTGCTTCCATTTAGCTTTCATTTCCTGTGCACAGAGTAGCTTTGTCTTGAGTACAATAATTAAGTTGTTGACCTTCCTTAGAGGTCAAACATAGCTTCTCTTTAGAGAAAGATAAAAACAAGCAATAATAGATACTTTGACTGGTCTAAGATACTTGGTCTGCATATCTGTGATGTTGCTGTAATTTCTGCTAGATGCTTTTACCAAGAGAATTCAGGATGAGATGCTGTTGATCCATTTATTTTAGTAGGTACATAGGATTTACTGAAGTTGTCTTTCCCCCATTGTTTATGAGGAAAAAAAATATTCCATTGTAACTATATTGAAGAGTGTGAGGTAGGGTGCGTATGCTCTAATGAGAATGATTCGTGTGATTTTTAACATGGCATTTTGCTTCTTTTAATGATTTTTTTCTCTAGTCTTCTGAAATTGATTTTTTTTTCACGATCAAAGATAATAGTGGAGAAGCCCAGATGTCTTCATGCATTATACAAGCCAAATTGCCATTCTTTTTATATTGCTCTGCTTTTTGTGTGTAAACAAATTTAATTTCTCCTACTTTTAAAATTACCTGTTTCTAATGTTCATGTTTATTTAAGACTTGTTTACTTGTTTTTAAGTATGACCGCTAATTGATGCTAGTATTCCTAATAATTCCGTGTTACATTCCACATGGTATATGAGATCATGTCAGCAATTCAGTTCCTAGTAGATGAGCCTGTGTGATTAGACAAGGCACTTGGATTATCTGATTAGTCTCTATGAGTAGTGAGTTTGACTTCTTTTATATAGAAGTTTGAGATCTTGCCCGTCGCATGGAAGCTGGGGGGGAACACACTAACTTTTACAAACCGGGCAAGAACTAGAAATCCCCACAGGTGGAAGAAATCCATTAATTCCAGAGATTTGAGGCTTTACTGCTGATTTGTGCAAATGGTAATAGATGTTGGGATTGTACAGCATGCAGGAGGAAGAAAAAGCAAATATAGCTACTTCATCCTCCATACTGGAATAGGGTGGGTCAGCCTTAATACTTCTGAATCATTAAACCTTCTGTTCTAAAACTTCATATTCCCCATACCCTTCTTATTCCTTCCAGAAACCTCCTTCAGGCCTTTAGAGTTCCTTTTTCTGGTGCAGACGGTAAAATTAGGTCCGAAAGTGCAAGCATGTATATGGCCGTATAAAGAGCTCAAACGTACATGTATTCTTGGAAGCAAAAGAACTAAATCGCATCACAGCTGAGACCAAGCACTCACTCCGTCTCTTGCTGTTGTGGCACTTCATAGCTATTAATATATGAGCAATCCCCTCCTCATTCACCAAAACCCTCACATTCATCCTACTGGCCCATCATGGTGAATTAAAGTTAAATATGCCTTAATGAAAGAGGGGCTAAGTGGCAAAAGGCCTAAGCAAAGCATCTTTTTTGTTCAGAAGCAAAAGAGCAATGCTGGTATCTAATTTTGGACCCCTGGGAAATGCCTTGATACTGAAGTGGTCAGCACCATGTAAAAACTTAGCGAGAGACTGGTATTCTCCACTGCCAGCAGTCTTTCAGACTTGTGTGGGCACCCCTCAAAACCCCTAAGTAGAAGCTATGGTTGCAGTCCTTTCAGCCATTTTAGGACTTTGTAGGTAAATGTGGTCCAGCAGCAGCAAAAGGCAGTTCTGGTTTTAATAAAGATTAAAAAATATTTTTGAATGACCCTCCTTGTTCCTTACTATTATACGGTATTAAAATATAAGAGCGCAGCCAAGGAGAATAGAAAACAAAGAGAAAAGCCTTTAAAAAAAATTCCACAATTTTATATCCTTTCCCTACTAACCCACCACAGAATTCAAGGGTGGGGGATTCGAGGGCTGAAAGAATCTTCTTATGGTGCCAAAAATTCCCCACAGATCTCTCTGGTCCCTCCGCATTTGGCTATTTAAAGCAAACACATTGTGTTTTAGATGCTAGTTTAGATCCATTTTCCATATGAGGAGGTGGGATGTAATTAATTAGTTGTTCTTTTGATTTCTAAGTATCACATGTACATTTCATAAGGGCATGTACTTTTGACAGAGGCTAGAAATAGGAAATAAAATACAAGCTGCACCGCTTAAGTCTTCTGGGTACAAATGATGGATCAGCAGGGGATTATCATGTGTATTTTATTGCTACCAATGCTGATTGAGTCACATGAGCGTTAATACAAACCTAGAAAAAAAAAAAATCTGGATGAAATCACAGTAACAGAGTTTAAAGTGTTTATTTTAGTCATAATTGCACTGTTTTTACATAGCGTCTTTGATCTGTAGGTTGAAAAGAGGCAAAGCCAGTAGTCCACAGTAGAAGTAACCAAAGATGAACTTCTCTGTAGAGTTTAAGAAAATCAAGTCCATAGTCAGAGATACACACATGGTCATATACAGCAGGGAGGTGAAACCCAGACTCCAGCATGCCAAAAAATACAATTCATTGCCATTTCAGCTAATGAAGTCCCTTTTCTGGATTTCACAGCGACTGCATTTATTTTAACCTTTATGTGGATCATCTACTAGAGTAAATCCAATGTAACAAAGCAGTCGTGTAAAATAAAGGAAAAACCTTTACACCTCCCATCCAGCACTATAAAAATAAATAATAACGCTCCCAAACTGGAAGGGCCAGCTAAGTCCACCAGGACCTTTATCAGCATGGAGGTCCAGCTGCCGTAACTCCATGGCCCTGTTGGCCATGGATGGTCCTGGAGACCCCTCAGAGAGCCCCCTCCAGACTGGGAGCCAAATTTGCCATCGCAACAGCAATTTGGTGCCTATGTCAACTTAACAAAATGCCCAAAATGCCCCTGTCTTGCAGAAGTAGCAAAGTTCTGTGTGTCTGCTCTCCTACCAGGATTGAATTTGCTCATCAACCTGCAGACCTAAGGAGCTGCAGCACCCAAGTGACTCTGTGACCTCTTGGGTCAGGGAGTGAACCAGAATATAAAAGCCCTGTAGACCCATTTATCTCTCCCCCCACACCTTTTTTTCCCCCCTAAAGCTAACCTAAAGCAAACTGAAATGCTTGCAGACTGAGAACATAATTCTACTGTTTAATTGCACAAGCTCTTTGTCATCTTTACCTCTACAAACCTCCTCTCTCCTCTGGGTAGAGAAAAGTATTGTCTTTTTGTAAGATCTGCTGATGTAGCTGGGAAAACAGACAACAGGGCTGTCGCACAAGTCCTTTCTCGGGTCCCTCTTCCACCACAAGGCCAAACACGCTTAGTGCAGTTTTCCAAAATGATTCCTGGAGGGTTACACACAGGATGACTCTCTCTCCCAAAGCCCTCTCTGAATAAGCAGAGGAAAAGACAGGTTCCTTTCTGGGTTATTTTGGAGACAGAGCCTACCACAGCTGCACCAAAATGCTCTTGTGAATAATTCTCCTCTCACTCGGCTACAGGGGGGACCCAGGGATGCGATAGGCTAATAGATGCCCATTTGAATTTTCTCATTAGTCCACTGTCCCATGCACTGTTGGTATATGCATGCATGTTATTGCAAAAGAGAATCACACTTTAACGACAAATGTTTCAAAAACAAAGCCATAAAATTCTTAACTTGGTTATTAACTTTAAATGAATCATTTAGGTTGTTTCCTTCCACACACCCCACCCCCGTTAACTTATTCTTGAGGGGAATGTATTTATGGAGCCATGTGCTTCTCACATGGTTGAGGCTAAAAATAACTTTAGAAACTCATTCCAGCTAAAACTTAATTTAAAATCCAGTTTGCCAGCCTAACAAAGACTATAACTCATTTCTTTATTTGTAGTGATAGCCTTGACCAGTCTTTTAAGTGCTGACTATTTCTGGATTCCCTATACTCTGCTTCTATTTAATAATACACACACTCCTGAGCCTAAGGAACCCCCTAAATTGCACACAAAATTTATTTTCTCTGTATGGCCTGGACTCCCGCTTGGGCAACAGGCAAACTTACCTTCTCTCATAAATGCACGTGTACAGTGTGGAGACATGCAGAATCAGCCCAGGTTTCTTGTTTGGTTTGGGTTTTTTTTTTTGAGAGAGAGGCTTACCAGACCATTGCAAGTGTATTGTCTAAGTACTGAACTATTTTTCCCAGGTTTTTTTTGTCAGTGATTGGCAGATCAGATGCTTCAAAATGTCTGAACCCTCATGGGTCAAATCCTTCTTCCGTTTAATTCAATATGAGTTTTGTCACTCATTTTAAAGCCAAGACTGTAGCCCATACTAGACAATTACACAATCCCTGGATGAAAGGGATGTTTTCTCCTTGCCCTAGATAATTAAGTCCAATGGACAATCTTTCCATTCCCATCACTAGTTGTTTTTTTTAATTGGTCTTGAGATGACTGTGTCCTGAGCTCCAAGAGTTGAAATCCTTTAGAAAAGAGATTTTCAGCCTGTAGCTTATGAATCTGTGGGGCAGCAACAGGCAGCTAAGAAAAGCAAATGTATTGTCATTAGGCTCAGGAACCTCATAGGATCTATATGTCTACCGAAAAAAGGTAGCAGTCCCCATTAAAAATGAGATGGAAGACCACTGATTTTGCTAATGTTATGCTATCTGTGGAAGAGATTTTGGTCTCATAAAAAGGCTTGCATTTGCAGAGAAACTCTTTGTTCTTCTGATTTCAATACTTTTTTGTCTGAATCCCACTACTTATTTCTACAGTTTCCTTTTAGAAGTCATGCCATTTAATGATGCCACATTCTCTCTGTCCAATAGTATGGAAGAGGTCATTTCCCTTTGTGTAAACCAGTTGCTATTTTAACTAGACATTATTCTGTCCACTGGTATGTCTGCTCCCTCCTGTCCTTTTGGTCCTTCTGGGTGCCTTCTCACATGGGAAAGTTCCCTTGACCCTGGTTGTCCTCTGGAATTTTTCATCTACTGATTTCTAGTTTTGATATAGAGTTATCACTGAAAACACTAACTGAAATGACAGCAAGAGAATATTTTCAGCTTTATTTTCTCCCCATCCTTCACAGCTTTTTCTTCTGAGCGCTTGTCCCCAAGCAAGTCGATCGTCCAGACTGGCACCCAGATTAGCAGGGTTCCCTTAGCATCAAGCAATACATGTGAGTATTTTTGCAACATTATTTCTGCTACATTTTTCTACTCTGAATTTCTTCATGGTTGCATTGTCCATTTGGAATTTGTTTGGAGTTTGTTCCTATTTCCTTCAGCTTTGTTTAGATTTATCAGTTTGTGTTGTCTGCCAAATGTAGCACATCATTGCTCAGTTTCTTCCCCAAATCATTAATAGATGTGGCAATGCAGAGCTTTGCTCCAAACTGAAGAGTGTTATGTTATGTTATATTAATATATATACACACCTATGTGCATGCAATATATTTTTTTTTTATTTTTACTGTTTAAATCCTTTTCAGTCAGTGGTAGAATGTTGCCCTTTCAACCATGATTGTTCAGTTCATTTAATAATTTAATAGTAAGAGTCTTGCTGCAAGGCCAAGTAAGCTTTGTCTGTTATTTTGCTGAAACAGTCAAAGAATGCTAGTGGACTGGAGAGGTATCATATCTCTTTTCATGTTATGCTTGCAAGTCCTCTATTTCTTTAACGATCATATCAACTATTTTACTTGGTACTGATGTCTACAATAAGTAGATGCCATTATAGATAAAACCACTGCAGTACATGAACCAGAACTGTTTGTAGTCTGACTGCTTCCAAGAGGATTGACATGTGTTTTCTAGGGACGGAATTAAAGCTGCCATACTTAGCTCATTTGAAAAGATATTGCAGCCTTGATGATCACAAGAAGGAGAAAAAACAGAACTATTTAAACATTTACACATTCATTTTCCCCCAAGATGCTACATGCTGTCCGGTTTAAATTAGTTTATCAGGCAAACATATATGTTTGGGATTCCTGGGAGGGGTGAGGCTCAGCACCCTTAACCATTGCTAACATTTTTGTCATCTAATGCACCAACAATTAGCAGCTTTTAGTTCCACACACATCCAATTCATCTATTTAAGACCTAATACCTCAAATTGTAGTATTAGCCAGGAACAACCATTCCTTCCAGCCTTTTGATGTCCCGTAGCCATTTTACACATAGATTTTTCTATCTATTTCAGTTAGGGCTATGATTTTTTTTTAATTGAAACTGTTGAATTAGCAAAAGCCCAAATGAAGGTAAGGTTAACAGCAAAAGGTGCTTTATACTACTATAGCTTATTCCTGCAGATTGGAACATACTTTATGTTTGCATCGTCTCTACCTGCAGAGAGGGGGCACTTGCAGCACAATATTTAAGTATCCCAGTTTCAAATTAGAAGAGTTAAGGTGATACAAAAACCCTGTGTCCTTTAGCCTCAAGGAACCATCGAGATTTAAAAGGGCAGAAATCAGAGCTAAAGCATTTCAGTAAATGCAAGGTAAAAACTAGCATTTAACACAAAATTATTTGTTAATGAAATTTTTATATTGTTGGCGTTACTCGTTACAAAAGGCAAGAAATTTAGCGTTAGCACTCCCTGTGCACCATCACCTTCTCTGCATGTATGCGTTGGAACCGGTACTGTTACACGCAATATATTGTGGGGTTTGGCCGCTCCTAGGTTGTCTACACAGTCGAGTTTCTGCAGCTTCATCTGGCGGTAGTGGCCTCCAAACTGTGGGTACTCTGCAGTGGCAAACACCAGCATGGGGAAGACTCTCAAATGGAGATTTTAGGCCTCTTGAAGGCAGGCTTGCCGGCACTGCTGGCTGCAAGTGCTCAGAGCTAAGGAGCTGGGAGTTAAAACCTGCAGCTACTGGGGTTTGTCTTCTGTTTTGGAGCCTCTTGGGCTTCATTATTTCCTCTGTATATGTCAGCGTTAGAAATGCAAGTTTAAAAAATATCCCACTAATTTAATATACTCTGTTGCTTGAAGTTTGAAGGCTTTAAGGAAAAAAAAAAGTGATTGTGAGGTTTATCAGAAGAGCAGAAGAATGGATAACAGTCCTGGCTCTAACTATCACAACCCCCCAGTGATTAAATACACAAGCTAAAGCTTATGTGTGGACCAAACTCAGTGCAATTCCAGGGAATTAGAGGCAGGTATCTGAGGAGAAAATCTGGCTTGCTGTTTGGCAGGGACAAGGATTTGGAAAGCCCATCCACCACCACATCCATGAAAAATCAAAGGACAGCAAGCAGTAGACAAAGTTCTGTTCTCTTTGAAACAAAGAGCTGCCAAAATGTTCGTGTCAGGCTTTTTTTTTTTTTTTTTCTTTTCCTTTGGGCAGGCAGAGCTGGGTTGCAGCCGAGCTGCTCACGGCCTCACCCGCACCCGGGGAGCACGGCTGCGGGGCCCGAAACAGAAAGTGCAAAGAGTTTATTAGGCGTGCACATGTTTAGGGGAGCACTGTAACAGTTCGTGTGGAAGGGGGTTGTTTAAGGGTATTGATGATTTGGAGTGTTTGCTTCAGCATCTCATTATGTCCTTTAATGAAACCGCTGGCAACGAAGTAGTAATTTTTTTTTTCGTTTGGTTTGAATTTCTAAAAAGCATAATTTCAGCAATTTTTCTCTGTTCTTACACACACACACAGAAATTGCTTTAGACAGGAAGAATTTTCTAAATTGAGTTAGACTTGAATCGAATAAATGAAAACCTATTTTTAAAAAGCACTGTGGTACTTTGCATTCTTAAAAAAATTCTTGTATTCCCAATTGTTTTGCAGTAAACTTTCATCGGTCTGTTTAAAGTTCTGCAAGTGTGAATATTCATATTTCAAACATCTGGCTTGCAAATCGAGCATTTCAGAAGTACTATATCCTCACTTACTACAGAATTGTCAGTAAAACTTCAGCAACAACCAACTCATTTCCTCGCCAAGGGCCGGTTCTGCATTATTCACACAAATAGATTTTTTTTTCCATTGACTGGAATGGGAGCAGAATCCATCCTGAAATAGTGGCCCCCTGGTTTAGTCCATGACAAGAGACAAACGAATAGTCCCTTTGAAAGTAGTTTCATCTTTTGTGTCCCATTTGTTGTCTGAAGCAGGTGTCAATTGGATCTTTTCCTGTCTGTCTGTGGTTGAAAAGCAACATCTTGTAGTTAAATCCACTTGTAAATTGTAGTATTTTACAGACAAACTCCCCCAGGGTTCCCTTAAATGCTACTTGAGGTTAAGTGCCAGAAGTCAAAAAAGGGTTATATTTGCCTCCCCCCCCCATTTCTCATTCCGTTTCGTTTAAAAAAGATCTCTCCAGTGTCTCCATATACAGTAGAAAGACTCTTCGTACAGAAGGGTCTGATCCTGCCTGCGCTGAAGTTCATTTATTTGTAAATCATTGAAAAGAATTTCCTTTTATAGTGGGCCCAACCACAAATTTTCTGTTTTCTTGAGCCAATAATCTTATCAACCACCTGCTTTGTGGATCTAGGGCTAGAAACAGCCTCTAGAGTTTTTAACCTTGTGAAGAGGCGACTCTGAAACTAAAACTGCAAGAGGCTTGCCAGAATGCCCTGCCATTTGATCAGACTGGTGGATTATCCAGAAAAAAAAAAAAACCACCACCAGTAACGTCAATAGCAACAATAGCCCACGTTTTGAGAGAATGACGTTATGTATAAGAAAATGCACTGGAAATTTAGAAACTGTTATGTGATATAACTGCATAAAATGAACAATGGTTATAGCCAGCACAATGGAAACGTAAAGTCTGAGCTTGATCTGGTCTGTGATGTTATTCAGTGGCACTCGCCCCTTTTTTGTACCAGTCTTCCTAAAGCCTCCCATGAGGATTTGTGTAGGGTTGCACCACCTCCTGAAGACTATTCTCTCTGCACTGGGATGTTATTAATAAGCAGAGCAGAAAAATCTCAGTTGATTAGCAGCAAATAACTCTCCAGGCAGCAAGGTGGAGCTCCAGGTATTGCTTTTTCCATGCTGTTTTGTTTCACGCTTTGCTGTTTTCTTCAGGGTACTGGAGGAGCAAAAATCTCCTACAGACAGCTCAGCTGCCTTGAATAAACACATACTTTGATCTTTAGTGATTTCCTCGGTCACGTGTACCAGTGTTACACGTTCAAACTCTTCTTCCTCTCTCTTTCTCTTCCTCCCTCCCTTCCAGGTGCTGAGCATTGCTGTAAACCCACTGTAGCCAGCCCAGCCCTGTGTCTCCAGCCCACCAGAGCAATTTCTCCAAAAATTCTGCCTCCGGCAGGACCAAGAAAGACATTTATGTCTTTTCCCCAGGCATTGGTGGGTGCTCTCCCCCCCCATCTTCGCTGGCACACACCAGACGCGGGTCTTGCTGCAGAGGCTCTCTGAGCACCTTTCTCCAGCTCTGCCCATCTCATCCAGATCCACGGAGGCCATGGCACCGCGGACAGCAGGTGAAGCGGTTGCTATCGAAAGTGCGCTTGGGAGCACCAGCGATGTACACATTTGTTTGCCAGACAGCGTGCTTGAAGTTGGGTAGCAGAGAATGTTTTTCTTAGAGTTAAATACGTTAGATGAGAGGCCCCAGATCCTCTGTTTTCTTTCCCCATTACTTTATTTGACGTAGTATGATCCTCCTTTAAAGGCACATTTCAAATTATTCCTGTCTGCCTGGGACATTCTCCAGGACTCTATCACTGTTCGCTATTAGGGTTATCATTGTAGGTGCTCTGGTATCACAAACATGGGCACCACTATGTTAAAAGCTGCACTAAGAGAGGACACATAAACCAACCTGCACTTCAACGGTAGTGGGAGGAACATCTAGTCCAACTGCCTGTCCTTAGTCCAACACAAATGAATCTGAGACCTCAGCAACTTAGTAAAAAATATTGAGAAGTGATACGTGCTAGTTTAAATGATTTCTTCACCTGCAGTAATAACTATGAGCCTATTCCCACTGTTTCCTTACAGCATATATAAGGATAAGCATATGTCACAGATATGCCTTCATGGAGAACTTTGTCACAATCCCTACAGAGGAGAGATTTACTTCCCATAAGAGCTTTTTTCCTGCATCTCAGCAAACGTGTATGTTTTAAAAGACTGTTCCAGATCATTCAGACATCTTTGCAGGGAATACAGCATTTGACATCAAGCTTAGATTTGGGGTACCAATGGGTCTCAGAGAAAGAGGTGACTGTCAGGGAAAAAACTGCTTTTGCTCTCCATGTTTCTGCCATCTTTGTTGAACAAAGTCTGTCTATAATGACAGGACTGTGGCCTTTTTCCACTTGCTTCGGTACATAGTGTGGAGTATTTATCTGGAAACTTTTGCTGGAGATTCCGTTATGGAAAAAAGAGGATATTTATCACTAATTCTATTTAGCTTCTAAAGCACCGGCTCAAAACTGAGCTGAGAAACCTCAGTGTAGATTCAACACACCAGTATTGCAGGCATTGGAACATGCAGTTTTCAAACCCAAGTGTTTCATTGATGTGGCATAATTTTGACTTGACAAAGCACTGCAGAAAGTTATTAGGAAATACAGAGCATCAGCTATCAGGAACTATTTTAGTAAGAACAATAAAATAAACTTCTTGAAGCCCCTCTCCAGGAGGCATAACTATACTCCTTACCTGTGCCCCTGCAGCAATGCACTAGCAGGAGTCTAAGTCACCTTGTACGGGCTGTGCTCCAGCTGCGTTAAATCACCTAAGTGAAGCCAGGTGACACTTATCATCTGAAGCCATCAAGAAATGAGCTATATTTTCTTTACCTTCTCTGTGGGAATGAAAGCCTCCCTGCAATGGAGACAGGTAAACCTTTTTTTTCAGGAGACAGTCAGCACTTCATCTCACCCACCATCACAGCATTTGCTGTGAAATCCTCCTTTCCCTTCCCTGCTGCAGAGCTGTCCTTCAGCCACTCAGCTGGGTTTCTGATTCTTTTTTTTGGTTTAGGATTGTTTTGTTTTAACTTTCTGATTTCCAGCATCACAAAAGTAGTCTTGAAAAAAAGCCAATTGCAAACCAGTAATGTGATATTTTCCCTGGGGAAATGAATGCTTGAAAACCATAGGCGTGGAAGGTGTGAATTGCTCTGTTTATTTCTTTTTTAACTATCAGAAAGGGTGCTCATCTGCTACACTGTTGAAGGTAGGACAAGACTTGTTGGAAGAGATCAGCCAATTCAAGCCTTCAGTCACACAACCCTTTACGGTGATTTACAACTTTTTCACCCATCAGCTGGGTCAGGGCCACCTCCTTTCTCTGCTCTTAGCTCCCACCAGATGTGTATGTGTAAAGCTCCTTCTCTGCAGTACCCACTGCCATGCGCTCACAGACCGCCTGCGTAGGTACGCACAGGGTGAGCTGCCACATTATTCATTATTATATGTAATAATTTAAATCTAATGATAAATTTGGATGAGCCAATTTAATGGATGAGCCAATTTAATGGCTCACTGCTGCCAAAATGCAGGGCTGCCTCCCTGCTTTGGGCCAGGGGGCCAGCTCTGCCACATGGCTGGCACCACAGCCAGAAAAACCACCAGGAAAGCGCTCGCTTCACCTGATGTGCTGCGACTCACTGAACCGAGGTAACTCAATCAGGTGTCTGAGCCTTTACTCCATTTGAAGCACTCGTCTCAGCTAAACCAACCCAGGCACTTCTGCAGTGATAAAACTGTTCAGAGGAAAGGCGTTTGCTAGTTTCACTGTATTTCTCTAAAGAGGCAAAAATTGCCTTGTGGCAAGCTCTTATGAAAGTCAGCGGAATTTAGGCTTTTTGGGCACTTTTGAAAAATGTTGCCCAGTGTGCTGATTCCCACAGTCCCATACTGCCGCGTCTTGGCAAATGCTACAGTGCAGTTGCACATCATCAGTACAAAAATCTGCAGCATATTGAAAAGTGAAAATGTGGCAGAGTAAAATAAACAGAATTTGGTATTTAAAAAAAATAAATAACAGGCGGGAAACTGGCCTGGACTGTTTTCTCCATTTCCATATTCCGTAATTCAGACTGCTTGTTATGCATTTCCACTTTTGCTACAACTTTTAATAAAGTGGCCACTGAATTTCCAGTCCGTCACAGAAGGCACTGCAGAATTTAGAAATCTTGACCCAGGCATTAGGCCCAGCTGGTGGCAAAATATGTAGACGGGAAGGAAAGCACTGGTCTAGGAGAAACAGGAAAATGGAGAACTCTAAGCTAATCAGCTCTTTTAAAAAGATGGTGGTTACTATTCAAGTTGTAATTTATTGAGATAAAGGAACCATGCATCACAGAAAGACTTAGGTTGCCTGCAGGAGAAGGTTCTTCTTTTTTTCTTTTTTTTTTTTTTTTTTTTTTAAGAGAAGACCCTCGTGTGTGCATTTGCAGCTTATAGCTAAGAGAGAGGTTGGAGCTAGAAGCTAATCAGCCATTCTGTCTCCTATCTGCTGATCTGCTGGTGTTGGGGGAAGGGGAATGTGGGCAAACAGGCATTAAATTCCACTGGCAGGCGAAGGAAAGGTATTCCTTGATAAGCAGCATCCAAGATGATGAGCCGTAAAGCAAAGCCTCTGTGAGGAAGGAGGGGAAGAGGCAGGGAAAGCTTTAGCCATCTGTCTCAACCCAGGCTTGCTCAATGCCCGCCAGAGCAGAGGTCACCACCAACAATAATAACCCTCAAGAAGCCAGACGTATGCTTTCCATTCACCAATAATCTACAAAGCGTCTTAGGGTGAAATCCTGGCTCCTCTGAAGTCAATGGGAGCTTTGCCAACGACTTCAGTGGAGCCAGGTTTTCATCCCAGATAATTTTAAAGCAACCCCCAGGCTTAAAGATAAAACAACAGCATCCTGGGAGTGGGCGCAGGCAGGAGCGAGCTGAGGAGGGCAGATGGGGCTCTACCAGCTATGCTGCTCTGAAAAGCTACCGCTCTTACAGACAGGATGCCTCCACAGTCCTGGAGCAATACCAAGCTTGACAATAAAGGGGTCAAGTGGACAAGCAGGTAATCACCAGTATCTTTTAGCCACTGGGACAACTAAGGTGCAGGACCCAAGTGAGCCGCGATGCTCTGACATAAAACCCAGTGGTGGATCCACATCTACATCCTCCTCACTTCTGAGAGAAAGCATATAAGTGACTTATGTTGTGTTATATTATATCATACTGTACTTTTTTTCTCCCCCTCTCCCTATCCAGCAATTCTCACGCTGGCCTTGAAGGATGGCACCTAGTGGCACTCATCCAAAATGAGGATTTTTCACACTTGACCAGGTACAATCGATGTATTATTCATTTAAGTCACCAAGACCACCCAGACTCTGTAAAGTGCTGTGTCTCAGTTAGGCAATATTTTGTTTTTCAGGACTCATAACACCAAGTGTAGGTGTAGTGGGGTTGGCCCTAGGCAGTGCGGCGGACAGCACGTGGGGTGGGCAGCTATGATGGCCATGGCAGGAGACAGGAACACCACCAGCAGGACAAGCCAGTGAGGACAGTGGAAATTCAACCCCAGACACAGTTTCTTGGCCTTGAGCACTGAAGGTAGCACAGTGGCTGTGGATAACTGTTGTTTGTTTTTGTTGACAGGCTGGTGTAAGGGAGACCATGGGGCCTTTCATCTCACAGGACCATGACTGGAGCCAACAGATCCCTGAAACACCTCCCCAGGAGACAGTCCTTACCATGTGGTGGAGGCTGCAACAGACATCTGCAACTCTGTTTTGAAGCTGTGCAATAAGGAACATAGGATCTGCGGGGCTCAAGAGAGGCATCACATCAGACGATGAACTACCACGACTTACTGACTCCTCACACGTCACCTGAGCTACACTGCCTGACCATGTGGAGTGCTTGTCATATCACAAATGCTGCCTAAAATGTGTGAATTTAACCCTGTTTCAAACAGCTTGGGCTCAGCGTGTTTCCCCTGGCACTGGCGAGGGCCTGGGAGTGTGGAGGAGCTGAGTCTGCCTTTATCGCTGGAGGGAAGAGAGATGGAAGGTAAAAGCAGGGGGTGGAGGGGTGAGGTGTGAGCTGTGAACCTTCACAGGGAAGGAGATATCAAAGGAACACACCTTTGTTACTCCAGCACCACTGTCCGACCCCCTTGCGGATTTACCTCCCTGCTGGGTGCCCATAACCACATCCTGGGAGAAGCCTCCCCCTCAGGCTACCGATGGATCTCCTCCCCCAAGCAAGCCCTAACTTCATGTTCCAGGGACTAGATGGTAGCTGCTGGAGCAAGTGTTCGCCCAGCTGGGAAAAGAGAGCTTTTCCCCTTGCTTTTAAGTCCATCTCCTCTAAAAAGGTTGCGATTCAGCCATCTGGATTCATCAATGAAGCCATCTGCTGATTTAACAGTGTTTGTGAATTTCAATTGGTATCTACAGCACACACGTGCACGCACTCTCCTCTCTGGTTGCCTCCAGTGCAGCCACGCAGGCAGCACCGCCGTACCCAAGTGCCGCTTTTACGCTGACTTTTTCAAGTGGGAAGAGGCTTCAGTTTCTCGCTGCTGTCCACTCACTGCTAATAGTAGCATTGCTCGTCCCTCACTGTCTTTGCACAACAGCTTAATGCATAAAACTGAACGTCCCACAAGGAAACGCACACCAGTACGGGCCCATCTCATCTGGATTAAAGATGTCTTTTGGTTCAGTCTTTTTCATAAGGCGAGGGAGAACTTACATTACCCAGAGCTCAACAGCAGATCCATGTGTGTGTTTTTCACCGGGCTGTCACTTGGACTGTTTCGCATTACGAGCCTTCAGTCTCGCTCTGGCTGTCGATTTGTACTATTAAGCTCTGAAATACAGAACTCACATGCCAAGTTTCCACTTTTCTTCAACAGCGGGGATCCACTGACAGCCACTAGGTAGGGTCAGATTTTGGCAAACCTGGAGGACACTTCTGCCTCTTCACTGCCCGTCTCCCCAAGCCTGCCTCCTTAACCGCCTCGTTTGGTGCTCGCTGCTGCTGGCGTGCCTGCCGGGGGACGCAGCCGCCAGCCCGCCAGGATCACAGCAACAGGGGCAGGAGGAGAGGCCAGGCCGAGCAATGACAGCTGAAGTACCTCAGTGTTTTTATCTTCTCAATATTTTGATTAGCCCAAGGAATGTTTGGGTTAAAAAAACCCCACAACGCATTTTTTAAAAACCACATGGCAGTCAGTACAGCCTGTGATTGCTTTATGTAATATCAAATTGTATGATTTTCCATGGAACCAAGAGCATCAGTATGATACCAGGTATTCATCAACGAGTGCTTTCACAAGATGGAGAGGTTGTACCTCACTTAGGGCAGCCCCGTGGGCGTCCCTACCCTGCACGATCATCTGCATCAATCGTTCCTACTGCAGTGCTAACACGGAACATGTTTGTGGATTAAAAATCCTTAAATCTGAAGGTTTTATGGCTTTTGGTCACATCTTTAATAATACTCCAATGCAATTATTTTAACCGTATTCCTGCCTGATGATTAATCATTGACAGTGGTTATCACTGGAAGGAAAACCTATCTGTCTGGAAGGGTAAGAGACATCATTCCGACTCATTCTTGACCACAGCCTTCAGATGCACCAAGACCTGCAAGAAACCTCCCACAAGCTCCGACTCTCTTCGCATCCTAAATCTGCCAGCTTCTCAGGTCGGGCACACTGCAGGCAGAGGCTCTGACAACATGCGTCAGCCCCTGCTGGCACCGCATGCTGGATGCACATCTCACCTTCACTTTGTGGGAACCTGCTGAGCACATTGGTCTCACACTGAAAATGTTTTGGATGGGGATCACTAATTTGCCTATTTAGACATTTTGATACCAGTTCAGACTCCCAGCTCTCGCACACTCACACAGGCCCTGATTGCTTGCATCCTCATTTTTACACATAACATTCCCAATTGTAGAAGAACGATGACAAAGATTCCAAAACTCCGTGTTTTTTCTTAGATGACTTTATGTTTCAAGTTTATTTGAGCTGTGTTTGTTCTTGTTACACTGAGCCACATCTTCAGCACTGAAAAAGAGGTTTGGCTCCAGACTGCATACAAAGATATGGACTTCCAGCAAGTGATCATCCAACCCTCATTTTCACATATTTTCAAATTTACATTAATTTTAAATTTGGGGAGCCTCCCATCCAAGAAAGTTTTTTTTTCCACTGTACTTAACGCAGTCAGCAACCAAGAGGAAGGGAAATGACAGCGAGGAGCCTAAAACACCAGTGGCCCCGAGTCCTCTGGGGATGCACCGACCAGCTGAAAGGGACGTGACACTTGCGCACAGCTCCATCCCCGCCGAGCAGCGGTGGAAAACATCACGCAAGGTGCAGCCGTGAGCGGGACGGGGTGCGGGTACCAGGGCAGGGTGGTACGAGCCCAGGGCTCGCAGAGGGTCTGGTCGGCACAAGGAGGAGAGGGGAGCGGGGCAGAGGGGGGGAGCGATGCTGGGCTGCAGCAGGAGCTGCGGAGAGGGAGAAGGGAAAGGGGGTGGGGGGAGAGGAGGGGGGGGAGGACAGCAGGGGAAGGAGGCAGGGCAGTATAAAAGCATCCGGCACGCACCTCTCCCGACATAGAGCGAGGGGGCGAGAAAGTTGGTGTGGAAGGAGCAGCAGCAGGAGCAGGAGGCGGGAGGAGAGCCGGCCGCTTTGCAAACACGCACGCAGGGTGGCAGGAGAGAGTGCGGAGCTGCCGCTGCCAGCCCCAGGGCCGCTGGAGGGAAGAGAGGAGAGATGGAGCCAGGTATTCAGCTCCGAGGGAGGGCAGGCAGCTGAAGCTTTTAGCAGCCCCCCGCACCCCCTCCTAATTCCCCACGGCTAAGCCGGGGTGGGGGGGGAGGGAACAGAGGAGGAGGAGAAATCTGGGTCGGGAGGGGGGAAGCAGCGATCTGCCCCTGTTTTTTCCCCCTCCGGGGAACTCGCAGCCGCCCCGTCGAGGGCGGGGGCGGCGGTGCGGCCTCGCTCCCTCACAGCCCCGCCGCGACGGGACGGGACCCGGCGGGGCGGCCAGGCCAGGGCGACGCCTCGACGGGCGTCGTGAGGGGAGGGGGGAGCCGCGGGGCGGGCGAGGACACGGCGGCGGGGGGGGGAGAAGCCGGTCCAGGGGCCACCCCCATCCCCTCGCGAGGAGGGAGGCGATAGCCCCAAGCACTCTCCTCCCCTCGGAGCGTCCCGGCTTCCCCGCCATGTGAGAGTCGTCCCCAACGCCCCCCCCCCCCCCCCCCCCGCGCCTCTCCCTCCCTCCTCCCTCTCACTCGCACACACGCTCCCGGCTCCCCCCCATCCTCGCAGCCTCTCCCCGTCGGCAGCCGAGCCGCGCTGCTCTCCGACGGCCCACGGCTTCCCGAGGCGGCGGGGGCTCGGCCCGCCCGCTCCCTCCCTCCGACAGCCCACGGTGACTCTGGGTTGCAGGGCTGCCCGCAGAGACGCCGCCGATCCGCGGCCCCGTCGCGGCTACCTGCCGCCCCCCGCCGCAGTCGGGCAGCGCCGGGATTTTCGCCGCCGCCGCCGCGGCGTCTCGCCCCGACGTGGCTCCGCCGTGGTGTGGCGGCCCCCGCTGCTGTTGCTGCTGCTGCCGCCGCTGCCCCGGGCCCGCCGCCTGCCCCGCCGACGCCGAGAGCGGCGCGGTCCCCGCCGCCCGTCCTGCGGCTGCCGCGGCCGGCCCTGGGGCCGGGACCGCTCCGGCGGCGGCGGCGGCCCCGGCGGCGGCCGCCGCCGCCGCGGCTCCTCCTCCTCCTCCGCCTCCTCCGCGGCCGCCGCCGCGGGGCCCTAAAGCCGCCCGGCTCAAGAGGATGGTGCGGCTGGCGGCCGAGCTGCTGCTGCTGCTGGGGCTCCTCCTGCTCACCTTGCACATCACCGTGCTGCGCGGCGGCGGCGGCGAGCCCCACGCCCCCACGGGCGCCGGCAACCACAGCCAGCGGCAGGTGAGTGCCGCCCCGCCTTCCCCCATCCCTCCCTCACCCGCGGCCAGCGCTCTCCGCCCGCCTCCCCAGGGCGGCTCTGGCGGCGGGGCCATCGCGGGCGGCTCGCCCCCGGGCCGGGGAGGACGGGGCCGGACCCGGGCTGAGGAGGGCCGCCGCCGTGCACCTGTCTCGGCCCCGCCCGGCCCGAGCCCGCCACACCGGCAGGCGCTGCCGGCGGGTACTCGGCCGCTCGAGGGCTTCCCTGGCGTGGGGTCTGGGTTGTCTTCACCTCCCGCGCACCTTGGTGTCACACTCCTTCAGGGGACAGGGGTGGGAGAAGGCAGGGCCGCTCCCCGCGCCACGTTCGGGCAGCGTGTTGGAGGCGTCGGGGCGGCTCCCGTGCGCCTGACATGGCGGACAGGTCGCAGCGGACGACGGCCATCTCGGCTGGGCCGGGCGGGGGACGGAGGCAGGCCGGGCCGCAGGGCCTCCCCTGTGAGGACGCAGCGTTCCCCACCAAGTAGGTGTATGGTGTTGGGAAACGTGGGAACGAAACGTGTGGCTTTCTTTGGAAAGCGTCAAGAAACGGGTAGAGGTATTCCGTCCTGAAATTGCCGAGAAACAGGGTGGTAGGTGCTTGTGACCGCGAAGGACAGGGCTTGTGACCCAGCTACTCTGTTCCAGCCTTCTGAACCCATGAAACCATCGGTGAATTGTGTCCGATAGAGGTAAAGGACTTTTTTGTTCTGTTTCCTTGTATTTGCAGGTGGTTCTTTTTTTAATTCAGTGCCATGTGTTGCCATTTATTGAAAATGGTTGGAGACAGTGATAAAAGCTGCAGAGTCATCAAAATCCCCAGGCAAAGCTTTGCATGTGCCCTGACCAACTTTTTTCCCCTGTATTCAAGTGTAAAAGAAACATCAGCCACCAAATCATGCAATGATAGAAAATGTATAATTATAATCACCATAAATTTATGTAAACACCTTTATCATCTCAGAAGGAGTCATAGTACCAGCATTTCTATAAAGCATGAGTAAAAATACGGAGAGTGTAGGCTGTAACGATTGCTTTGTTTGTATGGGATCCCCATCTGGTGGTCCACAAAGTGAAACCACTAGCCACAAGAGGGAACCCAGATCTGCAGACTCATCATCCCAGTCACAAACTGGAGTTGGGTCCTCTTAACTCAGAACACCTACTGTAGAACGTGGTGGGAGTCCTATTTGGGGATGCTTGGCCGTTTGCTTTGGGTAAGGCCCCACGATGCTGTCTGTCTTTGAGATGCAGTTTTGTCACTGGCTTGAGATTCCAGGATGTTGGTTTTTTTTAATATCTTCAAGATTTCTGGTAATAATGTTTTATAAATGATGTTTTCTTTCCTCATGGGCACTTGAAATGCCTTTTAAAATTATGTTCCTTGGAAAAGTAAATTTGGAGAGTTTTTTTATGAGGTGTTTGCTATCATTAGAATAACCCTGAATTTGCCTTTTCTTGACAAACTTGTAACATAATGAGGGAAACATCTGGGCAAGTGGGAACTCTGGGTGATGCCATTTCCCCGAGGAGCTCTTTTTAGAGCACTATTGTAAGGTTAGGGTGAAACAAGAGGAAAATCATCTTCAGATAATTATCATAGAGTATTGTCATTGTAGTTGGCTGTCCCCTGAAAATCTGTTGATTGTTGACTTCAAGAATTTTTTCTGTCTGGTGATTTATTTTTTTTTTTTTTACAGATACTTAATAAAAGTCTATGCCTTTAAGCATCATGATAGCTTTAGCAGTTCATATTTTCATTGTGTTTTGCCACTTGTACAATTGAAATTTTTATATACTTCCCAACTGAATTGATTCTGCAGTTATGTTTTTGAGAGAGTGTGTCTGTACAAGACATTATGGGAGGGAAATATATTGATTAATCAGTTAAACAGATGGAAGTCTATCAATTTTTTTGTTTTATAACTTCTATGGATTATATTGTTAGCTGGAAAATACTGTGACCTGCTTTAGAAGATTGTACTCTGACAGGCAGATGCTTCAATTCAGAGCATCACAATATAGATCTCGATGGCAAGTTTGCGCTGGGATCTTCAGATTTGGGGATTTCTTGGGCTGTTACCGTGGCATATACTGAAGTGAAGTGCAAAATCCTTATGCATTGCGTTCCCAGGTAAAAAAATCAATGTGGAAAGCAAAACTGCGCAACCCCCAATTTGTTGGCATAAGCAAATAGAAATCTCTCAGGTTGCTATCGCTTATACTGAAAATAAAAACCTATTGTTTTTTCTGTCTTGGTAGGTCTATAGAGAGAAAATATTGTGAGAAGTGATTAGGTCAGTGTTTCATTTGATGAAATTTTATTTGTCGAAGTCTGTTGCACACATAGTGGCAAATGCCGGAAAGAGTAGTCTTTGCAGCAACTGTTTATAGATGTATTTTGACAAGGCAAATTTGTATAAAAACAAACTGGCTATTATCAAGTGCAGGGTATGGTATTTTAGGATTAGGCGGTCTGTTTGCACAAATGAAGTGGTCGGAACTTGGTCCTGTGTGTCTGAAAGGAAATCTGAAGTGTTAGTCTGAATTCCAACAAAACCTAACAAAACTCAAAACCCAAAAACTTAGCACGTCCTTTTTACATAAAACGGATTCAGGAAGAATCCTTGGTAATCTTAAAATATTGTTGGCGATTTAAATAGTCTAAAATACAGACTCGTATGCATTTGAAGTCTGATTCATTAAGGGAGGAAAAGCTTCTCTTTCTCCTGTCCCTTGGTCCTTCAAATGAAGGAAGGATTTGGGAAGATAGGTTTTGATTTCTTTTGGTCTTTCAGTCATGTTAACCCCTGCAATTAATTAGACTGATAGATGGAAGAAATACAGAAAAAACTTACACAAATAATTTCTTCCTATTATTTTTACTTTTGGTGGCCTTCCCCATACTGAGCGTGTCTCTAGAGTTCCCAGATGTCTGGGATTGCGTTGTGCTGCTGTGACTGGCTGTTCGTGAGCAGCAGTGAGGAGAAAATTCTCATGTTCTCTGCTGGTCCTCATCAGAATGGGTGAGATACAGGCAGAGGCTTCCTTGGTTCACTGCTGCAGAAAGAGGTACTGGACCTCTGCTTTGCTGCAGTTTCTTACTGATGTTAGAATTGGTTTGTGGTAGTGTAAACTAACGCAAAATGGGAAATCCAGATAGGAGTTGTAAAATATTTTGAGTTATGAAAGGGAATCAGCCTTTTGTTTCTCAATCAGATTTTACTCCCTCCTTCCATCTCTACCAAAGGCAAAAAGGGAGAATGAGGGGGCATGGCAGATTTTGGGTTTACTGGTGAGAACTCTATTAGGTATAATTTAATTAACATCTAGAAACTCTTGTGGAGTATACTCATGAAATAAACAAGTACAAACTTCTGCTTCTGAATAAAAGCAAGTGAAGCTATAATAAGAGATAGAAAAATACTGCTTGGGTATATTTTTATCTTTTTACATAGTTCTAAAATGAAGGGAAGGCTTGAACATAAATTTTGAAGGACGTTCATAATACTGTATGATGCTCTAAAATCTGTGCTTTCATTCTGAGAGAAAATATTTCACAAAGTTTATTCCCATCGCTTCTAATTTTTCCACAGCAGGCCTTGCACACCAAGAAAAACAGTGTTCCCGCACCAAGAAAAATGACCTTGTAAAATGTAGTAACAGAGCCACCAACAATATATGCATAGCACATGAAGTCAGATTCTCCACTGCGGTGCTTGCAGCAGTATTACATTAGTGTGAAACTTGGTAGTTGTGCATAAAGCTGGAGCCATGTAAGAGAATGTAATTTGAAAAGAAGCACAAAGCTGTAAACAGCTTTTTACTTTTAATCTCCTTGCTCCTGTCCTTGCCCCGCTGCTCAATAAGCATGCAAGCAATTACAGCGTGTCAGAAATGTTCTCTGAGCCCTAACAGAAGAAACACGTTCTGCCGCTTACAAGTGGTTGCACAAGAATTGCTCTCCAGGCCGCACGAGGAGTCCTTTACAGGGCTGAGCTCTTAATTTTCTCCCAAGATCTACAGCTCAACATGGTGAGAAGTTCAGGAACGGTGTGCTGTCTGTTGCCTTTGCTGGGGTATATTTCACTCAGTCTTTTTAAGGTTTGTGCGTTTCTGCTGCTCCTTGTACTGGATTCGGGCGAACTGCAAACTGATCTCCAGTCAGATGTTTCCAGTGGCGTATTTCAACTTTCTGGCTTTCTCAATTTAAGTAGGCCTCCAGCTGCTTACTTTGGGAGAGTTTTAGAGTGAGTTTTTTAAAGCTTATTTGAGCTCTGGAGCTTTACGTTTGGTTAGTTCTAATAGGATCTGATCGTCTAAATCGTCCTTGAAAAACTGTCGATTCAGTGTTTTGCATTCATGTTTTCCAGGCTCTCCTTAGCCTATATAAGATGCCTGTAAGTGGATGTACATCATGTATTTAATACAAGCAGTAAATCCTTCTCTGCCTTAAGAGTAGTTTGTACAATACACAAATAATGTTCAGAGCAGGTGGCTTGTGAATGAAACGGGCTGATTCTCTGAAAACCAAGATCTCTTTTGGTGAGGTTGTTACTCATCACAGAGGATGCTCTGTTTCGTGCTTTTTGCGGTGATAGTAAAACCTGCCTGTTCTCAGCAGGCTTTGCTGTATAGGCTCTTAGCTAAAGCTTAGCCTTACCATTAGCATATGTTCTTCCAGTTATACCCTAAGACGTATGAACGACTTACACCATGTGTAGTTCATTCTCTCGTCTCCCAAGGGAGAGAATTATGTGTGTTCTTTAGTGGTTTTGCTAGTGAGCTGTGGCTTGTTCCAGGATCTAGGGGGAAGGAAGGGTGATTAGCTTTACACGTGCTGCTGCTGTGTGCGTGGAGGAAAGGATAAAACAGGAAACAAGGTGAAGGACTGAGACCGCTGCTCTGGGTAGAGTGTTTGCTGTTGTCTGTGGCTCCCAGGAGAGATTCTTCCACCTTCCAGACCTGGTTCCAGGAAAACTCCAGAAAGTATTAACTAAGCTTCGCTTCATACCTGTCACTTAAATTAATTTCCTAGCAAACTGAAGCATCCCTGGTGGAAAAGAGCTACCACACCGCGGATGTGGCAAGCTTTTTAGTATCTAAGCCTACTGCAATAATTTCAAACAGGGATCCAGGAATATTGTATTTAGTTATGGCTGCAAGGAGCAATGTTAGGCAGGTACGAATGTAACTTCCTGCATTAGATTTGACCAAGGTGTTTGGATGAGGCATATTTTGCTGAATTTCTCTTCAGCTCAACACCTAACAGTGACTGTACTGCTCATCATGGATCATTGGTGATAAATATCAGTCGTTAAATCACAGGGTACTTCTCAATTTTGTCTCTGCAACTATAGCTTGGAGCAGTTTTTTCCTAGTGCCTTATACAGAAGAGTCTTCCTTTCTGTTTTGAGCAAGATTTAGGATCATTTTTCATCTCTTTGCATTATTGGGTTATTTGCATGAAAAAAAAAAACAGTTTGTATGTAGTCCTATGTTCATTCAGGGCCATCATGGTGGCTTTGTCTGTTCCTATGGGCCTGGATCCAGACACAATTCGCAGTAACTACTACAGGGCAAAGGCCCCAGAGACATTCCTACTTTTGCCTTTTTCTTCTCTCAGTCCATCCTTACCTTCGCTCTGGAGCTCTGCAGGGAGCCTGCTAACACGTGCTTTTGAGCCCCACAGCGGTTGGGCAGCTGACTCAACGGTAGTGAAAGGAGTGGTAGGCTTGAGTCTGGTTCCTGAGAAGATTGAAAGCTGTAACGATCACCTGTGGTGACAGTGAGAGTAGAGAAACAAGGTATGGGTACATAAGGGATCCTGGAAGGAGCTGGCTTGGTACTTTTCATGTGGTTCATCTAACTTGGACAATCAGCACTAGTTCTGGAGTAGCTTTTATTTTGTAGCCTTTGTTGATCACGTAAGGAGAAGTTTGTTCTACGCAGGAAGAACACAGCTAGTCCATCACAGCTATAATGGCAGTGTAACAGTGGTACAACCACACTGCTGCTGACCACTCACTGATCGGCACAAAAATCTCTCTGTCGCTCCTCCTGTTTTGGTTGTCAGCTCGCAGGTTCAGTCACATTTCCCTGCCCTGTCCTTTCTTAACACCAGCTGTCCATAAAAACAGGAGACCTAGAGTTGAAACTCTGCTGTTGGTCTTTATGACCCCAACAATTTCATCATCATTTTACTGTCAGGAGCTGGTCACTGTGTACTCCCTCGTGATTTTTAACATATGTGTTATGACCTGCTAATAGGTAGCCCAGCCCTAGTACCTAAAGCCTCAGCATACTAAGTTTTTCGACACCTTGCTGTGCTGTGGAATTCTTCTGCTGGGAAGACATGTGTTTAACCAATCCAGGTTACGTTAAATGTAAATTGAGGACCATATTTTGAATTCAGCAGTTGTTCTTTTGCCTCTACTTACATGTACTACATCTGTATATTCATAATCGATGCCTTAGTGTTCCGAAATGGTGGAAAGCATCTTCAAAGAAAACAAGGAACAATGAAAGAATTACTGCATAGGTGAAAACTATGTTTTATCACAACATCTGAAAACTTTGCAGAAAGTCAAGTGCTGAAGACAGTAGTATGATGAAGGTAGTACTGATAATGATGCAGAATATGCTATATTTGGCTGACAACTTAATGTGTAAATGCACTAGTCATGTTTGAAAAACTTTCTGAAAGAATATGTGACAGAGATAGACATGGCTTCTGAAAACCCAGTCATTAGTATGTATTCCAGTGGGGAGGAAAGAGCGGTTTGAAAGGCGCTTCACTTTTTAAGATGCACAAATATGTAGATATGCATGCTTAACAATTTCTCTTTTATTTTTTCCTTCACTATGCAAAAATGCACAGAATGCACATAATGGTAGGAAATTATTTTGCCATACTTTTTTTATGCTTACATTCTTCTGAGTCATCATTTAAAAATTTTGAAATGCACACATACTTCACATATATATGCAGACAATTTAGATGTTTCCTTACACAAACATAAATTAAAACATTGAAGCAATGTAGTTTTTCTTTGTACTTATGTACTGAAAGTATAGCGATAGACAAGATTTGCAGCTTTGGCAGGTTTAATTGTTGCTTTCCGCTCTGTTTTGCCAGTCTTCCTTGCAAACAAATGTGGTAGTACCCAGTTGTGCCTGGTTTGTTCTGTTCACAGTGTTGTTTAGGCTTGTTTGGCCTTTTTGTTACGATTCTTATCTTGCTGCCTGCTTTAAGACTAGACCACTTAAAAACTATTTGAATTGACTGAATGATGGTCTCCATAAAAGATGACTTTTTTAAAGCATTATTTTTCAGTGGTAGCAAAGCTGGGTCACTGATGCTTTTTTTTTTTTTAATTTTATTTTTTAATTTTATTTTTTAAATCTCAACCCAATCTCTTTGAGGTTGAGATTCCGTTGCTGTGGTGTTGCTTGTGTGCAATGTGTAATAGGTCTCCAGGCCTGAATGGAGGCTGTAAGCACTGTCACAAATGAATAATGAAGTGATAACTTAGAGCAGAAAAATACAAACTGATTTAGTAAGTTGCAAAAGGAAGCATTAAATGATGCAGTGATTACTGTTGCACTTTAATACTATTGTGCCTCCAGGATACTGATTTTACAAGTTTTGAAGACAGAAAATGCCAGGCTAAATTCATAGTCCGAAGCATAGAGATGAATAACATTTCCAAGAAATAGAGTAGTGAGCTCATTGATACATCAATAAGAGCAGAATGTTTCCAGTGTTGGTATTTCCGAGTACTTTCGATTTGAAATACCAGAAAAAGAAAGAAAACAAAGTAAAATGTAGCTTATTATTGTAATAAGTGATGGCTTGCCACAGCGGTCAGTTGTGCGGCAGTGGTCAGAGGAGCTGGTGTGGGCGGTACTGGTAAGCAGTTCCTTTATCCTTTTGCCCTTGTTTTTCAGTGCTTGGAGAACTTTTAGCAGTGGGTCATATATTTTTTTATTCCTCCCTTCTAGCAGTCAGCAGGATGAAAGAAGGCCTGGAGTTGTTCACCTCTAAACTCTTGTAAAGTAATGGCTATTTGGGTGCTTTTACAGAGGGTGCTCTTACAGAAGCGCTCATAAAGATGAGAAAGGAAAATCAGAGCTGAAATCTTTCTCTCGCCACTCTTGGTGGAATCAGTCCATGTTGAAAGGCAGAAGTTCAAACGTCCTTGGCTTTTACGCCTCTATGCTAGACCTACATTCTGAGTGTGTTTAAATTGACCTTGCTCCACTGATTTCACAAAGCAAGACGAGTCAATGACTTGTGTTGGCTGCAGACCCAGCCAAAGTTCCTCTTGGATTTGAATCTTTCACAACTCAGTTCTACAGAACTGATGTGCACATAACACGTATAATCTGGACCTCCATCCATGAAGCCAAGCTAGGCTTTGGTGCATGGCTTTCTTCAGATTGCACGAATTCATTTCCATCCATTATGTTTCACAGTTAGTTTTGTAAGCATTGAAAAATCCTGGACTACTTTGTTCTGCAGTAGCTCTTTTTCCTCACAAAGATTGAAGTTTCCTCTTTGCCTGCATGGCCATTGACATCAGTACTTGTGGCAGTACCATTATGTCTGTACCGTATGCCCAGTGTAAGTATCTCAAAAAAACCACATGCTCTGTCTTTTTCTGCCACTGTTCACAGTACTGCTCTAAAGAAAGTGGATTCCTCCCTTTGTAAGGAACAGTTACTGAGTCAGTGTTGTCCACGAGCCAGCTTTAACCTCCAGAAAGCTTCCTTCAGGCGTCTTACCTTTGCATTCCAGTTGAGTTGGGCGTTCGGGTACTGAACAATTGAACACTGTCATTGAAACACTTTTTCTTGTACGTGCCCGGGATGGCTGAGTAGGAGGTGAGGTCCTTGCGCCAGAAAGTCTGCGCTGTAGGCTGCGATGAAAAGAGGTGACTGAAGGGAAAGAGCAGTGAAGAGGACCCAGCCATAAGTCAGCTGTTTTTTGAAGCTAGTGCTTCAGAAATTAGTCAGATAGCTTTGGTGTCTTTCTCGCCTTAGAAGTAACCCAATAGCAGCAGATTTTGCCATGAGGAAGCCAAAATTACTGCACTGGAACTAGCTGCCTAAGATTACTGTAGGTGTAACAAAACGTAAATTTGCTCAGTTTTATCTGCCACGTGTATCGGTGCAGGACTTCAAAATCAGTATGAACTTTGATCTAGATACAAACTTAGTAATCAGATATTTACTAATGTCTGCTTGCACAAGTTACCAAAGAAACAAAAAATAGTTTAAAACAAAACCTTCTCACTACATTGACTTTATTAAAAAATAGACCGTAGCTAACTAGCATGGATTCTTTACACCCCAATGTACTTACCTCCTACATCACATGAGTTGTTTATACACTTTTTAAATTTCATAGCAAGAAGTTATTTAGCAACACAAGAGCAATAAAACTGTCTGTCTTTAATGTCTACAGATACAACTCTCATATGAAAGCGCCTCTTGAAATTCTCTCAGTAATCAGACAAGAGTTGTTCAAGATGCAGTGTATATATTGGCATTTTGTGTGGCTGATTTTAAGATTCTCTGGACTGAAGAAGTCTGTAAAGGTTCACTGCACAGAGCAGGCTATAACAAAGCAGTTAATGATTCTTGTGACATGAATGCTGCCATTTCAGTTTATTTGAATGACACTGGCATTCTGTCTTAAATATATCACTTTTTATTAGGGTTTGTGTGTTTTTGTTTTTTTTTTTTTTTGAAACCAACTAGATATTAGGCATGGGTATGCATCTTAGCTAAACTATAACCTAGCCAGCCCATGCCTCTTGCACTGCAGAATGCCCAGAGTTTTTCAACACACGTAACCACAGTGATATTTTTATAAAGGAATGTTCACCTCATGGGATTTTTTAAGGTGTTCTATTTTTTTTTTCAAGTTACAGCTTCACTTTATTGTACATGATGTCCAATAAAAAAGATATATGTCTGCGATTGGACTTTGAAAAAGGGCCATGGTGCCTACTCCATTTAAAGGGAATGAAGTCAAGCAGTAAATTTGCTGGTCGCCCTTTTCATATTGACTGTATCTCGGCCAGCAGTTGGTCTTTGATGTTGTAACAATAGAGCAAAGGCAGAGGAGGAGGAGGATTAGGACCTCCATAATATAAAAACAAGTCTGCATTCATCATGATTTTTATAGAGCACAGTCCATGTCTATTGGAGGTTTGCAGTATAGACTCAACAATCTGCAGAAGAGTGCAGCAATCTTAACATTTGCAGGTGTTTTACAGTTCATCATTACTACTACCATCTCTTCTTAATTCAGAATTTGTTTAGGCTTTCAGCATTTAACGTTTTCTATCTTCTTACAATAGGAAAACAGATGTATGTCAGGATAGAGCTTCTGCAGTATCATTTTCCTTTACAGCGTTTGATTGTTGTGTTATTTATGAAAGGCTTGCTGCAGCTGGCCAATAGAGTATCTATTCCTCATCTTGTGCTTTAGAGTCCAAGCTTTTATTAGGAAAGAATAGAGAGGTTGATATGTATATGTCTAACATTTGTGAAAATATATATCAAAAGGGAGCCTAGGGCAGCCACACTATGTCTGTGTCTTCCAGCGTGCTGGAACAATAGCACCAAAGGTTTCAAATGAACTATTTAGCCTGATGGAGTCCTGGAGCTTTTGATATGCGCTTAAATGGTAGCAGCACTAGCTCTTGATCAAAACATGCAGAAGTCTATTTTATGAAAATGCATAAGGCGCCAAGTTGTACAAAGTGCTGGTGGGAGTAGGTGCATTTTGAACTGTGAGCAAAGCTTGGAAAGAGCTGACTAATCTGTAATGTTCTGTCGTAGCCTTGTGTATGACACAGCAGATGTGGAAGGCAGGATGAATGGAGTGTTCCCCAGGATGCGACGATGGCAGCAGCAATGAGCCCAGTGCAAGTGGATCTGTATCAGAAGCCGAAAGGCAGCTCTTAGGAGACCATCTGGGGGTGCACAAGGTGAAATTGCTTTACTGCACCCAATTCCAGTGGCTCTTGCTTAAGGCATGATCCTGAAGTGTCCCGACAAGGCAGAACACCTGGAAGTTTCTCTGCCAGACTCCAAAGACACCTGACCCAGGAAAGGGAAGGTGTTTGGGGGGGGAGATGCCAATCTTTAGTGTGTTTGACAGTTCAGGACCTGATTTAGGGTTGAATCCTGTGCCTTCTGGGTGTTCAGATTAGACCTGTGAGTCCAAACTCACGAACAAGTCACTGCTTGCTGACTAAGCTGTGGTAGCTCCTTAGATGTCTTAACCCACAACAAAATATGAGGTGATTTTATGTTTATCAGCAAGTCAGCACTGAGCAAACAAACCCTGCCCAGGGCTCTCACCAGGGTGACTACATTCTGTCCTTTGGGCAAAGCACTTCATGATATTGGTGGTCAGCAAACACAGCTCTTCAGTGAGGAATCTGTTTTTTTTTTTTATTTTACATCTACCATGATGGCCATTAAAAAGGCAACATGTGGTGCAGAAAATGCACACATGCTATTTCTGCGCTCTGCTGTATGTCTCCTTCGTCAGGCCTAGATACAGAAGTGTCTTAGCTGGCTCTGCTTTCCCCGGTATGCCAGCTGCTGAAAGCAAACTGTGTGATGCTTAGCCAGTGTGAGGTGGGAGTTCTGGCTAGTTAGAGGCATCACCTAGCGTTTAAAAGAGTTTGCCCTTGAGAGATGAATAGCTCTGAAGAAGCTGCTGAAATCCTTCAGCTGCTGAAATCCTTCAGTGACAGAGAGTTTGATTCTTGCTACTCTTTGATCTAGCATTCATGGCTTTTTGAATAATGTTAATAAGAGCTGCTTTTCTCACCTACCCATCCCTCTTTCTTCTTTTCCTGTCTCTCTCCTAAGAAGATAATTTTTTCATGTTCTTAGGAATATAGCTATGGCAGTCATAACATCAAAAAAAATGGACTAATTATTTGCATAACATTCGAGTAAGGGCCAGATTAATACCACCTCTGATTTTTTTTTTTTCTTTATCCTATTGAAGTCTTCCCACAATAAAATACAAAAGGGCTTTGCAGCTGAAATCGTGTATTTGCACACGTATGGACTAAGTGGGCGAAAAGAGCTGTATATGCCAATTCCCCTGTATGCACTGCTGCCATTGATAAGAGGAGCCACAATTACATTGCGGTATATATAATACTCCCATGACAATTATTGCAGTTTACTTGTAAGAGCCATATGAGGAGAAAAGATGTGTATTTATCTCTTTAGCACAGCTAAGTAGCTGGAAGTGAGTGCTGTGCCACAGTCTACCAGGAAATGCTCTTCCAACCTGCTCTGCAGTGCGTCTGCTTTGGAGTCTCTCTTTGTACAGATCTGGCATGTCAGCTTGGGTCCCGTCTCTGTTCCTCAGCAGAGGAGGAGGTTAGGATATGTCAAACCTGAATTTCTTACCTTTCCTCTTCTACCTTGCTGCTGCGTGTGGCTGCTGGGACTAATCTAAAGATGCATTTGGCCTGCTCCGTACAGTTTATTGTCAGTGGCGTCTGGGTGGCTTCAGGCACATGCTAAGATTATAACAAGTTTGAAAAATAAAACCATTTATCCTAAAAATAGCTCAGAACTAACTAGTGATCATGGGGCGGAGGGGAGACAGAAATGAAGATATTTTCTTTTCACGTAAGTGTCAGATTCAATAGCATCTGCCTTGTTCAGTGCATGTATGGTATTCATTTCCTGTCTGCAGTCGATTGGAATGCCCCCCGAGTCGTTTGAAATTGAAAATCGAGTCATGCTTCTTTAATCAGCTCTAGGAAATAGCCCCCCTCCCTTACTGTTCTAACAAAATTTATATATACATGCATGGAATGGGTAATACAAAAAGCCCACGCTTCTCTGCAGGCCAAATCCTTTCTCTCTCCCCTCTTAAACAGAGAAGGGTCTTCACATTCTACTATGTATCTACTCGCTTGCTCTTCTTCCCCATAATGTCACTGGAGGGAGGTCTTGTGTATCTGATTCCTCTTGTTTCTTTTGCTTGTTCTGTCATTAGGGCAGCTCACGGAGATGTAGAGAGAGGGAATAACGTCTGCTGCTGATGTCTTTGTACAAAAATAAGACAGTTATTGCACTGCAGGTACAGATGTCATTTCTTCTAACGACTTCCAGTTGCTTATGTATCAGTCTGCAAAGTTTTCTAAATGGAGAGGGTAAAACTGTACACTCGGGCTTGAAAGAATACTTTGCTGCAGGAGCAGAGGCGCGTGGTCCTGAGGCGGCCACTCACATTTCTGCTGCTGTTTTACTGTGAACTCCTGGGTGTAGTAACAGCCCCTTCCAGAGAGGGTTGTGAGGCATGTAGTTGGTGCGTAGATATTGAATGTAAACAAACACTGCCTTTCCTCTGCCTTCACCCTCTAACTTGCATCAAAAGGAAAGTGAGTATTGGTGGGGAAGGCAGCTAAGGGAGGGTCAAGTAAATTATCTCACAGTGATTCAGTGGTGTGCATGTTTTGAGCATCAAGACTCAAGTGATTTGCCTTTTTTTTTAGGCACAGAAGTAGTATTGCCAGAAGCACAGGAAACATCATGTTTTTGGAATATAACACTTGTCTGCTTTCTGGCTTTCCCGTTATTAGCTTTTGCTTGTGTGATGAAGTCATCATGTAACTTTTAGTCCACAGGGACTAAACACTTTCTAGTCTCTAAAAACATCTGCCAGCTAACACAGCCAGAGTCATAGACACTTCTGAAAGCATAGGGTGGATATTCAGTGGCATATGAGAGGGAGACACAGAGGCTGGGAATAGTGGTTTCTTGGAAACTAACAGCTGAAGGCAACTTCGGAAATTGAAAAGGTTTCAACTAAGGTTACTCTTTCGGCTAGGGAGAGATGAAAACTTCATTTATTAAAGCTGGTTCACCTAGTGAAATCCTAGCTGTAGTGATTTAGTGGAATAAACTTGCAAAAGGACCTAGTTTAAAACCCATGAAAATAAATTCAGATGTATGTTTGTTCTCTTTCATTGACACTGACTTTGTGTGAGCTGGCCTGCAAAGCCTGACCAAAAAGTTGTGTACAAAAAGTATTAATATTCTGGATTTCCTTTGCTTTTGCGGTTTTGATTGCAGCTTAAGGCAGATTTTCCCATTCTGCTGGAACTCGCTGTGTAAATTACGATGCAGATTTCAAATGATGGGTGAGATTAGACTCGTTCAATTAAATTTAGCCATGGTATAAATGGATTATATTTACAGCTTTATTATACCACATTATACCACTTAATTAAAGCCTAAAAAGAATCGGAACTTCCAAAAAATTTGCAGTTTGGCACCACAGGTGATTGGAGTGGAATAGTTGGGCTGCTCTTCAGTTGTACGTTTGCCTGTCCAACCCCTAAATCAATGCATCCCATATCACGGAATCACGGAGTTTTCAGAGTTGGAAGGGACCTCTAGAGATCATCTAGCCCAACTCCCCTGCTCAAGCAGGATTGCCCGGAGCACATTACTCAGGACTGCATCCAGGCGGGTCTTGAAAAGCTCCAGAGAAGGGGACTCCACAACCTCCCTGGGCAGCCTGTGCCAGTGCTCTGTCACCCTCACTGTAAAGAGGTTTTTCCGTGTATTTGAACAGGAACTTCCTGTGTTCTAACTTGTGCCCATTGCCCCTCGTCCTGTCACTGGGAACCATTGAAAAGAGCCTGGCTCCATCCTCCTTCAACCCACCCTTTAGATACTTGTACGCCATAAGGTCTCCCCTCAGCCTTCTCTTCTCCAGGCTAAAGAGTCCCAGCTCTCTCAGCCTTTCCTCATAAGGCAGATGCTCCAAGCCCTTAATCATCTTAGTTGCCTTTCGCTGGACTCGACCAGCAGTTCCCTGTCCCTCTTGAACTGGGGAGCCCAAAACTGGACACAGTATTCCAGTTGTGGCCTCACCAGTGCAGAGTAGAGGGGGAGAATGACCTCCTTTGACCTACTGGCCACACTCTTCCCTATGCAGCCCAGGATTCCATTGGCCTTTTTGGCAACAAGGGCACATTGCTGGCTCATGGATAATTTAGTATCTACTAGGACCCCCAGATCCTTTTCCTCAGAGCTACTTCCCAGCAGGTCCGCCCCTAACCTATACTGGTGTTTTACATTCTTCCTCCCCAGGTGCAGGACCTTGCACTTGCTTTTGTTGAACCTCATTAGGTTCTTCTCTGCCCAGCTCTCCAGCCAGTCCAGGTCACGCTGGATGGCAGCACGGCCCTCTGGGGTGTCAGCCACCCCACCCAGTTTGGTATCATCAGCAAACTTGCTGAGGATACACTCTGTCCCCTCATCCAGGTCATTAATGAATATATTAAACAAAATGGGACCAAGTATTTACCCTTGGGGGACACCACTGGTTACAGGCCTCCAACTAGACTCTGTGCCGTTGATCACAACCCTCTGAGTTCTGTCCCGCAGCCAACTCTCAATCCACCTCATCTAGCCCATACTTCCTCAGCTTCCTAATGAGGATGTTATGGGAGACAGTGTCAAAAGCCTTGCTAAAGTCAAGGTAGATGACATCTACGACTGTCCCCTCATCCAGCCAACCAGTTATAACATCATAGAAAGCATGATTTGCCCTTGGTAAATCCATGTTGACCACTTCCAATAACTTCCTGTTCCTCAATGTGTTTGGAGAATGAGTCGCTCCATTACCTTCCCAGGGACAGAGGTGAGACTAACCAGTCTGTAGTTCCCTGGGTCCTCCTTTTTGCCTTTTTTGAAGTTCAGAGTGATGTCAGCCTTCCTCCAGTCCTCAGGCACCTCTCCTGTTCTCCACGACTTGTCAAAGACGATGGAGAGTGGTCTAGCAATAACATCTGCCAGCTCTCTCGGCACTCGCGGGTGCATCCCATCAGGGCCCATGGACTTATGAATGTCCAGCTTTGTCCATATAGAGAGCTCCAGCCAGGCAGTGATTACAGGGAAGATCTTCAGAGTTGTGAAGACCAACTAACTGTTTACCACCAGCTTAGACAACTGAAAATACCTGTTAATGGCAAAGAAAACTTGTCACGGAACGTCTGTTAAACTACTGCCCTAGCATCTCTGCAGTTGTAGCGTAAGTCCTGGGTGTGTGTTCAGTTCTCAAGATTTTTCTGTGTAACTACGAGGGCTAGAAGTTTTTAGTGTAAAAACCCTAAAATTCCAAAGCTATAATTGGAGAGACGTGGGTTTGACCAATGGACCACTCAGTGGATAAGGAACTGTCTGGCCGATCACACTCAAAGAGTTGCGGTCAACAGCTCCGCGTCCAAGTGGCGACCAGTGACAAGTGGTGTTCCTCAGGGGTCAGTACTGGGACCAGTGCTGTTGACCATCTTTGGTGGTGACATGGATGTTGGGATGGAGTGCACCCTCAGCAAGTTTGCTGATGACACCAAGCTGTGTGGAGTGGTTGACACGCTGGAGGGGAGGGATGCCATCCAGAGGGACCTGGACAGGCTTGAGAGGTGGGCCTGTGCAAACCTCATGAAGTTCAGCAAGGCTAAGTGCAAGGTCCTGCTTGTGGGCCAGGGCAATCCCAAGCACAAATACAGGCTGGGTGGAGAATGGATTGAGAGCAGCCCTGAGGAGAAGGACTTTGGGGGTGTTGGTTGATGAGAAACTCAACGTGAGCTGGCAATGTGCGCTCACAGCCCAGAAAGCCATCCGCAGCCTGGGCTGCATCTAAAGAAGTGTGGCCAGCAGGGCGAGGGAGGTGATTCAACATTTAAGCCGTCTACAGAAGACCTCTGCTCCAACAGTGACTGTGAATTGACATGTCTGCTCTGAATTTCTGCTGTCCTAATTGCAACAGTATTTGCGACTCCATCCTATTCACCACAGAAACAAAATGACTTCAAGAGCCGTACAGCCCCTGAAGCTAATGTGTCCCATAGCAGTACCCTGTGGGGTGACTGGGTTTGGTCTGTGCGTAGGCGCTTAGTCACACAGGCAGATGTACTGCAAGTTAGAACTGGGTACAATGTCGTTTTGTTAGTTTTGCTGGACTAAATAGGGAAGTATTAAAAAGTAGACCCTGATAAACAGAACTCTTATTATTAATTAGTGATTCATCTTCTGTTTACACAGTGTTTAAATCAGATGCTATATTTTGGAGCCCCTTAGTGAAAACAATTGTTTACGTGCAAGCCAATGTACTCTGCTTTAAATGATTTCTGAACAGCGATTATCTAAAATGTGCTATTAGTTATTGCAACAATTAATGTGTGTGGCTTTCTAAAGATAAGTAAGGCCTTTCACTTCATAGATACGTGTGCATGTGAGAGACAAGCACGTCTGAAGAAAAAGAGATTGTCTTGGTAGCCGAGTGGTTGATGTAACACCGCTATGGTCTGACTTCTGGGGATACATCAGTGGCTCCTTGTAATGTGCCAGAGCTGTGGAGCTCAGTACCACCACATGCTTTCAGCTAGTCACACAGGACTTAAATATGAACCCCAGTGCTTTGCCTGTTGAATGGAGAAAGCCAAGACAGAGCTAAGGACAGAAGAAGGGTCTTCTGACTGCCTGGACTGTACGTGGCCTTAATCATAAAAGAAATTTTTCTCTGTGTATCTTTGATAATGCTTTTGAGCTGCCAGCTTCGCTGCCTGCTTACCTAATGCTGTCCTTGCACCTCTTCCTGCTAGGTCCTGTGCTGCTTATAGTCTTGATAAACAAAAAAATAAATAAAACCCAGGAATCGGATTGCCCAAGCTCGTTATGGATCTTGGATCAGCAGAGGTGAAAGTCTCATGTAGTATCCCGGTGTGTTACTCAGCCTCCGCAGACCGGTTAATTTTAAAGTGATCATTTAGCACTAACCTGGAAACACGCGACAGCCTTCAAAATCAAAACAATCTGTTCAGGCAGGTGGGAAATGAAACCAGTCTAATGGCTATAATGGTTTGCTGTGAAGGCCCCAGGCCTCGTTTTGTCTCTGATAGCAATATAATCTTTTATAGCGTCTGTGAAGTTTCCTAATAAATAAGCGTTCCTTGTTCCTGGTGGTTGAAGATGCTGTACAGGTGCATCATGAAAGTGCATTGACAGACCGTCGGTTTTCAATTCAAGACCTCTTGTCAAGATCATTTTACAAGATATTTCAAAGGAGTACACAAGAAATAAAAACGCAGTGTAGCTGCAGCAGGGATTTAGTAACGGATTCCCTTGCACTCTGGGAGCTGTTAGGGATATAAGTTGCATCAGTTTTCCCAAATTCTTTCAAACTGTAATTAGCAGTGCTTGCAAATGTGCCCTTAGTTTGGCAAGTGGGGAGGGAACAAAGGAAGGTAAGAAGTATGAAGGCCACAGAAAGAGCAGCTGCTCCAGAATATTTTCTGTAGCTTCAGTCATTCCTCAGTTATTCTGTCTTGGTTCTTTTTCCGGAACTGGAAATGGGATTGAAGTAAGGCAGAAAGGAGGGAGATGGATTCCTCACCTGCTAAAAATGCAGAGGAATTCCCTTTTTCCCTACTTTTGTATTTTTACAAGTTCCCGTATCTGTTTAACTTCTCTGGGGGGGAGAGAGAGAGAGATGGTACACTTCCCGGCAGGTAGTGTCTAACGCGACAGAGGGAGAAACAGACTAGGAAGGCAATGGAGGGGTTACAATACCCATTTGATTATTGAAACGTTAAACTGCAGTATCAGGTAGGAAATGTTTCCTGCGTTGCAGGGTTGTGTCTTGGTGTCTTAAACCCTGCCACAGTGTAAGTCCCACCTGGATCACCAACGTTTAATGTTATCCTCTCAAAAGCCTTTTAAATCGCTCTTCTTCCCTGGTTTCTAGATGGATGCAAAGACGTTGATGGGTACTGAACTATTGCCCTCCCTTCTTCAGTGGCAGGCGTGCAAGGTGTGCCTGTGTAATACAAACACGGTGGCAGGTTCTCTCTCTGTTGGGTTTATTTCCTTGCCTTGTCACACAGCTGTGAATAGTGTGTTCCTGCCCTTATATACTGTCCACACTTACAAAAACAGCTTAGGATTTCTGAGCATTGTATTAGGAGCTTCCATAAATACCCAATCCCGCAGGGCAGCAGAACTGTAGCTGACAGAAGGCATGAGTAACCCCTTAAAAATCATCTTAATGGAAAGTTTAAAAGTTGTGAATAATCCTGTTAAATGAAGGAAAAAAAAGAGATTTATCTTAAAATATTTAGAGCAGATGCATCACTTGAGTAAGAAACCAATGTGCCTGAATTAGAAATGTAAATTCAGAGAAACTGAGTCAGTAGTTCAGTCGGTAGTTCAAGCCTGCTTTCCCAAAAGCAATCAGGAATACAAATTGTGTACACCTGAAAATAAATAGTGTGAAGTATAAACATGTGAAATAATGCAGACATAAGAAGAGAGGAGTATGTCCCTTTGCCAGAATAGAAATTAAATTTCATCTGTTAGCTTTGGAACAGAAAGCCTGTTTCCCTCAGAAAGGATGCTGGCATTGCAGAAGGGACGTGCTTTTTCCTGCTAGTTTGGCCTTGGAAGGTCCTTCGCATGAGTTAATGCCGTGGAGCAGAGTCAGCCCATATTCTTTTCACATGCAGGTCAAGCTCACTTTTTACTGATGGCAGCCTCTGTTATCTTTTTACCAGAAATACACATTTCTGATAATACTGCAAATCAGCTTAGGCACTACACCAATAATTATCTGCCTAAAAAAATAGGCGTCTGACCATTTTAATAACTGGAAACAAACAGTCTTTTGCTCATGGTACTGTGAGCAGATAACTGAAATGGTAATGCATGTTGAGCATTTGTTTGCTTATGTTGCAGTGTGACACAGAAACCCGAAGGAGGCGTAGCATGGGCCGTGAAAGGGACTGCCAGAGACAACACTGCTTTTAGGCAGAGGACACTCTGTTTAACCTGTGACATTCCTGCCAGGCGTTAGTCAACCCTGCTCTTTAAGACAAACTCCACCTCCCAGAGTCTGCTCTCGAGCTTGGCTGCCGCTGCCATTAGAACTGTGTCCCCCTCGTTGAACCGGGGTCTTCTGATCGTGTCCACCCTGAACATGCAGAGTGGTCCATCCCCCTCCTTGCTGCAGCAGCCTTTAGTGTAGGGCAGTTATCATGTCCCCTCTCCATTTTTCTTTTTAACGTTAAACCCCAACTCATTCACTCTGTAATTAATGACAGTCCCTGCCCCAAGCAGCTTGGTAGTGGGCCCGATCAGCCTGATGTCATTACTTCACCATGACAATTTTCTAACTAACTCCATGTGATATTCCATCTGTCTGACACTATTAAAAACTTTTTATATAGCCCTTATTATTGTAGTTGCAGAGCTCCCTGCAAACATCACAGTGAGGAAGGGAAGTGCTGTTATCCCCACTGCGGCACAGACAGACCATGACCTGCCAAGATCACACAGCGAGTCTTATCAGAGAATTAAATGTGGGTCTCTCAAGTCCTCGGCCCGCTCTAGCTGTATGGCATGTTAATGTGGAGAACCAAGACGCTCCTGAAGTGGCAAGCAGATAGGGAAAGTATGAAATTGTATGTGAGAATTTTATTATTTTTTAATAAAATCTCACTTTATTTTAATAAAGGCAAGATTATGGGCATGATACCCCAGGAAAAAGTTAAGTACCACTTTTTTATTTGGTTCCTGTCTGAAGTAATTTAATAACAGCACAATTATACCTTGCTGTTAGTCAGGCATAACTGAGAAGCCATTTAATCCTCATGCACCAAGAAGTTTGCAGTTGAATTTGATAAGTGTTAAGTTACAGCACTAGCACCTGGGTAGGGAACCTTAACTTAGTTGAGCGGCCCTCAGTTTTGTTTCCCAGAGCTTGCTGCTGTGTGATCTGTTTTCTACTTTGTATGGGGTAAAGGGGTGTGTTAATGGGTGGCCCATCAAAGGCATCTGGAAGTCCTACCTGCTCTTCAGCAAAGAGAAGCTTTCTGGTTTTAGCTGTCAGGCAATACAGGCTGTCAGGAACCGTGTGCATTTTTAGCACTGCACATGTACACTAATTCAGAATGAACTTTTTTGCGTCTGTGCTGTAGGTGGATGTATAAAAGTACCCTTTTGCCACTTTCGAAGTGTAACCATTCTCCTCATGAAAACACCAAGACAACATTAATTCTGCTAAATCTGATTTTGCTCTTTACAAATGCAGTGCAGCCAGAGGGGGAGAGGAGAACCACCTTAGTTTTTGCTTGAGACGATTTCACTTAGTCCCAGATTAACTTTTAAATCTTGATTTATTTAACTCACTGGATATTTTCCTGTAATGTGCACAGATTATATTGTAAAATGTCTTCAAAGGTCAATTTAGAGCCTTCTAAGCAAATAAACACAAAATAAAAGCAAAGGCATTGGAATGGTTATCTAGCTGTGAGCTGAACAAAAGGTATGCTAGCTTAATTTGAGCCAGGGGAGCTGGATGAAGATTGCGTTTAACCAGAAATGCTGGCAAAAATATACTTCAGTAGAGCCAGAACCGCATGTGGCCATTCCACTTTAATTGTGCTTGTTTTAAAAGATAGGTCTTTAACATCTACCCTCTCCATGCTCGCTGTCTCTTTATGAACTGAAAATAAAAGCTCCCCAGGCAGTCATACTAAGACCTCAAGCCTAAAATTTTTCGGCTGAGTCAAAAGCAAAACCTGTGCTGAATCTGCCCCATGCATTTTTTTTTTAGCCATAAGAAGATTTGACTTCTCTGCTGGCTTTTTCCCCGGGTCCCCAGGCCAGTCCTAACCCAGGGAGTGGGTGTTTTGATACTAAATGTATCTCCTTGGTGAGGTCAAAGGCCGTGGCAGCAGTGCTACTGGTTTGAAGGCAGCCTGCCGTAATACACTACAAAACCCAAAAGTACGCTCAACAATAACAAAAGCATTAACCGCTGACCCACAACTTGGTGAAATTCAATCCCGCCATTAGGCAAACATGAAAATGAGATCCCAGAGGAAGGAAGGTTCAGATGTTCAAGACCAGAGAAATTGGGTGAGGAACACAGACGACGAGATGGAAGTTGCTGCAGACTGAGGAGAGAGAGGGGGAGGTTGCCAGTTCAGCGGTAGGATCTTTTAATACCATAAATTTCAACATGCACTCAGCAGCAGAGTTTTTGCTCCACTTTGGAACAAAGCAAACTGAAATGATGTATAATAAAGATGCCCTTCACCATTTTAGGGAGACATTTAATGTAATGTAATTTGATTTCCCAGGGGTGGCTTCAGAGCCTCAGGTTTCCAGATGTGCTTTCAGTTAGATGCTTGTGTCAATGTGTAGGTGCTCACCGCAAGGCTGGAATGTTACAGGAACCCGAAAGAGCTAGGCGCCCAGCGCTGACTCAGTTTTGTCTTGTCAGACGGTTACAGATTTGTACTGCTGTAAGTGTATTTCAGTGAAAGTCAGATGCCCAACTCAGGACCACCCTAGAAAATACCGGTTATAAATCCTGTGTGTTTCAGTAACGAGCAGTGGGGCTGTGTGCTGTAAGGCTTTCTGTACGTGCTCTGCAGCCCTCGTTGGCAGGGTGCTGGAGACGGGGGCACTGGCAGGACTGCGCGCCCTCGCAGTTGTTGTTATAGTGTGTTGCTTTTTTCCCCAGAACACACTCAATGCAGATGACCCTTCTCCTGAAGACAGCTTCACCCTGAACCCCGAGGACAGAAGAGAATACCCTGATCTCCAGGCTGCTCACCGGCCGTTCCCTAAGCAGCGATTCAGGCAGGAAAATGGGCATACGTCCTTGCAAAGAGATGGACCCAGATCTTTCCTCCTGGATCTCCCAAACTTCCCTGACCTGTCAAAAGCAGATATCAATGGGCAGAATCCCAACATTCAGGTACAAGTTTATGTTCATGTGTGATATTCTTTTTTTTTTTTTTTTACGAGCTGCACAAATTATTTTACTGAACCAAGAGAACTTTCAGCCTGGCTTCCATGACTTGCAGTCAGGACACTCTACCAATAAGACAAGAGAGAATGCATATAATGTAGAATATATTATATAATGTTTTGTATCTATAATACCTATAATATATAATATACTTTTTGTCTTAAGCTAATGTACAGATTGCAATTTTTTTCGGAGTTTCTCTTTGGATAGTGTTGATTGCCTAAGTGTGGGTGTCAGTATAGACCTATTTATGATACTAAAGCCATCTTTACTATTGCCATTTTAGAACATATTCTCTTCGTTGATATTAAATGGGTATTTTACATTCTGTTTTTAATTCTCTGTTGCAAAATTTGTTTGTGAACAGATTCTCTTTTGGTGTACTTTTATAAAATGCAACCATACCCAAAGGTTATAAGAAAATGAGTCTTTAAGTTTCAGCTCAAAATGTGGTCCTCTGTATGGAACTGAGACTTGAAGTTAATTTCTGCAGCAGCTGCCTGGAGTAAAAAAAATTGTCTGCAAGAAACTTTGTTATATTTTATTCCTCAAACTGTTCTTGGGTTTGGAATGGTCTCTTACAAGCCACTTGCATCTTGAAACTTCAAGGATTAGGAGAGGAAAAAATGAGTTATTTGTTTTTAATTCAGAGCCTTAAAGCAAAATTGGCATTAATAAGCAGTCTTTTTTAACCAAAACAATAAATTGAAATGTTGTTCTGCCTAAGATGTGCTTATAAAAACAATACACTAATAGAACTGGTTTTCTGGTTAAATTAATTCCTGGCTTCTTATAGTTCCCCAGCCCACAAAATTACCATCTTTTTGATATGTCTAAGAAGTACGTACGTAAAGATATATATATATAATATAATAGATCTGTTGGTGAGAGACCAACACGATCGGGCGAGAACAAGCTGTCTCCAAGTTGCGTCATAGATGGCTTGCAACCTTAAGAAGCCCAGCAGACTTGGATCAAGTGCGGATCCAATACGTGACAGGCCAAGGTAGTAAACATTTGCAACATGTGGTGACTGTACACATCCCTCACGCTAGGAGAAGCCGTCCAGAAGCCGTAGGAAGGGAAGGTGGGGAAGCGATAGGGGCCCCAGGTTGTGGCATGAGGTAAATAGTGTAACAGTATGTGTAAATAGTGGTAGACAGTGTTTGAACAGTATGTAAACTGCAGAGGATGGCAGGAGGAAACAAAAACTTTCTCTGATTGGTAACAGCATTTAATGTTTAGACCCAGGGAATAGATAAATGAGACTGAAACATTTCCCTAGCTTGTCTTTATAGTAACTGCTTCTGCTAGGACCTCTTTTTCCACCTCCTGATCCTGGAAATGTGTCAGCCGACTGTGTCGGCAGTTTTGCTGGACTCGGGAGAACTGGGAAGCCTAGTCCTGTAAACTGGAAAACATTGGGCAACATTAATCTCATTGCTCTTGTGCACAAGGATCATCTCTTCCAGAAACAGGCTCCCTAACTTGTGCATTATATTTAGTCCGCTTACTTAGGTGCATAAACAGGGATATACAAAGCTTCTTTAAGTTCCTGGTTGACAGTTCTGCAGCACATCAGGCCTCATGGAGCTAAACCCCTCATTAATTCATTACAGAGTCAATTAAAGTTTATTTCTTTGCCTAAAGGTTGTAAAAGGTGGCCTACTCTTTGGGGGAAAAACAGGATTATAGTGAATTCTTGTTCATTAAACTATACCATACTCACCTGAATGGAAATAATGACACTTGTTGACTTGCAAATTTCTCACTGGCTGTTTGGCAGGTGAAAGCAGAATTGATGCCTATTTTTCTTTTTGCACAATGGCTTCGGGCTCTGTCAGTTACAATCCCCGGGCTGTTAATTTAAAAGTCTCCATAGGACAGTGAGGTTGGAAACGAGAAAAAGTCTGTGTGTGTTGATTTAGTGCAATGGCCACATTTACCTCTCAAAGACCCATGGCTTCTTTTCCCTTCTACTAGTATAGCTCTACATAGACCAAAAATAACATTTTTAAGAGTAATTACACCTGGAAATTTTATAAACCTAATAAACAGACATAAAACAGCCTGAAAAAGCAGGCTGAAAAGATACTCCAGTGAGATGTCTTTTCCCTGTGAGTAGCAATCACTGTATCACGCCCTGGTTGTGTGCTCTCTCAGGGATGAAGTGGTGGATATCAGAACACCATCACAGGAAGTAAGAAAATTAGCATGTCCCCAGCCTACTACTGTATTTATCAAGTGATAATCAAATAGCAGACTGCCTTCTAGAAGAACCTCAGAAACAACAGTCGGAGTTGCAGTAATCCAAAGGCAATTTGACGCTTTGCATGCAAGACCAGGATGACGCTTGCTGGTCTTTCTGTGGTGGGCCAGCCTTGTAAAATCTCCCGTCATTTCAGATGGCATTTTATGCTTTAGCATTGCTTCTGTGCTGGTGGAAGAGAGTAACAGCAGTAGCTGCTGTTGAGCAAAGGCTGGCTGTTTGGTTTGGGGGTTTTTGAGTTTCTTCTGGTTTTTAGTCATTGTAACTATTCTGTCAATGCCTGGAAAACTTCTGGAAGAGAAGGTGATACAGAAATTGATCACGGTTTCTCTGGATTTCCTCTCACATGTGGAAAATCCCTTTCGTGTAGGTTTGCGCTTGTTTGACTGGCCGAGGGATGCCTATGCAGACCTTGTAATTGGGCAGGGTTATTCGGAGCAAGACAGAATTGTTTTTACTCCTGGGTAACAGAATGAAGTCACATGGGGGGGGGTATGGGAACCTGCTTATTTTCCATTTCTGATGGGGTTTTCTTACTGTTCCCGCCGGCCTTCTCCAACCTCTTCTCTGCTCTTCTCTGCAGCTGATCCTCTGTTTGGAGCCAGATGCTTCAACTTGCTGAACTCTTGCTCTTGTCTCTCCCCTTTTTCGTTTTACTCCTGGTTTCCTAGGGTTGTGTACTGTAACAGGTAGTGCACTGCTCTCTGTTGTCTCACTGCTTTGCCACTTTCCTAGCAGTGCTGGACACCGTGAGAAATGAGCAGAAAAGGGAAAACTCCTTACTGTTTGTCAGGCAAGGGCATTTTATTGATATTGATGCTCTTTGGAGAACTTGAATCTTGATCAAATTTCACAACCAGTATACCTGAAACACAGCTGGGTGAGTTCCAGTTGTGATGGATGTGTTAAACATTTTGGATGAGGAGATGGGTTCCAAGTAGAAACTGTGCAGGGTTTGGTAGGGTTCCTGGCCTAAAAAACATGTTGATGTGCCATGGAAAACGGAAGTGAAATGGTATATCATTAAATGTGTTTTGATTAGTATCCTCGATGGGAATCAAGGGATTAGCAGTAATTGATAGGAGTGATGTTAAGCCAGAAGTTAATGCTGCCTGCTTGGTGATGTGTTGTCTTTATCATTTTACATGAGGCCTGTGGGCCATATCCACCAGTCATACCACTCCAGTGCTGCTGTGTTAGCTTTATTTATGCTCTTTGATATCTATTCAGTTTCTACCTTCTCTTAAAAATACATCTACACAGAACCACCCACTCTGGGAACATACACAACTACAGAGGAAAAAGGCTGTATGATCTGCTTTGAAAAAAGAACTGCAGACTTCAAACCAAGTCTTCTCCGGGTTCATTCATGGCCATTTACCTCACCTCCATCTATATCATGTCACTTTTAACACAGATGTATTTTTTTGGTAGCATTTATATTTGTCATTTGAGGCTGCTGGTTTCACTGCATTGGAAAGCGATACCCTCTTGTTGTCATCACAAAAGACTCAGCAGTATCTGTGACACTAAGCTCTGACCATTACATCTCATCCCTAATCCAGCACAGTAAGAATCGGAGGGCTCCAGTAGTGCTTATTGCTTGTAATGTCTCTAAGATGCCTCTTATTGCTTGTAATGCCTCTTAGTAGTTTAACTTATTAGCAAAGCAATTGTCCCTGTGGTTAAATTAACGCCCAGAAAAGCAGAGAGCACATTTTCACTTTCTTGGTCCTTGGGCTGGGTCTGTACTGTGGAGGACCCCCCGCTCCCAAGACCATCTCCCCAGTTAGTGTGCCTGCTTCCCTGAGCCAACTGCAGCACCGCAGACCCGGTGTAGCCGTGCCAGGAACTAGCTAGTCCCCTTAGCAAGCTGGAGAGACTGGTCTAGGCAGAGCAGGGTGCCAGAGGGCCATGGTTAAACCACTTTCAAAGTATCAGGGCTGTTACTACCTCTGTACAGGTTTCTTAATGTCATGGTGTAACGAGCTTGTTGCGGAGTGCAAAATTCAGAGCTGGGTTTAGGACCAGATTTTTAATTCTGGGGTTCAGTTGGGCCCACCAGAGAGTGCAGCTAGGATTGGCAACATAAATACAAATTTCAGGATTGATGTCACATTATTGTCTTTGCTGCCAGCAAATTTTGAGGGTCCTTCGCTTTCCTTTCAACAAGTCCAGAAAACTGTTTTGAGTGAGCTATCGTGACATAACCGCAAGTAATTTGGTGTCGCTGGTGATAGAATTTTAACTGAAGTTGTTATGTCATGTAAACTCAAATTTAACATTTCAATATCTTATAATGAACTCATTTCTGTTCTGCTGTTGTAGTTAGCTCATTGCTGACGTGCACATATCCACCTTTACAGAGTGGCAAGTTCTGCATTGAAAATTTGCATCAGTTGCACGAAGGAAACAGAGGATAGGAATGTCATAGAATCCACTGCTTGCACAATATTGCAAATGTAGTTTTTCCTGAAACATAATCTTCCAGTTGCTTAGGGCAATGTTTACACCATTAAAGTGAATTCAGAAACATTGTCTCAGTAAACAGGATGAAGTACACAGAACTTTTTGTGCGCTCCAACAGGCGGGGAAAATATTTATCTTCCGTATATTTTTGGCCAGGAGAAAATTGGATGTTGGTGTCTGAAGACATCTGTGCTTGATACATTTGTTTCATTAGAAATTGAGAGCGACTCTGATGTTTTAATGTACCTATGCCAATTGTTTTTTAACAATTTTTAGAGGAACATCCTTATTTACAGCTCACACAACCGTAGAAGCGGCTTCATTTTAGATTTGAGTACTTTTGGAGATGATTGCAGATTTATACAAGAACCATGTGACCACAGACATTTTGGGAAGCTTGAGAAAAAAATAAATAATCTTTACAGTTTTGATAATCACTGGAAGAAGAAATCAGAGAAAATGAAGTCTTTAAAACAGTCTCCAAGATAGAAATACTAAACTAGGTCTATTTAATTTTTGAGAGAACATGTTTTGTTGTAGTTATACAGCATGAAAGCTTTTCCAGAGCTACTTTAATTGCCCATTTTTAATGATGCTAATTCTAGATCTCATTCCTTCTTTCCTTTTTATTAAAAAAACCCCAACAGTATAGAAACCAATCAAACAAGGTACATGTTTGTGTATCATATATATGTATTTGTATAGTCACGGGCTAATGTTGTTAAGGCTGTCTGTAAGTACTGAGAAGAATTCAGTGAATGCTGACTTCTCCAAATTTTAGACTGGGATAGGGGAGCAATTGCTCGCCTGAAGCAGCAGCCTTTTCTCACACCTCTGCCCTAACTTTTGGGCCATACCATAGAGGGATTACTAGGACTACTCACTGATTCGCTCCCTGCCTCTGGAAGGTGCATTAAACAGGGCTGGGCAGAGCATAGTTGAGTCTCTGAAAACTAACAGAACCAGATTTGACTGAAGGGGCACAATCCCAGGATTCTTTAAGCAATTTCTTTCACTCTGTGGTTTTTTATGCCTCATGTTAAACAAACAACTTGGTTATCAATGCTTAAAACGGGGGAGAGAGGAATATAGGTATGCATGAGACTATCACATTGGATTTTGCTTTTGTTATGTTCGTTTTTTAAATAGGCTATTTTAAAAAACCTGCTCACGCTGGGGTGGATCTATCTTGACACCTCTTCTCCCCAGACTTCTCTTTAAGACAAAGGGTTTATTAATTGAAATAAAGTCTGAGGCCTCAACCTCTTATCTGGTTCCTGGGTGACAAGGCACTGTAGTACTGCAAAGTGACTTCCAGTCGTGCTGGAGAGGAGAGAGGCAGAGTGGAACAACTCCTTCCCCCCTGCCCAGATACTGCTGAAAGAAGCACTGGGCTTTGGGTCACCCCAATGGGTTTTGGTTTCCCAGTTTGTTCCATGTTAGCAAGTTCTACGCCAGATATAAGATGTTTTTGTTGCAGGGTAAGTTCTTGTGTGTTGGAAAACTCATTTTACAGGCCTTTGTAATAAGCCTCCTTGGTAGTAAACACAGACTGAAGTGGGATATCTGATTCCACAGATGCGTCTTGAAAGTAAGTTAGTGGCAGTGCTGTTGGAGTTCTGATGAGGTCTCATGAGCCTGGAAGTTAGTACATGACACCTGCCTCTCTTCCCCAGCATAGCACTTCGCGCAATAGAAGTTCCTCTGTCCCTGCAAACCCTCTTTTGCTTAAACTGACTTGACATCCTGAATAAGTATTTTAAATCAAATCCCTATGGTTCTTCAAACTGTACCTGGCTGAAATAATGCAAGGTCATTCTGAATCAGTATCATATAACTACAGATTACCAAAGCAAAGGGAATGATTATCAAGTGCTCCCTGCCCTTTTTTTATGAGAGATATTTTCCCCCCATTTTGCTGAGTCATTGCTTACAAAGTTGATGTGGTCTTAAAAATGCTTGCTGCTAGAGTCATACTATTTTTCACGTGGGCAGTACTAAAGCCCTGCGACTGGCCGCTCAGTAACACTGTTTCCTTTCGCTCATTGTGAAAACTCTGTTTTGTTTGGATAGATGCAACAATTTTGAATCCCTGAACTAACCCTGATGTTTTCAAACTTATGAAATCCATTTTAATTCTTGGTCTGTAGAAACTGAGGTTTAATGAAGTAATTCCAATTCCATATTTAGTCTGGGAGTAAAATATCTCTTGTGTAAAGATGCTATTAGGCTGACAACTGCACTTTCTCTCACTGGTTCTTTCTCCCAGTGGAGCTTCTTAGTAGCCTCAAAGTTGTTTCATTTCAGTGGCTTGGTCTACGGTCAAATGCAAAGCATGAAATAGATGCAAAATCTCCTTTCTCCAAAAAAGGATGTGTGGGCACTTTCTTGCCTGTGCAGCTGTGTCTGCAGCTACAAAGCTATGGCAGCAGTTCTGGTTTGCTTCCCGCATCTCACTCCTCTGTGGATCACAGGTAGCTGAAGAATCATAGAATTGCTGAGGTTGGAAGGGACCTTTAAGATCATCAAGTCCAACCATTAACCTACCCTGACAAAACCACTTCTAAACCATGTCCCTAAGTACTATATCTACCCTTTCTTTAAACACCTCCAGGGATGACAAATCCACCACCTCCCTGGGCAGTCTATTCATTCCAATGTTTAATAACCCTTTCAGTGAAAAAATTTTTCCTAATATCCGATCTAAACCTCCCCTGACATAACTTGAACCCATTTCTTCTCGTCCTATCACTTGTCACCAGGGAGAAGAGGTCAGCCCCCACCTCTCCACGCCCTCGTTTCAGGTAGTTGTAGAGGGTGATAAGGTCTCCCCTCAGCCTCCTCTTCTCCAAGCTAAACAACCCCAGTTCCCTCAGTGGCTCCTCATAAGATTTGTCCTCCAGACCCCTCACCAGCGTTGTAGCCCTTCTCTGGACATGCTCCAACACCTCAATGTCCTTCTTGTAGTGAGGGGCCCAAAACTGAACACAGTACTCGAGGTGGGGCCTCACCAGTGCCGAGTACAGGGGGATGATCTCTTCCCTAGTCCTGCTCACCACACCATTCCTGATGCAGGCTAGGATGCTGTTGGCCTTCTTGGCCACCTGGGCACACTGCTGGCTCATATTCAGCCGACCATCCACCAACACCCCCAGGTCCTTTTCTGCCGGGCAGCTTTCAAGCCACTCCGCCCCAATCCTGTAGCGCTGCATGGGGTTGTTGCGACCCATGTGCAGGACCCGGCACTTGGCCTTGTTTAACCTCATACCATTGGCCTTGGTATGAAACAAACACAAGACACTCTTTTCTTTCTTTTTCTTGTGTGTGTCTTGTGATTGTACTAATAACAATTGTATAAAACTAAACCTTTTCCCCAAAATGCAAATCCATAGAGCCACATAAATGACTTTTAGCATAATAGTACCTTATTCTGTTTTTCCTGGTTTTACAAACCCCAGTTTTCATGGAGTACTGTCTTGAAAGACTGCTTTGTGACTCTGTAAAACATGAAGAATACCTCCGTACCTATTAAACATTATAGGTCTATCTGATAGTCACTTCTGTATCACGGTTGTTTAGCAAGTCCAGTGTAATCACTGAACCACATTAGCACAAAGCATCAGAGCATTTGATGATTTAGCTGTGGCCACACTATGCTTGCATGACTCACAGAGCCAAGGTTTCTGATGGCTAGTTCCTATTTCTACCTAAATAGCCACCTAGATGCACGCACAGTATTTGTGCAAGCGTTTGGTAATTACACATTGTTCAGCACAGAAAAGGAGTAATCAAGGGTTGTCCCTATGCAGAAGCATATTTACATTCATGATGTCTGCGGGAACTGGGTAACATTCTTAGAATCTCGGCTCTGGGCTTCTGTAGAAACCGTAAACGGGTTATACTCTCCAGCACAGAAGGAGGACCTACTTCAGAGAGCTTAGCAGCAAGTGACTTACTCAGCGATGGCTGAAAGAGCTGCTGGCTCTCATCACTGCTGGGTGCAGTTTCACATGGCAGTGACAGCCCGCGCCGTGGTGCGATGGAAGCGCTGGTGCTGCAGGGAGGCCGTGCAAGGGGACGAGCTGAGCTGCCGCTAGAGGGCAAGGCAGATGCAGACCCGCTGGAGACCCTGGGCGCTGCATCTTCTTCCACCTTCGCACTCGTGGACTTAGCCTTGTCTTGACTCAGTCTAGGTCCTTGGAACAGGCTCGGCACGCTGGTGTGCTTCATGCTTGCTTCAAATTCAGCCTCAGTGTAATTAGCATAACAGATTTGGTTTTCTTTTTCCTGGTCATGTATGTTTGGGTTTAAGCATCTTTTCCCCATAAGGCAGAAAATTCTGCTGCAAAGGTTTTAGGCACAGCATGGGTTATTATTTTGTGGGGGATTTTTCCTAGCCTTTGTTCCAAGGTCTGATTCAGCAGAGGTAGCAGAAGGAATCACTCAGCCGCTGCATATCTCTGGGCTCAGTAATCCACATGTGGTTTACAACATGCAAACCTTACAGTAGTGCACAGCCCCTTTGCAAGGCAACACCAGTCGTTTGTCTTTGTGGTATAGAAAGTGTCCCACTGACTAGGAGGAGATGCTGACAGAGAGCCTGGTCTATTTTGAATCCCATAGGTTACCATTGAAGTGGTGGATGGCCCTGACACCGAGACAGACAAGGATCTGCAGAAAGAGAGCAGCAAGCCTAGTTGGCCAGTCCCGTCACCTGACTGGAGAAACTGGTGGCAGAGGTCCTCCACCTTGACTCGCATGAGCAGCGGTGACCAGGACTACAAGTATGACAGCGCTACTGAGGACAGCAACTTCCTAAACCCTCTCGGTGGGTGGGATAGTCATGCACCCAGTCACCGGACATTTGAGTCCAAGGAGCAGCCAGAATATGGTAAGTTTGCGTTCCAGGCCTCTTATGGGCATCTTGGGATTGTAAAAACGAGTTTGGGGGAAATGAGAATGGTGAGGCATCGCTGAGAGTAGGCCAAGCAAAACAGAGTTTTTCAACATGTGGCTTTTGTTCATCAGCTTTTAAATACAAATCTGTGCAGATGCACAAGCTGTACTGTGGTAGCTGCATTCCACTAGTAACTCTATAATCTTGAAAATCATACCAGTTATCCCATAAGAGGACCTTTTTTTAGTCCTAAGTGTACTTTTTTTAAAGTGAAGGAAACAAGGTTTCATATTTATTTTTAGAGTAAGGATACGTACGAATTTAGAATCATGCAGTGGTTTGGGAACTCAAATATAATTATTGGATAAATAAGCAAGATCTAAAACGTGGTAGTATTTGGTGGATACACAAATAAGATGAATTATGTTGGTGCATGTGTGGGGAGTGGCATATGCAGCAGGAACATTGTGTATTTGCGTGTGTAATTCTCTTCCAGATGTGTCATGGCGAAAACAATTGTTTTCAGCTTGTTGAATGAAACAGTTGCAGAAACTAGAAACAGAGAGGAGCTACAGTTATTCACTGTCCCAAGGGGCCGTAACTATTCGTGCGGGAATGACTCAGGGGAGGTGAGCTCACAGGTAGCTCAGAGCCTCCCAGATTTTAGTTGTATGTAAATACAGAAGATGTTTAGTTAGAGCAGGGTTTCAAAGCCACAGTAATTTTACCCTGGCGCTTTTGTTGCGTTCCCGAGATTCTGCAGAGGGACTGTCATGCACTGATTCTGTCTTATTTTTCCCCTGTTTTGGTTAACTTTAAGTCCTAGAGCCTTAACAATGTGAGAGACTTTTTGTGGAACGGTGTATTTGAACACATACATATGTATTAAATTTTGTGGCCAGAAGATTAAAGTCTACCCCTTCTTTGCACCTGTACGTTTGTGGGCACACTTCATTGCCAAGAATTCATACATTAGTTAGTTGTTCATTTAGGTAAAATAAAATTGCTTTCACAAATAATTGTGGTTGGAAAAAAATAATAAGAATTGCAAATATAAAAATAGGAAGAACAGGTTGAGCCCCAGCTGAAAATCTAACATCATATATTTAATAGTAGATACTGTGTGCTTCATAATGCAGGATAAACACTAGGTAGGTGGGCCTAAAAATTATCCTAGAGCTCTCTGCTGTACACCGGAGCATCTTACTAATTGGAAGAGATTCCTGGCCTTCTAACTAACCTAAAATGTCGTGTGCCATTGGCCTCGGCCAGAGGATGTAGCAGCAGATCATGCCCATATGGGGCTTTTATGCTAGTTCCAGCCATTGCCCTGTTCCCGCATTTCACAGCTCTATCTCCCTCATCCTGCCCCTGCCAAAAAGCACCGCACGGCTCTGCCCGCCTTTCCTGGGCCTCCCAGGCTGGGCTCTTTGACAAGCGTTCCACCCGCACACCCTCCCTCTTCCTCACCAGCCACATGGAGAAAAATGTTCACAGTTGGAAAGGAGCTGGAAAGGAGAGCAGGGCCAGGGAGAGAGGGCAGATCACATTGTCCTAAGACGCCTCTTTAGGCTGCTGTAGTGCCCACCTGTTGGCAAGCCCCAGAATCGTGGGTCTTTGCACACAAACAGTCGCCATGTGCCCACCCACATCACACCATGGACACCTGATTGAAGTGTGGTGGCTTCCTGAACGCAGCAGTGTAAGAAAAGGAGGAAAAGCACTTAAGGTCCCTGCCACGAGGAGCTCGCATCTAGGCAGCTTGCTACGAGTGAGATATATAACCTTCCCATACTCCTGGCAATAAATGTTTAATAGCACCCCACAGAGTTGTCATCAGTCATTACATATGGTACAAATCAAGTTACGTGTTCTACTAACCAGCTCAGGAAGCGCACAGACAGCATGGCAGTGGGGGGGCAGCGGGAATCGCGTGTAGCACAGGGGCCAGTGCAGGCAGGGATCTGGCCCTGTGTCTTGCCTGTACATACACGTTCAGCCTATAGCTGTAGAGCAGGGCTGGCTCAGAGTCACTACACCCGATTTTGCTTTGCTACCACTGCTGGTTAAACCCAAACGAGCAAAGGCTGCAAGTTATCATCACAGGGTCCGTTAAACATCTCCTGTAGGTTGCAGAGAAATCCATTAAGCCAGATGTTCCCTAGCAAGAGACAGTAGTCAGCTGGGGAGGCAAGTGGGAAGGCAAGAGAACTGGGATTGGTTCGTGGACTCCATTTAGTGGCCTTCACAAGGTGGGATGTCCAACAGTTAACTCAGCAAACAAAGGAGACTGGTTCTAAGGGGTTTAGATACTTACAGTGGCACTGAGGCACAGTGGTGCAGACTTGGTATCGTTTGCCCTTGGCTGGCTACCAGAAGAGAATAAAGTTGTGTTTCGTTTTCAGAAAGTTCCTGCTAGTAAACAGACAGATTTGATGTTATTTAATAATTCACAGGAAACACTACAAACTGTATGTTGTTCTGGGTGCAAGATGCATATGCAGTTCCATATAGTTGTGGCAGTATTCCTGTAATATCTGTTTCCTGTCCAAGGGACTGAAAAACAAAATTGCAATTTTCACGCATGACCCTCAGCCTCCCATAGTCCAACATTTGTTGTGTCCTAAAAATTGAGTATTGTTGTGCTCTTGCAGTGTGTTTTGCAAAGAAGAAAAAGAAAACTTCATTTATCCTGTGCCTGATTAGTCTGTGGTCAGAAAACATATTCCTATATACAGGGAAATGATGTGAATAGATGTGTACTGTTAGTTCATGACCCGGCTTTGCAGCTGAGGATTCTCAGCTGCCAAAAGGTCAAAAGAGAAAGGAAATATTTTTTCAAATAATGTTGTGTGCATTTCCCTGAGGAGCATCAAGTGTGAAAACCATTTAAACAGCAGGCTTACGCCTGGCATTTAGCCCAAGCTTCAGGTAGAGACATCTGGATTCCATTCTTGTTTTGCCTTCTTAATAAAAAACACTACACAGTAGTTTTGGGTAGTAGGAGTTTTGTTTCTTCATTTCCTTCCTCATCTTTGTTCTTACACAGATTATATTGATGGTGAGGGAGACTGGAGCCCGTGGTCCCTTTGTAGCGTCACCTGTGGGAGTGGCAATCAGAAGCGGACGAGGTCCTGTGGGTACGCCTGCACTGCCACGGAGTCACGGACCTGCGACAGGCCCAACTGCCCAGGTGTGACCACGTTCACGTGAACGCATCAGAGGGGAGCAGGGAGAGGCGGTCGGAGCGGGGAGGAGAGCCCTCCTGGGCACAAAGCCCAGGGCCCGTTTGTCCCCTGGCTAGGTAGGAGTTTTGGTGGGAAGAGTCATGCTGGTTCGGAAGGCCATTTATGAAATAGCAGGTTCTTTGCTAGTAATAATATGCTGCTAGATGCAGTCTGCTATCCCCTGGGACTTAAAAGACAAATACAGGCTTTTTTTAGGTTACGGCGGTCGTTTTTGTGCACAGTACATTTTGTATTCCAAAGGGTGTAATCTACTCTCTTGAAACAAATTTGTATTAATTTTAGAATTTCAAAACAGCTGTGCTGACCGTTACCTCAGCGAGCTCATATTTTGCTGCATGACTGCGTTGTGAACGAATAGCTCCCCGCCAGTTATATGGCTTTTAAGTTTTATGCTTAATGTATACAGAGTTGCTTTAAGACTCCATGTGTATTACTTTAAATACCTGCTTTGCGTTTCACTCCAGAGATTTTGGGTTCATTGGGCATTAAGCTACAAAATTTCCTGTCCTAGAAAGTCAGTGTTAAGCTGGAAATGTCATCTCTGTTTCATTACATGTTGCTTCATAATTGGAGAATTATAAAACAGCAAGTTTGGTCCTGCAACAGCTGTGCATAATGGGATGAAGGAACATATAGTTTTGGGTTGAATGTATTCAGAGGATACGGCCAAGGAGCCTTACCACAGCTCGTACCCATCTACAGACATTAAATGCCAGTGATGGAGGTGTCCTTACCATCATGCAGTTGTTGCTTTGGTGAAAGCAGGGCCAAGCGCTCAAGCCTACATCATAAAAATTTAAAGCTGCTACAGAAAAGTTTCCCATGGTGTTCTTTAAATGCTGCTGTGTATTTGGATATAGGCAAGTTTGTAACGTAGTGATGCAGCAGTTGCCACAATGAATGGGATATGTGCAATTTCATTACTTCCCAAGATCGGAGAGAAGTACTAACACATGCCGTGGCGGTATGCATTTCACTGAGTTTACTTAATGACTCAGAAAGACAGAAATTCTTAAACTGGAGGTCAGGTTTTTTTGATGGGAAGTGAAATGTCAGCAGTGCTGGAGAGAAGACTTTAGGAGCCTCAGTGAGAGAGCTGGAGAGAAGTTTTCTCACTCACAGATAGATGTGTGCATCCATTGCAAGGTAAGGGCTGCTAGGCATTTCAGGGGAAAAATGTTTCTGGATGCTGTCATACATCCTAAAACCTCAATAATAAGGGGTTAATTCCAGAAGAAAGCATGTAGCCCCCAGTTATATTCTCCAGTATTTATTACCAGCTAGCATCAAACAGTGGCAAACTTGAAAGAATATATTATGTCATATAACAGACCCCCAACGATCAGCAAGCAAAATATATTCACTCTTTGAGGCTGTGCTGACATTTTTAAAATTACAAGGGCAAAGCTCAGCTTCTGCTGTTTATAATTTCAGCAGTGAATTACTGCCTTGTAATGGGTTCTTGGGTATCTATTATTCTGCATCTACTGCTGTAGTTAAGGCAAAACCCTATGATAATTTTATTGAAAAGCAGCCTGAGGCTGTTTTGAAACTTTGCAAGCCACTATTATGCCCCAGTTCAGGAGATCAGGAGAAAGTTCATTGGCAAGAAGATGGATGGTGAACAGACTTCATTATTAATCATATAGTTATCACATATTAAAGAGGTTTCTGCTCTCTTTGGAGGTCTTTAATTCAATGGAGAGGGAAAAAACCCCAAACCTGTTCAAATGCTTCTTTGAAGAGACATTTGTTTTAAGGCTACATGGCACAGAAACATGAGGCTGGTAGGTAGGCCAAACTAAAGCAGCAATGAAAGGATGTTTACTTTGGCAAGATCAATTAACACACTTTCTGGCAATCTGTGTTTCGCTCTACTGATAGCAAACACTGACTGGAGTTGTTGAAAAATCCTGATATTTGAAGATGCTGATACTTTATAGGTGGTGGGGGATGGGATTGATTGGCGACATTATTTATCTCTCGCCTACTCACGCCTTTCAGTTCCCTAGCACTGGGAGAGACCAACAAGCACCAGTCTTTGTGTAATAGCATCTTCTTATCTTTGTCATTGCATGGGGGTTGGACTAGATGACATTTAAAGGCCCCTTCCAACCCAAACCATTCTAGGATTCTTCCTTCTACTTCCTGAAAAATGGTTGCCCACATATGGATATGTCTTCAGGCTTAAGTTAGGTATTAGGAAAAACTTCTATACTGAAAGGGTTATCAAAGACTGGAACAGGCTGCACAGGGAAGCGGTTGAAGCGCCATCCTTGGATGCATTTAAAAGCCATCTAGATATGGTGCTCAGGGACACAGTTTAGAAGGGGGCCTGGTAGAGTTAGATAATGGTTGGACTTGATGATCTTAAAGGTCTTTTCCAGCCATGAGGATTCTGTGGTTCTATGTTGCTCTGTTTTAGAAAGTGGCACAAAGGCTGTCGCCTTTAGACACAACATTTTACTCAGGGCTTTAGAGCTTCCATTAGGACACTTGTTTTTGTCTTGTCAGTCACTTGTGATGCATGCTCTGGAGAAGATGCTGGCAACAAAGCCGACCAGGTGGCTGTTGGTGAAGTGTGTGCAAAGCTCCTACCACCTGAATTACTGAGAGATGCTGGCAAGCCTTGCACCAGGAAGAGGAGGAACAAAATTGGTTCCCTCGTTGCTGCCCCTGCATTGGGTTCATAACTGACCAGTTTGTTGCTTAGATGTAATCTAAGCTCTAAAACTTGAAAACTTTTGACCTTTGGGCTAAGCTAATGCTTTATCTTCCTAACACCACAGATTCCTTGGTCATTGTGCTTTTAAATGAACACTCCCTCCAGCAGCAACTTCAGATTACTTCCCTGCCAAACAAAAGCACTGGGGAAGGAGGGGATGGCAAGGAAGCAGTTGATTGCATTGTGTTTTGATAGGAAAACACCACTAACATGTGTTTGTCTTAGGGATCGAAGATACCTTCCGAACAGCTGCCACAGAAGTGAGCTTACTTGCAGGAAGTGAAGACTTCAATGCTACCAAACTGTTTGAAGTTGGTAAGCAGCCTAGTCAATCTTTCAGTAATAGATAAGAGACTTCCTTAGATTCTCCTGTTTTGACTCTTGCTGCGGGACCAAGATTTTGAGTTTACCATTAAAAACGGCCATTTATTATCTTGCTTAAGTTTACGATCTGAACCTTAGCTTGCTTCTGTCATAGAATCTTTCTCCTCTTAATTCTTAGCAAATTTCTGTGCTTCTTTCATTATCAAATGGTGAATCTCTGTCCTAGTTCAGAAAAGAGCTGTAAAGCTCCACACTAATGGACAGAAAAAAATCAAACACTGTTTAGCATTTTGCTGAAATAGCCTCAAATGGAAGATACTGTCAAAGCAATTTAGGTACAGCTGTCACATTAAAAGAAATGACAATGACTTTTATGAGCGTGTGTAGCTTTTATAACTGTGTGTGCTGCAGTGAGGCTAGCCAAAGCAGTTTTATAGGGCATGGCTCGATACTGATCTATCTAAAACTCAGCCCAACCTCGACAATGTTCTGATTTCATCCCTCCAGTGAAACCATAGTGTGGCCACTCTTAAGACACTGTATGCTGGACTAATTGGATAAATAAAGGGATCCAGCACCTCCCTCCTATGGTGGTAGAGCACAATAGTTAATGACAGCTGGTATAGGACTCTTTTAAGGAGACAGAAAAACAGGATGCGGATCACCAAGTAAATATTTTGCAAGACTGTTTGCTGTAAGAGTTTTAGGTCCCGGTCTTTGCCTTACTCCAGAATCCTGTTAAGTGAGTGTCAAGCAAGATGCACAGGGTTTTTTTGAAAGCCCATAACATGATACAGACACCTTAAATAATGTTATAGGTAGGGAATGTTTAACTGGATTCTCCCAAGACTTGCAAAATAATAAAGTGCCAGTATTAAATATGCTACTAGTCTATAAATCTCTTTAATCCCAGGTATAAGTCATGGCTCTGCTGCCATTAAATCTTTATTATGTACAGACACTCTGATATCATGTCACATATGCCCTTTTAGAATTTGAATCACTTTTGGCTGCATTTGCAGTGAAGATGTCAGTCTCCGTGTTTGAACTACAGCTGCTTGAAATACCCCTTTGGGAAGATGGAGACCAAATAGAAAACAGTGTTTGTTAGTTGAAAGAAAGACTGAATTAGGGCTTTAATAATGAATTTTGGAAAAAGTAATCCAGACCTTGCTTGCCATCTTGGTATTGCTAGTGTCAAGAGCAATGTAATCCTTCAACGTCTGAATCTGCTGTCCTACAAGGTGAGCGTGTGGACTAGGGGTTTAAACTGGAGAATGGCATCAAATCACTTGTGATTTTCCTATTTCAGTTCTGTTGCTTGTAAACCCATGAGTGTGTCTCTGGTGCTTCATGGGGATATTAATTAGGTTAATTAGAATTTGCCAGGTAGAAGAAATGTCAGAGATATTGCTACTGCCATGGTGCTGCACTATAATTCAGATTAGCACTGCTTGAGGCCCTAAAGTCAGTCACATATGTGAGTTCTTATCTGACAAGACAGCACATCATTAACACGTTGCAGGCAGGGAGGAAAGCTGTGCCTGCCCTTTCTTTCTTAAGCAAAGCACTGGTGCTGAACAGTTACACTTCACTCATTTGTTATCACTGATCATACAAACTGGGATGCTGCATAACCTATCTTAAGTTTCCATTTCCTGTCCTTAAACAGATACTGATAGCTGCGAAAGATGGATGAGCTGCAAAAGTGAGTTCTTGAAGAAGTATATGCACAAAGTGGTCAACGATCTTCCCAGCTGCCCATGCTCCTACCCCAGAGAAGTTGCATACAGCACTGCTGAAATCTATGATCGAATTAAGAGGAAAAACTTTCGGTGGAAAGATGCAAGTGGTCCAAAGGAAAAACTGGAGATCTATAAGCCCACTGCACGATACTGCATCCGCTCCATGCTCTCTTTGGAAAGCACAACACTTGCCGCACAGCACTGCTGCTATGATGATAACATGCAGCTGATTACCAGAGGGAAAGGGGCGGGTACACCAAACCTGATCAGCATTGAATTCTCAGCAGAACTCCATTACAAAGTGGACATTCTGCCTTGGATTATATGCAAAGGTGACTGGAGCCGATACAATGAAGCACGGCCTCCAAACAATGGGCAGAAGTGTACAGAAAACCCTTCAGATGAAGACTACTACAAGCAATTTCAAGAAGCGAGGGAATACTGAGAAGATTTACCTCCTCTTCAGACACAAAATAGCATTCGTTTCCTGGATGCCAAAGAACTGATAACGGCTGCTGCATTGTCTCCTTCACAGGGGTTGATCAGTTTCTTTCTAATGAATGTATATAGTTGTAATATAATACATAAGTATTTTTCATAGTGTGTGTAATTTATAAACACATATCTCTGTCTCACACACACCTATTTTTACATACAGACATACATAAAACTTGTCCTGGTAGGATTTTGTACTGCAATAACGTTCATTTAATAATGTGCATTTCATTTTATTCCCCAACTGTAACATAAGTGTGAGGGGGGCAGGGGAGGGGGGCAGCTGCCATCACCATGAGGCCCGAAGGCCCCAGCTGAGGAGGGCACATATTTAAAAGTTGTTATAAACAACAGGATTGAAGAATGTAGTCTTCCATATGGGAATGGTTTACAAGATTAATGCACCTAAAGCATCAATTTTCTCTATAATTGATTTCATGACTAGTCATATCTAAGAAAGGAAGAATTTTTTTTTTTCGTAAGGGTAGTACTCAAAAGTGAATATAGACAGTTATTAGCAATTTTTTTCTTGGAATTCTTCTTGTTACCTTCTAGCTCAGGTCTTTGCAGTCCATCTGGCATAGGCTGGCAGGGAAACGTACCTGTGGTTTTCCTGCAGAGCAGAGGAAGTCCGATGCAGTGGTTCTGCAAGAGTTACAAACAGTCCACTCCTGGAGACATGTCAGGTACAGAGCTACAGCTGTCAGGGCCTGTGTCTTATGCTGGGGAGCAGTTCTTCAGGGCAGCTACCTGTAAACTAAGCGTGCCATAAGTTTTTAGGGGAGTACGGCCAGAGAAGGAGACCATGTAAAAGCAAAAAAAAAGACCTCACACTTACTTTCAAATTTTTAATACGAAGAGTGCTTAGATCTGCTTGTTTCTTTCTTTTAAGAAAAGAAAGAAGTTTATTTTTTTAAAGAACAGGAAAAGTGGAATACACATCTGAGTTCCCCAAAGTAAAGCACGGAACCAGCCCCTTTCCCCCATTTAGCATATGCTGAGTGCAGAGTGTCCTACAGAAGAAACTATTCTTTAGGGAAGCTGTCTGGGAGGAGCTATTGGTGAGTTAAAATGTCTTAATTTTTTTAAAAAGCTAGCATTATTTTTGTAAAGTATTTATTGAATTGTAACAATAACTCACATGTGGGATATGTGTCTAACATGAAAGGCTTCTGTAGATGGAACTTGATTGCCAAGAATAAGACTGTTGTTAGGCAAAGTGTTTACTTCCAAATTTTTATGAAGTGCAAGTTTACATACATAATCCTGTAATTAAGCAGCTGATACCCGCATTCTTATGAAAGATAAAAATGACACCATGGGTAAATAAATACTTACAGTTCCATCCTGTAAAAGGCTGTCTCACTGCAAGTCAATGTCTTCATTTGGAAAACTAAGGCTAAATGTCACTAGAGAAATGCCTATTTTCGGGTTATGTGGTCTGATGCACATATGTGCTCTGCATGTGGAAACTCACACAGCAGTAAAGCTGATCTCACATCGCAGTCAGTCTTAGCTGAAAGATTCAAGACGACCATGAAAAGACAATTCCTTCTGCTATATATGTACACATATAAATACTGTAAATCTTTTCTCTGGCTCTGTTGGCCTTTCAGGGGCTGGTTGATGGTGACTTCTCGCACAGACGTGTGCACAGTCCCCCCAGCACTAACAGATGCATAAGTCCGCTGAGTCTGGGAGGTGTCAGGCTTGTGTTGGTCTGCCCAGGTGGTGCAAATCGGGAGATTAAAAAAGCAGCCTGGGCCTTGGACACCCACTCTGACCAAACGCGTAGTGCATATGGTGCGAAGGCTCTCCCTGGATCTGCCAGAGCTGGTCTGACAGGCTGCAGAGCCTGTACTTACATTCCACGTTTCCAGGAACACAGTCATCCAGGCTGAGCTACTGCACAAATGCAACAGCAACTGATCTACTGAGGTAACTTCAGCAGCTGGAAATCTTGGCCAGATCATCGGATTGTCCCAGATGCAGGCTTCAGTCGGAGGCGGAGGGAGATGTAGATATATTCTAGCACTAGGTAGTAACAAAACACGGTTAGTTGAGCAAGAGGGTAAACATGGGGATCGCCCCTTAATTTTTATAGAAACCAGGTTTTGTAAATTCTTGCAAGGTCATAAGAAGGAGCCACTAGCTAGCGGAGCCGGTTAAATTGACAGCAGATGGATGAAAGGCATAACCAACTCCAGGATCAGTCACTTCACAGGGAAGACAGGTATTTTCTGCAACACGGGGGAGAAAGCCCTGCTTTTTAGTTCCCTTAGCAGTGGGGGGAAACAACAGTCTCAGGTTTCTCTGGGAGGGTGGTCACAATTCTTGAAATATAAAACACATCCCTGCAGTTTATGGATTAGTAAATTATCACGCTATTGAGAAATTCTACTACACCATTAATACTGAATATAACAAGTGGAAAAATTATTCTAATAAAAGAAATGACGCACAACGTTTCAAGCATTACCACTCAATTTGCCAAGGCTAGAAACTCTGAGGGAGCCTAATAACCCCTGATAAGGACCTACCAGGTTTTTCGTAGGATGAGCCCTGGAGCACAGATCAAGAGAGTATTTGCACATCTGCATTCTTAAGCAGTGGTCTTTATTGAAAACAAAATCAGTCCTACTTTATAATAAATTATGATCCATTCAGGACTGAGCTGCTTTTTGTCTTTTCTATTTTTCTTCAGCTCATTTCCAGTGACTAAAATTGTACCTGGAATGACTTTGTGTAGTAGCCCATTAGCAAGATGCTGGAGTTTACCATGGCCAAATATGGCTCTGTCTCTTAAATACAATTTGAGCTCTTCATATTAGACTAAGACCCAAGGAAGGGTTTATGGTCTTATGTTCCTAGACACAGGTCAGTATTTAGAAGAAGCTGCTGTTCTAAGATAGCACAGAATGGGCATACTGGAAGACCCAACCAAAGATGTGAGGCGGATTGAAACAGGCAGAACTAAACAGGGGTCATGGTCTCAACACTGAGAAATCCTCTGAGAGTCCCCCACTGGTAGCCAAAAGGAAACTTAAAATACATACTTTACAGCAACCTCTCTGTATCTGAGCAGTTCTGTTTATCTATTTCTCATCAGCAAAGCCAAAGTAGGGTTCTGTAGGGTGTTTTCACCTCCCGGTCTCTCGTTCCTCTGCACTACCTTTCTCTTGGGCAAGCACAGCTGTTTGTGCAGCTAAAGGAACCAGTCAAGTCATCCAAGTTATTTTTAACCCCAATCAATCAACAGATACAGATTACTGCACGGCTTTAGAGTTGAGTTGGTGGGAACGCCTTAAGCTGGCACTGCTGCTGAGAAAGATGTGTGGAGCAGTGCCCCAAGGCAGCCATAAATGGATTGAATGCATACCTTTGATGGTTAAAAGGATGAGTGGGCCTGGCCTCACATTGCCTGGACAGCTGCTGAGCAGCAAAATTCCACTAACATAACCCACAGTGATGCATATGGGTTATAGGACAATATAGTGAAAAACAAAAACATACATACACACATTCACAAATCCCCACAGTCCTGCATTAGTTACCAGCTGCATTCCCCCCCCCCCACTGTGCAAAATGGTTAGCACTGTCAACACAATGCGTTCTGTCAAAAAATGCTAGTGAGTTCATAGGACTACCTTTTCCATATATAGCATTTTCATTGAGATTGTAGGGTTGGTTGCAATGAATAACTGGTGCACCTGACACTTTCAATTGAGTGTGGTCAGGCGAGTGGAAGGTGGGAGAGAGGGAAAAGTAACCTTTCCCAGTTGAAGAATCTGTTGTTTCATGACAGGGGATTGCAGTGTATATGCGAACAACTTTTAGCAAGGGGATGTGATAGCAATGTTACACAGGTCAAACCGCCAGACCACAAAGAACCCTAACACTGCAGTCTCTTACCTGTGGTGGTTTCCCTTCTTGGCACCAGGAAGGCAGTGCCTGCACCTCGTGGTGATGGCCCAGGGAGCTGCCCAAGGCTGAGGAACCACTGGTGCTCCCCCAGGCCTCCCCTTGCTCCCCTTCCTGCTTTCTCCATCAAAGCGCCCCTGGAGCCACCCAGCAGCCAGGTGACTCGCTGCACAGGGTGCCTGCTGGGTGGCACGGCCTTGGCTTACGGATTCAGCAAGCATTCATCTGCCCTTGGAGAAAATTACTCATGTTCAGGCTAGACAGACTGCACAGAAACCTGGCGAGTGCCATTCCTAGCAAGGTCAAGAAGGTGGCAGGGCAGGGAGCCTGTTAAAGTTATTCCACAGGCTCCATACAGTCACCCGCAAAAATCATCTCTTTTTAGTGCAGAAGAGGAAGCCTGCAAAACAGAAATGGACAAGCTCGGGTCTCTTTATGCTCACTGCATGCACCTGCACAGGCACAAGCACAGCCATGTCCCTCCCTGCCATACACACAGAGCCCAGAGCGCTTAGGAGGGAGGGCATGAGCAGGAAGGCGGCCAGCAGTAAGCACCAGAATAAAGATGACAATTTTTCCAACAAAGTGGTGTGAGTGCATGCCTGGCTGCATGGCATTTATGTGACAGCTGAGAGAGCATGTGTTTTTCTATCACCAGTTCCCCCTCTCCCTTCCCTTTGTAACTTTTAATGGAAAAATGTGTGGGCAGTTTCCATTATGCCTGCACTGTTTCAGACAAATTAAGGGGTTGGCTAAGAAATCACTGGTTTCATATTTCATACAAAATACACACACATGCATATATTTATATATCTATATAAATTAATTTAGGATATCCTCTAGTCATGCACTTTATAGCAGTACGTTGCCCAGTGTCGTGTCTGCAGAAAAGGACCTACAGCAGAAGAGCACTTCCTTTGGGCCTGCACAGGGGATGAGGCTATTTTTGCACTTGCACAGGGGGAGAGAAGGGCTGGGAAGCTGAAATGGCAGCAGTCATTCTTCGGCTCTGCCTTTTACTTTCCGAGTGGCAGGTTTATTCATTTTTGCTTTTCAGCTGCATTGCTAAAGCCCCATACGCTTTTTATGACTGTGCTGATTTTCTATCAGTTTAGGGAGTTGTAATTTTTTCTCTGATTTGTTCTCTATCACAAGAAGGATCTGGGGGGATTTTTAAACACACAGAGAAGCTTTGCATTCAGTAAAACACACCATTTATATGGGATTTAGAATGTTATATCCTGAATGTGATAGCAATGTTACACAGGTCAAACCAGCCAAACCTAACAAAACTAAGTGTGGGTGGCTCCAGTTTTCAGAGGAGTGTTTAGATAATATTTCCTTTTCAAAACTGAGCAAACAACATTACATTTGTTAAATGTCAGAGTTTGCTGTTTAGTACAGGCCTGACCAATGCTTCACTTACAGTAGACCAGTGCTTCACTTACAGTAGAGCAGTGCTTCGCTCTATGGATTTCAGGAGGGCTCTGGTATGACTCCCAAACATGCCTGAAGCAAGGGGCAGCATCTGCACACCATGGTGGTAGATATAGGATGTGAGTCAGAAAGTTTGGGGAGCAGAGAAGGCTTGGGAACCAGCTCCCACTCCAAGCACCATCTTCAGGGCTGGCTCCTGCCTCTGCACAGATGTGCCTAACCTACTGTGCCTAACCTAGTCGTTTGTCCCCAAAGCCAAGCTGCAGCCATCCCCCTTCCCCACTTTCCAAGGGCAGGTCCTAAGGGGACATTGCTCAGCCACGAAAAGCAGAGCCGGGGCACAGCTAGCCATGGGAAAAATCCTGTCTGGCTGTGTAGGGCTCTCTGAGTCAGGTAAGACCACGGGAAAGGCGCAAATGTACTTGACCATGCATACACAGGGATTCACATGTCCCGCTGTCCTCAGCAGTGTTTACCATCAGGCTGTCAATGGAGAGCACCTTCAAACCACAGCACTGCCTGGCTTCATACACCTCCCGCCTGCCAAAGAAGTGTAAGGGCAAATCTCAAGCAGCTTACCAGCAATGCCACAGTCCCCATCACCCCCCCCCCCAAATGGATAGGGGCTCCAGCCTGGCATGACCCCTCTGTCCAAAGCCAGCCCCCACCAGGAGGCAAAAGCATCACTTCATTTCATGTGCAAATACCCTGGCTATTCCATCACACCCAGGCATGCCAGTGAGCGATGGCTTAGAGACACAGCAAGGTCCACCACGCCTCTGCAGCAGTAACCAGGTCTGAAAGCAACAGTGGCCTCAGTTCAATGCACCAGTTCTGTTACACACCCTCATCTTACAACCTGCCTGGGAAACACGCAGAAATAGAGTGTAGGAACAGGAGGAGTCCAGAGAAAGAGGACGCAGTAACAGGAATAGAAATTACTTATGGCCAGCGCGGAGAGGAAACAACAGTGCACTGAGTTACAAAGTGGCCTCGTTAAGCGTCACCAAAATTTAAATCAGCGTGTGGATAATGATACCCTGAAGGAGGACAGCCTCAGAGAGGGGGAAGTCAGACAGAACTAAGCAATTCTTGCAAAGGAGCCTAGCAAAAGAAATGCTGAAGCAGTGCTTACAGCCCCAGCAGGCTGAGGGCTTCCCTTGCTGGGCCATATGCTCACAGACCCATTCCCCCACTATCTCACTACATGTTTAATCATCACTAGGTACACAATACCAGAAAAGCCAAATTAAAAGGTACAGCTGGCAGGTGTAAGGGGAGGAAAAGTTACCGAGTCTTTTTTCTTGAATAACAGCCCACGCGGTCTCATGCTTACAGAGGCTGCGGCACAGTGGTAGCTCCACCACAGCTTTTAGCTGTGTGTGAGAGGTCGATGGCAGTGGTTAACCTTGACAAATAACTATGTTTTGCCCTTGCCCATAGTGGCACAGCCGTCAGTATTCCTGTAATTTAATGCGGCTTTTGCTTGAAGGGTCAACCCCCTTTCTCTTGCTCCCATATCAACCACCCAGGACAGTGGGTTTGCTCCCCTCCCAGCACCACTGGTTGCAAAGTGACCCAGCACAGCAGAGCGGGGGCATTGGCTTGGGTCACTTTGCAACCAGCCTCTTTCCCCACAAGGAAAGAAAGACCCGGCCTCATTTTCCTAGCACACAGACAGGAGGCACGAAGCCACTGGAGATGCACAGGCTGGAGGTGGGAGAGGAAGCTGACCCAACCTCAACCTCAAACACAACCGCATCTATCATTGCAAGGTTGGGTGGCCTGGTTAGAAATACAGCGTTGTTTTTGCAGCTGGCAGGACTGCCCCGCGGCTTCAGACCGTGAACCAAAAGGAAAGCAGCAGCGCGCTCCCTGTTTGACCATCACCAGCACTGATGTGAAGCAGGAACGTGTGAAGCCCTGATAGCTACGTACTTCAAGATCCAACTACATACAAGATGCAACACTGACAAGCTGAACCTCAATCCTGGGATGGAACCAGCACCCAGGCAGCCACAGCAGGAGCTCAGCTTCCCCCACACCAAAGGGACACACAGAAGGAGAGACGAGCTTTGATGTCTAAGTCACTGTCAGGGAGTGTTTGACCTGCATTAGAAAGGAGATGAGACTAAATAACTCTGGCTGTAGAAGAGGAGATTTGCAAGGACCAGGGAGTCCTACAGTACTATCTGGTTGATCTGACACCTCCAGGCTGGTAATTATACTGAGGCGCAAAATTCTCTTTAACCAGAGCTTGAATAAGAACCAGTAAATTTGATAGAAACTGAGATTTTTCCTCCAGAGAATATCCACCTGTTTCTCCTACAGATTGCCTTCTGCAAAATTTCCCACCACTTTCAGCAGGCATATAGCAGCTCTCCAACCTCTTCAAAGCCAGAGCCCTCCAGAGAGATTCATTTTCTGGCAGCAAAACAAAGGGGAACAGCAGCACTATCAGCCCACACACAGCTAAATGACATCCACCACATCGTTGCACCCCCAAAAATACCAAGAGCTGCCAGACCATTCTTTGTACCAGCACTCCCAGCTTTTCTACCCACCAGCTGCGTTTTTCAGGTAAAGCCAGATGTGGACTTTATTGCTATTGCAATAGCTATTGCAATGCTATTGCAACTAGCGAGGACCATTTGAAAACCTCCTCTGAAAGACACCATGCCAATACATTTGCTGCTTAACCCAGTGTAGGGTACAAGTGACAGCATCCCTCCTACCGCTAACTTGCCCTGTGCTGCCTTTGCATGAAGGCAGTTGCACATGGCAGAGGCATCACTGCATCTCTGAGCTCTCAGGTCTGACAGCACAGCTCAGCACCACTCGCAATGGCCACTGCATTGCCCTGACTTATCCCAAGACACTTTTTATGCCAGATTTTTCTTTTTTTAATGGGAAGAGGCAAAACCAGACCTCCTGCATGAAGACAATTTGTCTCATCTGGACAAGTTCCAGCATGAGGAGGGTACTTTATACATATGGGCTCTCTTTCATGTTTGATTGCTGGACTAAGATTACATTGTTGTCCAGCTCAAGGGGGGGGAGGAAGCAAAAAAACAGACAAATCAGGAAAGCATTAGGTAAACTTAGCTAAGAATACATCTTCTGACCAAATGGAGAGTGATGCTCTTTCATATAATTAGACCGTCTGCAGGAAGTCAAAAAGAACAAACTGTGATGCTTTCAGTGCTGTGGGAGATGTGCAATCCCCAGGAGACAATCACGTCTCTCCTCCAAAGCACTGGGTCGGTGTCCCTGGGCAGGTTGTGAAGGGAACATGCAGTTTAACACACCCTCGGAAACTCATTGCACTGCAGCTCCAAATGCCATCCCTCATTCAATGAAGAAACATGCATACAAGAAGATCACATGGGAAAACAAACCCTAACTGATCAGAAAGCATCTGAGTACTGTCTTCAAGTTTGCACAGGTGAGCAAAATGCTGGTCTTGGCAGTAAAGGGCCAGTGGCACAGCCAACACTGGAGCAGGTCAGCCAAATGGGACTGTATTGCACACTGGAGGGGAAGATACTCTGTGCCAACACATAACATCAAACAATAAATGATCTTGTCCTTCCTCTAATGACTCTTTCCATAACGACCTTCTCCTTAACAGGAATGGCACAAATGGACATTGAAACAAACAGGCACAGCAATGGGCATACGGGCCTGACACCCACATTTCTGCTCAGTGTCACTTAGGGCGGGCAGTGGGGATACAAAAGGCCAGATCCTTCACTCTCCAAAGTCAATGGTGGGGCTCAAATCATCTTTAGCCCAGTCTGCTGTTTTGGGAATGAACTCTTTACCAAAAAGAAACAAGTAAACATTTTCCATTCTCTTCTCTTCCTAGACATTGAGCAAGAGTAACTTGTAAATTGCTTCCAGCGACTTCGAGACAACAAGGGAACAAACAACTATCAACAAGCATTACACTCATTGCTTCACACGAAAACAGTTGTGAGACTGAAGGGATCCTGACAGGCAATTGGAAAGCATTCCTTTTTATGCTAATTTTATTGTATTTTAGACCAATTTTCCATGATTTAAAATGTGCGATGTAATAAAGAGCTGGAATGCCTTCTTTTGTCATAATATTTCACACCCAAGGCCTCAGAGCACTTTTGTGAATCAAACTCTGCAATAGTTTTGCAAAGCAAATGGTTTAGGAAGCAAAGAACGGGAAATAGAGGGCAGTTTTCAGAGCTGTTGGTGGTCACAAAGCAGCCTATAACAAAACCAAAGCAGCATCCCAATATCTGGCCTCCCTGGTCCCACGTCAGTCCCATGGGCTCCTTCCTTTCTTGGGCAGACGTCTGCTGACAGCCCATTGGTGGTTCCCTTCACCTGGTGCTGGAGCTCCTCACCTGCACACCCATGCTGCACTGTGCCCCGGCAATGAAAGAAATTCGGAAAGAAAGGTGAGATGGTTTCATCGAGAGAGGAAAAAGTAGGAAACGGCCAATGAGACATTGCACATTTTGCACTACTTCAGATTCTCCCCAGGAAGGAAACAGCGTCAGCTATCTTGGCACCATTGCTAACTGGACCATAGCTAACCGGGACCATTTGACAGTCCCAGTTCAATTCTCATCAACAAGCAGCCCCACTGCAAAAGCCAGTTGTAACTGGCACTGTTAGACAAAGAGCTCAAAGCCTGAACAAACATAAAGGCTGTGCTGCTTCTTGGTGATCCCACACAAACACACATGGGTGAGGCTTTTTAGTAATTCCATGCAAAGGAACTTGCCTATAACCATAAGCAATGGTAATGCAAACTTCATTAGATTATTGGCACATAACTAAAGGGCTTCAGGGGACTACGAGCTGTTAGCTTAACTATACCCATATAGCAAAGCTCATAAAACCCCTTCCTGAGAGCATTCCTCCACCACGGGCAGAATTTCCAGACAAAATGGGGACGGACGGAGCTGGGGCCTTTCCACTAATACAGCTTTGAGTTAAAAACAAAATCCAAGTATCTGCTGATGCTTCTTCTGAGCAATAGTCAGTCCCTGCACACCTTCAGGTGGGTTAGGCAGCGGGACCACAACCATACCTGCTATGGTTTGCAATGCTCTCCATACTCAGTACATTTCTATGCCACAACACAAAACCTCTTTAAGTCCCTCTCAGGAGTCTCAGCTACTACAATACTAATGAGCTAACTTTCCCTACAGCGTTAAAGCATGAAAATTATTATCCTTATGATTTTTAGGGAAACTCATGGTGTCAAGAGAATTAACCTGGCCAAAGTGAGAGAGGAAGGGCTGTGGCAAAACTGGGACCTGACTGTAAATCACTTTTCCCTTAGATCTCCATCTTACTTCTTAAGGCGTAAGCACTACTACGGAAGACCACTGGAACATAAGTGGTTTTAATGCTGATATTTCCTAAGATCTCAGTGATTATGTCTTATTTCCACCATCAGCTTAGACAGAAACTGAGGTCGTGCAATGCAGAAGCCTGTGCCCCTATTAAACACTCTCCACACCACAAAGCAGCACAAGTACAAATCCCCTGCGCCTTGAGGAGTACGAAACAGGGTGCACACAGGCGGTGCAGACATTTGCTCTCAGTGGCTCTCAGGAATGTGCCGCTTGCAGGGCAGCTTGATGATATGCTGTCCTGCATCCAGGAGGGCTTTGTTCTCTGTGGGGTGAAACCTCAGCCTTCAGTTTATTAAATGCTATTGCAGAAGCCAAAAGGATGAGTCACAAAGTCAGTTGTGTAAGTGTGCATATGATGAAAGCACAGACGACATGCATTTTCTTGATGGAGGATTGCTTGGGTCCGGCAAAGCCCTTCTGATGGGCATGGGCAGGCGGCTGGGGCATAGCGCCCCCAACCATCACCCCCCACCTGATGGCAGCGAGGGCTCAGGCAGGTGGCCTGGGCAGGTATTGGCCACAAACCAGTTACAGAGCAACAAAGCAAACAACGGGTATGGATACAGTGATGGGGACACACTGGCACGCAACCTCCCCCGCAATACTGGCAATAAAGCTCTCTCTATTGCTAGTCGGGATTTGGCCAAAAAGAGGGGAGCTGCAAGTCCCGCCTACCTTCCTCCAAATTGGCACTGTCTCTCTCTGCCTTGCTGGCCACATAAGCTCCCAACCCACCTTCTCGCTGCCCCTGTGCCCCAGCCCCCTTTAAAAGATAAATTAGGGAAAGAGGAAGGAAGGGGAAGAGGGATGAGCACCCCTAAATCTCCACTAACAAAAGCTGCCGGCACAGGACATCTTTGCCAGCAAGCAGATTGCAAACAGCACCGACTGCGGGATGCAAAACATACAGACGCAAGGGCTGCAGCACGTCTTGCCTCAAGCTGGGCAGCATTTTTCTGATCTCCGCCCCCCCCCCCCCCCCCCCCCCCAGCAGATTGCAAAGACTTCGCCAGGACCAAACACCTGCCTGACCACAGGAGCCGCAGCGGGGCGGGCAGCCTTTCGCCAGGACTGGATTCCTCTCTTCTGCATTGGGCCTGATGAACAGGCTTGTGCTTGGGAAAACAAGGCTGCCTGTGGAGCAGCACCAGGGGAGAGGAAAGAGGGAGCAAACACCTGCGGGTGCTGCTGCTGTAGCAGAGATTTCTCGACCTCAGAGAGGGACCTGCCTGTATCCCCACAGAGTCTAGAAGGAAAACAAAATGGTGGTGTAGGTAGACCCTCGGAAAAGAGACCAGGGGTCGGATCCTCTTTGTTCTCCTCACCCAGACTGTCTCCTTTCCTTACCCCCTGCCTCCAGCCAGATGTGCTCACTGCCTCTCTCCTGCCAGCCCTTGCGTTCACCCTGGTGTTAATTCAGCAATTCAATTCAGGAAGCTGATCCAGCTGAAATGCTCAGCAAGAAAAAAATGAAGTTTCCAACCAGAATATAAGCACTGCCTTTGAACACAAAAACCTTCCTAATATGTTTAAAAAAAAACATAGAAGAATGAAAGAAAGAGACTGAAGTGTCTTCATAAAAACCTCCTTTTAAGATGAAGTCCCACAAAAATACCAACCTCCTAACACCATAAACTGCGATGAAGAGGAGATGGTGCCTTTACTGAAAGAGACATCAGGCTGTATGGAACTCATCACTGGTTTACTCTTTTAAAATAAATCAGCTGGCAAAGTTATGACGTGACCTACTTAAGTTGTTGTCTTGAAACTTGACAAGCATTTAAGATTTGTTCCCAAAGCCTGGAAATGAAGAAGGGGGTGGGGGTGGGGGGTGGGGGTGGAATGCAGGCACCATTTCCAAATCCCTGTGTTGAGATGTCATCCTCTTTTAGACACTACAAAAAGGCACCATGACAGTAGTCAGTGGCTGCAGCAATGCTACTAATGAGAGGAAAATTGGGCTCCAGCGGCCCTCACAAGGAAGAACAGTCCATTGTCCTGCTTTAAAGCAGGTCAAACACAGTGTTTCTAGCAGAGATTTGTTCCATGTATTTTGAGAATTTTCTGCTGATGGCAGTTTTGCTCCATACCTGAGCAAGCTATCTTCCTCACCAGCAACTTTTTGCATAAGCCTCCTTCCTTTCTGCTTCAAAAGCCATGCACTCTTTTCTATGGCTAACAGACATGGAGAGCAACACCTTCCCTTTATCCTTGCAGCCATCCTCTACGCAGCCAGAGGTGGTTATTGCACCAAGCCCTTACTCTTCTCTCTCCTAGCCTTGCACGTTCACTCTTGCTGTCTTCTCACTTCATTTCTTCTCGTTTTGCACAAAATGTGGTGCCCAAACTCATGGGGGTTCCTCTGCAAGGGTACGCTTTTGTGTACATGGTTTTGTCCCTGTGCGCCCCAGCTCCACCAAACTTGTTCCTGCGCTTGTTTCAGTTTCAGTGTATACTACAGAGTACACCTCCCTACTGCCAACCCACCCATTTGAAAACTTTCCATAACTCATCCAGGATCCACTTTTTCCTCTGTTGTTTTTTGTTGTTTTCATAACCTAAGATTATATACACTGCCATATAAAAAAAAAAAAAATCGGCAATAACACTATATAACTCCATCAAAAATCCAAAATCTCCTTGCTATTTCCCAGGTGAGACACCGAGAAAACTCCACTGACACCACCAGAAGCACAGCATAGCACAAAAAAATGTGGCCCAAGGGCTCCAGAAACCCAAAGGTTTGGCAAGTATATCTTGCTGCTTTAATTAAAAATCCTTGGTAGGTTTAAAAGTGTTTGGGTGGTTTGGGTTTTTTTTTGTAGGGGAGAGAAATTGATTATATCTACCTAGGTGTATTTATAGCAGCTTAATCGTCTTTGAGATTCATATTTTCTCTGATTTGATAAGATTGTGGCCCTTTAATAAGTTGAAGTATTCAGATACTTATGACAATCTGGCACTCGGATTGTTTGCTTTAGCATTGCAGATTGCACAAGAGACATGAAAGGTTTCAGTGTAGCTGAAAAGTCACTTTTGATGAAATCACACATCGCTCCAGGGGCTGCATTCTTTACAATTTGTGCATATTGATGATATGTGTCTTCAGATGCATTTTGGCAACCCTGTGCCATTTTCAGAAATCCATCTGGGACTCAGGAACAAAGCAAACGTACACGAACATGAGGAAGACAGAGCTGGCACAGCTACCGGATGGAATTTCTTTAAGGAAGCTAAATCGCTTGTTCATTTTGCTGGCAGAAAAAGATAGGAAAATGAGTGTTCCTGTTCTTGATGAACTTTGTGATATTGTTAAATCCTTCAGACAACATATAATTCATGGCAAAGCCGTGGCAGAATTCCTTTGCACTTATCCACAGTGTGGCTCTCCCCCAAAACACAGACCTCTGCCTTCATTTCATACACAAAAAGTTGCCCAGATGAACAATAGATCTAACTTTAGAGAAAAATCAGAACACTTGCCTCTATTTTTTTGCTTCAACCCTGCCAAAATTTATTATGACTCCATCAGCTGCATAGTTTTGTTGCACTAAAAGAAAAAAAAAAAATACAAAACTAGACTGCATGCTGTGATATGGACTGGCAGGTTGTCGTGGTTTGGGCTGGACTGGCCACTGAAACAAACCACAGCTTCTCTCCCAGGTAAGGCCAGGTAATGTCTTCAGCTTTGCCATGCAAACACCAAAGGGGATGGCACAAACCTGGCAAAGCCCCTCAGCACCAACGGCCCCGAGCAACATACCCAAGGCGGCATGAGAGCACATCCCCGAGTCCAGAGCAGAATGAGGAGGTGGCACATACTTGAGCTTTGACCACCAAGGCCAGCCTAGATCTCCTACATAGGTGCTGGCGAACATTTGAGTTACACCAGCTGAGGATTTAGCTTGGGACTGCAAATCGTAATTAATACCCATCCCAGCTTTGCGTTTCTTTTGGAAAAGAGCAGTGAATCACTGAAGTGGAGGCTTGCAGAGGAAATCCTCAGCCACAACAAAAAGATTTCGTGCTTATCTCCCCCTCTCAAGTATTTTAGCAGACAGACGGAGGATTTTCCTCCCAGTGACAACAATAACTACACTCATTGAAGAAAAATATGTGGAACAGGAAGACCTGCATTCCTTGTGTGAAAAATAAGAGTGGTCTGTGCCAACTGCATTTTTCAGGAACAACTCATCCACATGAAGAAATGGCTGCTGCGATAGCGTCAGGACCAATGAGGCGTATGGTAACGTGCTATATATCTGACAGATGGGAAAAAAGAGAGAGAAATGTGGCTTGGTCTTTGTTTCTTCCAAAGTTTCCATTATTAATATCCCTCTTTGACTCACATTTGAGTGACTCATGTCTTCCCCGCTCCTTGCTCCCACTGCTTTGTGTAGCAATTGTACCTTATTCCTAATTGTACCATTCCCAAAAGTTTAGTTATTTTGTGTTTAAGAGACTCCTTAAAATAAATCCTGACATCTTGGGCTCTTCAGGGCAAGGATTTGGAAAGCTTGTGATGCAGTTATTTAGGGATATGCTTAACTTCATATGTAGGTCCCTAAATTAATTAAACTTACCAAAGCGGTAAAGCTTAGATGCAGTCTGGTAGTCCAGACAACAATATGTCAATTGTATTTGATTATTATTATTAATTACTATCATTTTAAAAAGAGAACTCAAAGAGGGGAAAAAATGAGCTGGGAGTATTTACTATCCTCTTCTAGAAGTGAAAAGAGCAACAAAGACACCAGCCTCAGATATGAGGTAAGCAAGTACCCACATTTTACCACATGAGGTAGTTAAAAAGCAAGGACAACACATTTCCCACTCTCTACCTGACCACTATCATCTTCAGAGCAGCAGCCCATGGACACTTCCTAGCTGCAAGCTTTCCAGACTTCCTGAAGTCTTCCCCTCCATGGTGACACCGGTGCAAGTGCTTCTCCCACATCCAGTGTTTTTGCTCAAACCACCCATGGCTATGACAGCAAAGGGCATTGACTCCTTTAAACAAGGGTGCTGTGACTCTTTTCTGGCCATCGTGCCGGATCCGCAGGACACATAGGGCAAAATCAAAGGCAGAATAAGAGACATCCATGTGCAAAATTTTGGGATGTGATTGAGGAGTGGCAGAACAGGCAGGCATTTGTGCAGGGGGGGCTGCGCACATCAGTACGCTGTGGGACTCACTGCACCACGCTTGCCTGGGTGAGCGGAGGAGGGCATTTGGTGCCAGCCGAAAAAGCAGAGACTGAGCTGTGCCAGTCTCACAGTGTAAAAACACTCAGCTCCCTTTCAGCCATTAAAATGAATGAAGAGCAAGACTGTTTGGATAAACATCAGCCAAAAGAAACCTTGGAGGCAGTTAGAAGGCTACTGCTTCATACAATATAGACCATGTTTCCAAATACAAATATTACACTTGGCAAAGACACTCCTTTGCTTCATGAGTTATGTTGCATTTTTTGTTATGTTTAAGTTTGTGCAAGAGGTATAAATAGCTGGACCAGTATTAAATGAGCTTTTCATTTTTTTTTGCAAAATATCAAAATGGTCCCAGCTCTTCATGGAACAAACACACACTATATTCTTGTGCCTGAATTTTCGTTGCTAATTACAGAAAGTACCATGTAACTGAAAAACAATGTTCAAAAGCCAGACGTGAAAAATACAACTTTCCTATATGAAGTAATTTTTCAGAAAGCTGTCTGGAGAAGGGCATCTGGTTCACCACATAATTTACATGCGTGCATACATGCTTATTTGCCTCACAGAATAGTAATTAGTTTCTGCTCTCACTACACTAGGACATGAAAAGCCCTGTGTCCAAGCTGAGGAAGAGTGATTGAGACAGAGGTACCCAGTTTTGGTCTTTGGTCACAACTGCTTTGGTTGATCCTGTGTTCCCCAAAAGCAGCATTAATAGGCAGCCCTGATTATGGACCGATAGACACAAGACTACACTTTCTACGGCATACAGCCAGGTCCCATAGCAAACCTCAGTGACCATCCATACCTCTCCATCTCATCATGAGAAGATACTACAACCTGGAGGCCCACAAAGCCACTGTAAGCATATTTCAGGTTAACTTTGGCAGACATACACCTAGGGTTGGAGACAAAATTCTTCACTGAGAGGGACCAAGTTGCTCTAGGTGGTTATTCATCACAAACTCAAACGCAACCACATACTAATCACCAGAATATGCTGGAGGCCAAATGGCACTTTTATTTGTTCTTCGATAAATCTGAGTGTGAATAAACACAAGAGCACAGCAAGCCCCTCGCTAGCCGAATCCCCAGCTAGAGAGGTCCCAGCCATGGCCAGGACCTGACACTGCTTCTTTATCAGCACAACAGCAATGTCTACCTGGTTTAACCAATTCATACCTGAATGGATAAGCAAGTTACTTTTAAGGATGGATATAAATCTGGCTACCCAACAGTGATGCAACACTAAATGACTGTCTTAGATAAACCACAGAGAGGAGTTCAAATACACCATTAGTTTAACATAGCAAAGGACTTTCAATTTCAGATGACACAAAGGGCTGTCTATTCCCACTAAAAGTCAGTATTTACATCCATTAAAAAAAAAAAAAACAAACGTCACCAAATATTCCCAAGTATTTCAGAAGTGTTACCAGACCACAATACCAATAGAGTAGACATCAACTGAAAATATGAGGGTGTGATTAATCCTTCTGCAGCCCTCAGGTCCACGGCAAATGCATATTGCGTACTATTTACTTACAGGGGGGTTAAAGGGAGTAGCACACAAAATCCTCTGTTAAACCAAAAAGCCTGTGAGTGGAAGAGTTGAATGCCCACCACGTACATCTATTATTTAATGTGTTACACAGGACCTCTCCATCCATTCATCTGACCTCAGCAATCAGGCGAGAGTAACCAAGGAAAGTCTAACCTGCACAAATGCATCTGAGGCTCAAACAACGTAACAGTGTTAGGTCAAATGCTGCAGATTAACAGTTGAAGTACAAAATTAAACACAAAGCCTTTTTCTCCTGTAATCCCTCAGAGTTTTGCTGATGGCCAGAACCTCTTAGAAGCAGATGAGTGTGCACTGCAGTACATCTAATAAATAGTTCATTTACTATTCTTCTGGTTATCTCCCCTTGTACCAATGTAGGGAAAAATACTGACCACCACTGTTACAGTGGTTCATGGAACAGAATAAGAATTAATTTTAAAACCTCACAGAAATGTCGGTAATTCTAGCTCCTGACAACACTCTATGGGAGTTGAGCATTTCAGGAAGTGTCTGACCTAAACATCCTACAGCAGTGTGGCCAACCTTAATTCATAGAATCATAGAATCATAGAATTAGTGAGGTTGGAAGGGACCTTTAAGATCATCAAGTCCAACCATTAACCTACCCTGATAAAAACACCACCACTTCTAAACCATGTCCCTAAGCACCTCATCTACCCTCTTCTTAAACACCTCCAGGGATGGTGAATCCACCACCTCTCTGGGCAGCTTATTCCAATGTTTAATAACCCCTTCAGTGAAAAAATGCTTCCTAATATCCAATCTAAACCTCCCCTGACATAACTTGAACCCGTTTCCTCTTGTCCTATCACTTGTCGCCAGGGAGAAGAGGTCAGCTCCCATCTCTCTAAAACCTCCTTTCAGGTAGTTGTAGAGGGTGATAAGGTCTCCCCTCAGCCTCCTCTTCTCCAGGCTAAACAACCCCAGATCCCTCAGTCGTTCCTCATAAGGTTTGTCCTCCAGACCCTTCACCAGCTTTGTAGCCCTTCTCTGGACACGCTCCAACACCTCAATGTCCTTCTTGTAGTGAGGGGCCCAAAACTGAACACAGTACTCGAGGTGAGGCCTCACCAGTGCCGAGTACAGGGGGATGATTACTTCCCTAGTCCGGCTCACCACACTATTCCTGATGCAGGCCAGGATGGTGTTGGCCTTCTTGGCTGCCTGGGCACACTGCTGGCTCATGCTCAGCCAGCTGTCCACCAACACCCCCAGGTCCTTTTCTGCCGGGCAGCTTTCGAGCCATTCCGCCCCCAGTCTGTAGCGCTGCATGGGGTTGTTGTGACCCAAGTGCAGGACCCGACACTTGGCCTTGTTGAACCTCATACCATTGGCCTCAGCCCATCTGTCCAGCCTGTCCAGATCCCTCTGCAGAGCCAATCTACCCTCAAGCAGATCAACACACCCCCCCAGTTTAGTGTCGTCTGTGAACTTACTGAGGGTGCATTCGATCCCCTCATCCAGATCATTGATAAAGATATTAAAGAGAACGGGCCCCAGCACCGATCCCTGGGGGACACCACTCGTGACTGGACACCAACTGGATTTAACTCCATTTACCACCACTCTCTGGGCACGGCCATCCAGCCAGTTTTTTACCCAGCGAAGAGTATACCTGTCCAGGTCATGAGCAGCCAGTTTCTCTTTCTAATTGAAAGGCCTCTGTTCATCTTGTAATCAATGGTTCTTGACCTCATTTTCAGTTCAAATCTTTGGCTGTGAGAAGAGGCTTGTTTTTCAACCAACATGATAATCCCCAGAAAACATACTTAGAAAGAGCTGAGTTAGATTTACCCAGCTTTGTACTCATTTTCTACGAAAACAGCAACTCCCAAAACAAAGGTGTGGGACAAAGCAAACACGCTGTGAATTAGAGAAGAGCCATTCCCTGTATTCACTTACTGCCTCTCCTCCTTTGGAAAAACTTATATTTTTAACACCACAGAATTAGTACAGGGTGGTGAGTCCTAAGCTGTCATTAGAGGCTGCCAAATGAACCCATGTCCCTTGTGTCAGTAAGTAAATAGGAGTGTACAAGTGTTGAACAAACAAACAAACAGAGTGGGTAGGGGTGTCTTTTGGACTCCAGCGTTGGCTAGTGGAGTAGGAGTCAAAAGAAACCCTGTGCTATTTTCTCTCTGCTTTTGCACCAGACACTGGTACTGGTGCCTTGGGTCCCTATCTGGACTAGTGAGATCAGTTCAGTTACCTGTTTCACTGTGGTTCCACCCATCAAAAGATCCTCCTGCTCTTAGACGAGTCCTTTGCAGTAGTATTGAAGAAGCACACCATGAAGGAAATTTGGCCTCTGGATTAATTACTCTGGTCAGTGAGATGCCTCTACAATCCTGGCGGATGTCGGCCCATCCAGAGCTGCAAAATATATAAGCAGAGTTGCATACTTTTAACACGTTTTGCTTGCACAGAGCCATATCGCAATAGGAGCTGGATCTGGGAGCCCTTCTGTCCAACCATGGGCAAGGGAAAGGATCTGGGGCTGCAAAGCTGCTTTCTGAAAGCACTGGAGCAACAGGCATGTGGTTAGGTCCAGTGTGGTGTGGAGGAGACATGGTCAGACAAAACTGTGTGAATTGTACCAGTGTGTACAATTTACATACAGACAAACCTGTATGAATGGTATGAGTTCTGTGGCTGCCCATGCACGGTGACTTCAAATATTCTCTTCTCAATAAAGCCCTGGGAAGTTAAATGCAAACCAGGCTTGTGGCACCTGTCTTGTTGTGACCTTGCCAGCTGAGCTCAGACAAACTTTGCTGCATTTGTATGCAGAAACAAAAATACCATCCTTCTTCTACCCTCCTCCAAACTGCCCACAAAAGCCTACCAGAATTTATTCTAAAATTAAAGCTTTACTCATGCATAAAGGAGAAAAAAAAAAAAAAAAAGAAACTGAGGAAAATACACAACAACATACACAGACTTGGCAAACACCCATCTTGGTTTCTGTGTGGGTAATAGGACAGCTCAGCCAGGGTAAGTCCCTCACTGGTTTCTGGGCCGTCTTACAGCTATATTTATGGTAGTAGTGATTCTGCTGAAGATTTCATTTTCACGTTCACACAATCTTCCCCGTCTCCTTACTCCACCTTCACCCCAAATCCAAAATTTTCCATTTGCTCTGAAGCCAGATCACAAGCCCTGTTTCCTCTCCTTGGCTAAGACAGTTCTGCTGAGAAAGAGTAAGACCATAAATATGCTTTGACTTTTTTTTTTATGCTTACAATGGACTGAAGAGATAATATTAAAGCTATTTCTTCTTATTTTTTAAAATGTAAAAGCACTATTGCATTAAATATATCCATCAAAAGAAATATTGCTTTCTCATAAAAGTTCTCATAAAATCTCTCTAAATGACCTACAGAACTGCTGACTATGATTCTCACAGAGGCAGCAAGGACAAAGAACGTGCCACGCACAGGGATTGTTTTTTTAAGTCATGATCTAAAGGTAGAAAAAAAAGTAACGAGCTACCAATTCTCTGTTGACATCCCACTGCCGTACACTTTTCTAAGGAGTTACTGCCTCTGCAGACAGCCTGCACTGAGGTTTTTCTTCCCCACTTCTTTGTGTAAAAGAAACAGGTGAAAGCAGCCCACAGCCTTCTTCCAGCACAAAGTCAAGAAATGGATGAGGGACTTGCATTCCCTCGTGTTTGCAGTGTCTTTCAAAGGCAAGGTGTTTGTTTTCTAATTGGAGGGAGTTTTCCCCCCCATACATAGACATCTCTCTGGCCATGTAGCCGTGCAGCCATGCACCCATGTGCTGCCATTGCTCCTACACCTCTAACTTTTGCAGATTGTGCATAACCCAAGCAGGATTTGGAAGTTTTGCCTGGGGTGGCTCTGAAGAAGTTTATTGTGAAGCTCTGCTGACCATCCCAGGCGGGCATGAGGTATATTAAGCAGTTTGGAAGAAGTTTCCCTGCATAAGTCAAAGGCATCATTCAACCAAAGCTAAACACTTACCTTCTTTGTCCTCCTGAAAACTGTTCTTGCTTCTGCACCAGGGACACGCGTTCATTTAGGTTACTCAAGTTTAGGGTCTTGTCAAAAAGCTCCCAAAGGTCTTGCATTTTGCAGAGGCGGATGGTGCTATGAAAACACAGGAGCTGCGCAGCCAGTCAGGGGTGGGCATCACCCCCCTGGGATGCCTGATGGCCCCTCATGTTTCCTGTGCTTCCCTCTATCCCATGGGGCTACATGACTCCAAACTCCAACATGTTCACGAGTTAGTGACATTTCTACAGGGGAGCACACAGAGTATTAGGCAGCTGTGATTTAGCTGGTGAGGAAGTAATGATTTATAATAACATTTGAAGCAGGTCATTAAATATGACCCCCTCATTGCAAACCCCATGCTGAGCAAGATATTTTCTTGTAAATGATTTACCAGCAAGCTTTTCATACTTCTGCCTAGTAGCTTTTCCATAACCAAAGTCAGACTCACTCACATTTCCCAAGCCCTGGTAGCGTTTTTTCTTCAAACTGTGAAGACATCTCAAGGCTGCTGCAAATTGGTTAGGGTAGCTTGGCAAAGAGGCAGAATTTGGGGCCGTTCAGAGGACATAGCTGCTTTCTGTGATCTGAACTTCGCTATGTTAGAAATAGAACCCCAAAGTTTCTGAAGTGAAAGCAACTCAGTTTTAGTTTTCTTCTTTTTTCCTCCTCTACAAGGTGCTCCACCAATTCCACTCCTCATTCTTCTCAAGCTCCCAACTCAACGTCATCCAAGCACCTTCCAGAAACGCACCCACAGCTGTGACTGGCATTTGTCTCTTTACAACCCAGCTTTTCAGGAAGAATTTATCCTGAACCCTGTGGCCACAGCCATCTAAAACTGCAGAAGTGCAGAGCATCCTGCAGGAGGCTGGAAATTACACAGCAACATCGAGCAGTTGTGAAAGCACACAGCAAACCTACTGCAGTCAAAACCCAGCAGAGCAGCCTGCCTCCCGGCATGGGGAGGCTGCAATGAGAGAGCAGGGGGAGCAGCATTCTTATTCTCTTCTTTTCCTTTAATTCCCAGAAGGCAAGTCTGCTTTAATAGCAGGGAGACCAAACTGTTGTGCTGCTGCCTTAGTGTTGACAAGCCACTGGTTCGTAGTGCCAGACTTGAGACTGTCCCAGTGCTGCGACAAGTGATATAAAAAAAATAAGGTTGCTCTTGGGGCACATAGCTAACTTCTGTTTCATTGCCTCTGTCCGATATTGCTGAATCTCTACCTCTCATCTGCCAAAGAAGGGATACCGCTCTTCTCTGAACTCTCAACTACACAGCCAACATATTGCTGAGGCAGCAAATGGGGGTCCCTGCCTGCACGTGAGCATCCAACGCCCACAGCAGCCCTGTGTCTGCTAAATGCCCAAGCCTTGACTAGCGCAGGGAAGATTTCTACTGAGGGCTGCCGCTCTTCCCAGGATGGCTGGACCCACACTTGAGCCAAGGCAACTCAAACCATGCCAGAGAGCAGTAATGGAGCACCCAGAGGTGTTCTCCCTTGTGGTAAAACCTCAAATCTTGCTTGCCTGTTCTCCTCCAGCCATCTTCAACATGAATCTGCAGATTCACCTTTTCAAGGCAGAGAAATCTGTGAATCTGAAGATATCACCTCAGTGTTCATATCCCACTTTTCCCATCATGAATAAGTTATACTCATGTCCTTCTGAGAGGCATTTACAGTTTTGCAACATCACATAGCCCAATCCAAACTCCCACTGAAGTCCATGGAAGCAATCTATCTTGCATTACGCCAGCTCCGGGCCAGGCTTCAATCTCCAAAGGACAATCACAACTGAAGATAAGCAAACAAGCTACACAGTTTTGTTTGGTTTTGCCTTTTAAGTATAATTTTTCATCTGTGTAACTAGAACTGTTCTTTCACAGATGAGGCTGGATCATACTGCATGCTGCATTTGATAGCATGAAAAACAACGTTTGCATTTATTTAGCTAGCAGATTTCTTTTGCCTTTTATGGAGGCAAAAAAAAAAAGCCTCCACCAAAAAATGAGAATAATCTCATCATAAAGAATACTGCTTTCTGATATGCTGAATATCTGATGTCCCTTAAAGTAGAAGATACTTAAAACCCAAATAATAAGCATGTACAATGAATAAAGCCTCATTCTTGCTTTAGGACCAGGACACATATAAAAGGTATCAATACTGGAAACATCCAGTATTTGATGTTAAGCACTGGATGCTCTGTAAGCCTGTTTGTACCTACACCACAAGCAGCTGGAAGAAGACAACACTTTCAAGAAGGCAGATAATACTTGCTTTGAAGCAGAAACTTGTGTAAACCATACAAGGAAAAACTATTTGCTTGTGAGCATGTTTGTAACCTTATTTTTTTAAATGGCTCCAGCTTTGGACAATAACAGGCAACTGAAACTGCCCTTGTTGATGCCAGCCTTATTCATGCCTAGTGCAAGCTATGCAGCTGCTCAAGCACAGGCTCAGAGTCAAGCCCAGCATGTATGGAGCCACCAGGGAGATGACTGAATTTACTGGCACTCAGCATTGGGCTCTAGGTCCTTAAAAATAGAAAGAAGTATGTGTTGAATTTCAACCTCCCCGAGCAACAGAGTTTTTGCACAGACCGCTTTACTTTCAGCGTTTTTACGAAGCCAAAGGTTGGGAAGCAACCTTGCTCTCCAGTCAACGTGCCAGGCAATCACACAGCAGTCACAGCTTTTTGCTAACACCTCAAGAACAACATGAAGGCTTAATCCTGAACGTGCATTCCCAACAGCCCAGAGGAGAAAACACTGGAGGATTTATATAGGAACGCACAACAGGCTGATGCTCTGCCCAACTCGGAAACAAGCCATGCTCACACCTTCACTCTCAAACATACTTGTAGCAGAGGGCCAGGAGGGGAGGGATATGGAGTAGCAAGATGCGATGTTACCACGTGTTAGTTCCAATACTGAAACCGTGTCACTGTCTGTGGTACCCCCCTGTGGCCAGGTCTGACATAGCAATCTCCATGCCACCTGCGACGCTTCCTCCATAGCCAACTCCATAGCCATCTCCGTGCACTTCTTCATCCGTACCGACCACCGTGCCACCCACAATACTTCTTCACTCTCATGATCTCCATGCTACATATTCCTCCATAGGGATCTCTGTGCAACCTGCAACACTTCTTCATCCATGCCACGCATCCATCCATAGCAACCTCCAAGCCACCCATGGTACTTCTTCATCCTCAGCAGTCTCTGTGCCACCCTTGACCCTTGGCCCCTGGTTTCTGAGCACAGAGGTCCCATGAGGCTGGACCTGCCCTGGGGCACATGGCACAGCAGCCCCTGGCTCTGCTGCTCACTGGAGGCTGCCCAGAGGAATGGAGCTACCCTTTTCCGCAGCTCCCAGCCAGGCAGCTTCGTAGGGACGTCTCCTGCCTCTTTCCCCATCTTATAATCCAGCTGCTCCTGTAGCTCTCCTCCAGCTGTCTGTGTGCAGCGTGCAGGGCCCACAAGCCCCCCATGGCCACTCTGCATCACCAGCCACCTCCACCTCCTCTGTTTCCAGCAAGCACAGCCCCTGTCAGCCCTCGGCAGGCTGCTGCTGGCTGCACCCAGCGTGGCAAGGCAAGTCTGGGCTGGGAAACCAAAGGAAATGGTGTGAGGTGCAAAGGGTTTCCTTCTTCTTGTCTGCCCAGACCTGCAACGTGCTCAGCAGACACGTGGCACTGCATTTTGGAGGATGCTGAAGACGGAGGATGCTGAAGACAGATGATGCAGGAGTTTTACCCAGCAGGTTTCAGAGGCAGGCAGCTGGTGCACCAGGCCCCATGCCCATCATTTCTCTTCACAATCCAAGCGGAAAGGCTATTCTTGTTGCTGTGGGGTTTGGGAGAGGAATTTTTCTTTTTAGCCTTTTTTTTTTTTTCGATATGGCAATGTAATGCCAACAGATGGAGCTGTTCAGAGCAGAGACCGCTCACTTTGGCAGTGTGGAGGAAGCAGCGGGCGAGCATGGAATTCTAAATATTAAACATAATGAGAGATGAATCATCTCCAAGCAGGGGACAAACTCCATTTACTATGCTAAAGTGAAAAATAAGTCTGTCAACAAAGCTATAGCCCACAATGGGGGAATCCCCAGATTTGTCCATCTTTGCATGTGAGGATGTTCTGTCCAAGGAGAGAGGAAGGGCTTATCACACCCCTTCAGCAGAGGGCTGGAACCTCACAGTCCTGTGTTGGACTCACATCATCACTCACCAGAGCTTCAAATCAAAATGATACATTGTGCAGGACTTCTTCCTTCCCACTAGCCTAGTCCCAGACTTCAATGCCAGGACACACTGGCATGTCACAGAGCTTCCCCCCATCATCTCCTCGGAGTGGGATCAAAGTCCTCAACACTCTTCCCTAAACTGAAGTCACAAATGCAGCATGAAGCCTCCACAGCTCACCAGCAACCAGGGATGTGTTGCAGGCTATCAGGAGGACAGGAAAGAGGAAAGAGTAAACAACAGGTGACCCTTCTTGGATTTGTGCACACGTGTGTATGGACAGAGAATTTGAGAGCTGCATTGTTTCACCAGGGAGCAAACTGGGAGGAAAAATCCAGTCAAATGTTGGTGTTTGGTTTTTTTATCCCCCTGCACAATGGACCAAACCAAAATGTATTTGGTATCCTTATTGGCACACCACTAACAAAGAACAAGGTCTTGCAGCCTGTCTGCCAGTGAAATATAAATAATTAGAAAGTTTAAGATGAGGAGGAGATGCCAGCCTCTCACCTGAAAGACTTTTGTCTTTTTGCTATTTTTGGGTAAGGAGAACTGATTAGTTGCCAGGCATGGGAAAAAGGCCTGTGTCTTCCTTCCACCCACATGAAAGGTTTCAGCAAAGAAGAAACAAAGGTTATGTGGTCTTTCTAAGCCCTGTTCCAAAAAGCCACCGTATCTACTTCTATATAATGGATACAGATTTCTCACGGCAAAATTACCTGAACATTGGATTGTTCTTAGCAAAAGAACTGCATGTGCACCAATAGAAGGACATCTCTGATGGAGAATTTTTGGAGCAGAAAAAATAAACTGCATCAGTACAGAAAGCAGACGTGTATCCTTTGTCACCTTCACCAGCTCCACTGTTGCCAACAGGGATACACTGGCTTCTTCAGGTGATATTCAGTGTAAGCCTAGCACTGCATTATTGTGCAATTGATTTTTACCAGTTGTGAAAAATCTGAGCAATAAAAAAGGCAAATAAATTGCTGGGAAAAGAACCCACCCTTTTGCATCAACCTAAAAAGTTCTAAATTATGAATCAAGCTATTCTATAATCACTGGAATGAACAATGCCTGGTTTCTTCCGGATTTGTGCCAACTGGAGCTCACAGCAACCTACATTTTAACATTAACTGGGAAAAAAATCCTGCAGGGATCCTCAAGGGACTCATTAGTGTCCTTTCAATTCAGGAACTTACTGTAGTTCTTTATTCTTTCTGGCCACATACATTAATTTAACTGGACAAACTTAACTGTTTACCCTGTATTAATAGTATTGGATTGATGCCATTGAGGGAAGAGAAGAAAAAGGAACAGAGAAGAGCGGAAAGAACAGGACTTAAAGATAGACATACATAAAGACAGCACACATGTATAAAATGTTATTTACAGGAGCACACTAGCCTGAAAAAAACCACACCTAGGATTCCCAAATGAATAGATAATCACACTTACTAGCCAGCCTGGCCACCATTATTACTAAAAAAAACATTAGAATGTAGTTTATGGAGAATAGAATTTGAACTAGGTTGAAGACAAAGAGCAGGGGTTACCACCCCATTTCCTCAGATACCTGAACACTTTTGGGTGCCACTTCCCTGCAGGGTTAGTCCCTACAGACCAACTTATCTGGGCTTGTCATCTCCAGAAAAGTAAAAGCAACTTTGTTTTAAATGAGTTTATGTGACTTTAGAGATAAATAAAGTGAAAATACTTTTACTCTAGCAATGCCAAAAAAAAAAGGCATCTTAGTTTCAAAATTGAAAACAAATAAAACAGAAAAGTACTGAAAGAAGAAAACAACATTAGCTCATACCTGAACTTAAAACTCTGTCTGAGTCACATTTTGGACACCAGGATGATTCAGTCGCTTTCTGCCCCTTGTATATTTCTTTTAACAGTGAACTTTTTCCTGGGTTTCTGTTCATCATTTATAGCTGGGAGGTTCCTTATTTTGGAGTTCTTTTCTAATTTAGGTACCTCCCTTACGTTGGTCAAGATTATTGAAACTTACCTGGGAATAACTATTTTTTGATGTGCCAAGAAGACACTCAAAATTATGCTTTTTGTATCCGTTCTCAAATTATAACATTTTGCAAATCATGTATCACATAAAGCACTTTCTGCTGTGCCGTGGCATTGTCTTTTGGTTTGCTAATTTTCTTTCGTGGACATTACATGGCACATTAATACAATAAACGTGGGGTTTGAAATTATCTCCCTTCCCTCCTCAGACACACATAGTATTAATTTCAAAGGCCATCTTGTCACAACATTGACTGTTCATTACCTCAAGACTTGGCATGCTCTTATCTCCTCAGAGGAGTTCACTGCCTTTTGAAAGGACTAGCCTCCAAACTTTAGAAACTGTTTCTTCATCGGATGGAGGATTACTCTTAACTAGAGTTGATTCCTGCAAAATAAGAAAAAAATGTGATTTTATAAACAATGCAAATTTTTCCCAACAACATCCGCAGTGTATTGTAGCAGTTATTTCCAGAGATGGACTGGAACAGAATAAGAGCAACATCCCACAAGAGGAATAATCACAGTGAGCGCAATGAGGGGGCAGTTTCATTTCATACATAATCTGATTTAACATCAGTCAAAAGAGTGTACCCCATCCTCCCCATCCCTCTTCCAGCCATGCGCTCCCATGTTTCCTCTACATTAGCTCTGGCAATCATGCAGCTGCAGGGGCACAGAAAGGCAGTTCACTGATCCAAGAGAAAACTAACCTACCAGAAAAAAAAAAAAAAAGTTTATCTCCTGCAAAATTTTACTTTAGGATTTATTCCTGAAGGGCAATTCTGGGTGCAATGTTAATCAATACCTGTGGGGTGTTGGTCTCAGATGGCTGCCGGCGCCCACCCAGCTGCTCTCTCCTGCCCCTCCTCAGAGGGACAGCGGGGGAAGAAATTAAGATGAAAAAGCTTGCGGACCAACATAAATACAGAGAGATCAATTTGCCAAGCGCCATCACGGGCAAAACAGACTCGACCTGGGGAAAACTAATTTAATTTACTGCCAACTAAACCAGGTTTGGACAGCAAGAGACAAAGGCCTTCCCCTCACTCCTTCTTTCCCGCCTCAGAGTCACCCCCGCACCCCCAATACCCTCCTGCAAGAGGGCCCTGCAGGGCTGTTTCTCACCTTTATTTTCCTCACTCCTCTCTGCCGGGCATCGTTTTGTCCCTTTTCTTAAAGCTGTGTCCCCTGAGGTGCTGCTGGCGTCATGGAGGGGCTATGCTGTGCTCTGCAGCGGCTGGAACCAGCCGGAACCGGCCGGAATCAGCTGCACCTGGCGCAGGGCGGAACCCACCTCTCCTCACAGCCCCCCCACACACACACACCAGTGCCTCCACCCCTGTGCACAGCACAACACCGGGGACAAAGGAGCTTATTTTTAGCCACAGAAAGGTAAAGAAGCAATGTTTTCAAATACAGACAGTTTGATCCCAACGTTAAATCGAATCTCCCCTGGCCCGCGGGCAGCGAGGACGGGAGATTTCCAGCACAGCACCACACTGCCCGACTCTATCAGTCAGACACAGCTCACGTTTTAAGGAAACAATTCTAATAAATACGTTTTATAGGATGTCTATTGCAGGTCCAGCACGTACAGAAGATGTTACAATCCAGGCTGGTATCATGGTTTATTGGCACTGGACCTCGAATGCGGGGGTTTCGCCGCTGCTGCGTTGTACGGCAGCACACCGAAATCCTTGCTGAGGTTTGTGCTGTGATGGTATGTAGCCCATACCATTTAAATTATAAAACGATGCCTAGAGCCCTTGGATAGCACAGGGCTCCTTTTGGAGCAGTCATCGCCTGGCTACATCGGATATTTGCTCGGAGTTGTCTGTGGTTTGATCCTTCCACTTGGCTTTTTGAGCCCTGCGCACACACCAGATATTCCCAGATAATCCAAAAAATAAACGTGAGTCACCAAAACATCTCGCGCCAACTCATTTCCAAAGTCTCCGGTGTCGACATTAAGGAACTTGCAATGGTTGAGTCCTCTGAAAGAAATACCTCCAAGGGTGACACCCTGGCTCTGATGAAGCTGATGGACCAGCTCCAAGTGACCTCGCTGGGGACAGGATCTCACTTCAAACACTCGCCTTCACACGCTGCTTTCTGAAAACTGCATTTTAACAGCTTTGAAAGGCTGCTTGTTTTAGAAAGATGAGTTCAGTTCATCTCTTTCTGTATGTCTACATGGATATTGACAGAAATATAACTGAGCATGATAAACTGGGAAACCCTAGCCTAAATATCTATTACGAGATATTGTAGCTGATAGGCTCCACAAGGGATGGTGAGACAAGCTATGTGGGCTCCTCTGTGAGTCCACCTGGATGTTTAGCTGACATACACCTGCACACTGCGCATAGGAACAGCCATGTATACCTGAAGGTGCAAAATCTAGTGGGGGTGAAGCATACAAGGACACAGTGCCCATAGTCCTTAGCAGACCTCCAGGATGAGCACTGACACCATAACTTCACAGCTGTTTTCTCTCTGGGCTGATTACATTATAAGCAGGTTGGAGCCTGCCAGCTTTGCCACATTTACACCCAGCAATCACCCTTGAGGGACTGGCGAACATAGCTCTCAGTGTCCCTCAGATGCTGCTTAAGAAACGAGGAAAAGCAGCTGCTTCAAACTCTTGTAGCCTGGTCCCTAAAGACACCATGCTTGCACATTCATGCTGTCCATCTGTACAGTTTCAGCAATTCCTGTGTCCCTTAGCCAATTGCTGCAAATCTGAAGAGGACTGCAGTTCTGACAGATGCTCATTGCCTACGGGGGTTACAGGCAACCCCTGAGACCAGCAGCCATGAGGTAGGAGCCACTTACAGTCACCACTCACATCCACTGTCTCTTGTGGACAGAGACATATGTGGACACAAGGGTTGGCTAAAAGTCCTGCAGCAGGTGGAGGCAGAGGAGCTGCAGTAGCTGACACTTCTGTACTGGGATAGGGAACATGGGAAGAAGAGCAGGATATTACCTTGCAAGGAGCTGTGAACTCAAGAGTTAGTAAAGGAACACAAGACATATGACATAAAATAAGTTTATGGCATCACTGTCACACATGAGACTTCTATGGCAAGTGAGAGTATTATGGTTAAGGCACAAAGCCATAGGAAAACAGGTCTCACTGCATCTGTTGCTCACATGTTCGCTAACATCTTTTATTTGGTTCATTAGGCGGACGGGAGTGAGTAACAAGACAGGCATTTATTGTGTTCAAATCACCATTAAGTGATGCTAATGGTCTTTATGGGGATTTATTGCCCAGGTTATGTGGAAGATAAATGCTGTGTCACTATAGATCGAAACCAATAAAAGTCAGTGTACAAGTCCTCCTTATCTCTGTGTTATCTCGTAATGGAATGAATAATAAAGCACAGGGCTATTAGAGCAGAACAACCTCCCACAAGCTTTCCTGTAGAAAATGAGCAATAAGAAAAAAGGTCAGCTTCATTAATTGGTAGTGCTGTCTTTAGACCCACTAAAGGAGTCCTTTACTACAAGCTATCAGTGATGGCAGCTTCCATATAAAATCTCAGCACAATTTCCTGCAAGTTGTAGGTTCTCAGCATCTCTTGGCAGCTCTGGAATCTGATACGAGGCAGTGGCACTCTCTCAACTCACCTGAAAGGCATCTACAAAAAACCTCTGGTGACACTCCATGCTGAAAGCCACAGAAATCGTTTGTCCTCACTTTGCCATAAACCAAAATGAGTCTTTCACATGAAAAACCTGGTCAGGTATAAGGTAACAGTTCAAATATCCCTTGGAAGATGAGCCTTATTAGCAATGTGAAAGATGTATCAATTCTTACCCAGGTTTTTTGGAAGTTTTCACAAGTATTTCCTCTTATTCTTTCTCCTCTTTCCTTAAAGATAATTTTGGTTTCCCTTTACCCACTTTACACTGATTCCTGTTCTGCCCTGTTAGTTTCTTTGTATAGTCTCTGTTCTAACAAGAGCCCTTATTTCCTTACCTAGCCACATTATAAACTTGCCCTTCAACTCTCCAGTTCTCTTCTAAGCCAATTAAGCCGACCTGAAAACTAGATTTTTTCCCAAGCCATATTTTAACCTGAAAGGTGCCGCTCTACTGAATCAGAGGATGGGACTGCAGTCACCTAGAATTACATAGGTTCAAATACCGTGAGAGTGGGAAACCTTTTGAGATTCAGGAGATGCTTTTGAAATAGGGCTGCATACAGACTGCAGATGGTGTTCAGTTATTTGCAAACGTAACACCATAAGAACTTTCCATGCAATACAATGGCTTTGAACAAATTAATCCTGCTGTCACAGAGTGACTAGAACTCTTAGTATATCTTGTTAACTCAAAGTAATTATTTGCATAACAGGCAGAAGAAACAGCAATTATGGTGGAATTCCAGGTTTTCAGTTTTTAATTTTAGATATATACTCCAGAACTTCCCACCTAATTCTGCATCATTCTGCTCAAAACTGAGCTATAAAGACTGTCCAGTTGCACCATTACCACATAACACTGTGAAATGTTGCACCTGTTTCACCTGTAATACCACAGTAACCAATAGTTTGGGCTTCTTTTTCTAGGCTCTGCTATTAACTTACATTTTAATTAATGATAGCAGTTACCACAGTCTTGCTAATACCCCTGGATTTATTATCAACTTTGCTTCCTCTTGGATTTCCTTCTCCTTTCACAGCATCTTCCACGTTGTCCTTTACAGGTCCTTTAGTTTCCCTAAATCAGGCCCCTCTTCCTCCTCAGTCAAATCTCTTGTATTTCACAGCATTTCCAGAGGTTAACGCACAAGCAGGGAAGCATACTCTTCGTACCTACAGAATACACAAAATTGAATTCAAATCTCCTCTAAACTTTTTTTTAGCGTAACAGACCTCTCCTCTGTGGCTTGCCCAGCTGTGGCCCTTTGACATCCCTCGTTGCAGGGCCACACTGTTAAAGTACAGAAGCAAAGATAAGGGTACAAGAGGAAAGAAAGGCAAAAAGTATGTTAGGTTTGTTTTAGGCTATTACAAGCTTTCAGCAGTGAAATATATTATGGCAGAAGACTGGCACCAACCTGTCTGCTACAAAATACTCTAGGACACGTAATTGTGTGTTTGAGTATAAAAATCAACATTATTCAAATTGTTTGTATTTATATGCATTTCATCTGGTTGCCCTTCCTTTATAATTTTAGGCAGCTATTGCTGTCAACTGTGTAATTTCCTCTTGGACTGCATCTGCTTATGCCAGTGGCAATGGTTACTCATCACGTACAAGAGTTTAGGCGACGTCATTGCAAAGTATCTCTGTCCTCACCATTTACTTTTCGTAAGCCGCTTTTAAGTTCAAGATAGAACTAGTAACAGAATTAGACCCATAATTAAAGTAGTCTAAGATCTTTCATTGCCTTAACTGGGAGTTGGATGAAATTCTGCTCCTGACAGTACTCATGATTTCTGATACAGAAATTCGTATGTGCTAACAAAGTTTTCTTCTCACGAGTACCTTAGGTAGGAGATCAGCTCGGTACCTGGTTTGTGCTCTGCACCTTGCTTCTGATTCTCATGACAAGAGAATCCTTTTTTTCCTTTATTTCTCTACCTAGACAGAAGGATGAAATGTGGGACAATGAAAAGGCACACTGGTCAATTTCAAACAATGATTCCTAAGTAGCTTCCTGAAGAAGCCTGGCTTTTTTGACAAAAATAAAATAAAATAAAATAAAATAGGCATTTTATATAGACTCAAAAGCAAAGTAAAAGCAAAACTTTTTATCTGCTGTTTGACTTATGATTTTATACATGTGTATGTATGTACAGACGCAAATAAAATTTTAAGATAGTGTGGGGAAAAATCATATGCTGGAATCCAAATCTGCATAAAGAGATACTAAGCAAGTAAGGGGAAAAACCAATTTATCCATTTACATCTTGCAAGCCATTCTGCCATGCTTATTCCATGTAAGAGTGAATTTATGCCAAAGTTTCTATGAAGTCGACACTGAAAAGCACTTTTAGAATGAAAGCAGGCTAACACTGTTACTTTAGCTTTTCCAAAAACAATGTCATTTTCAAACGTGGATATAGACGAACCCATACACAGGATCTTCAATTTTTCACTTGCTACATAGTGAAACGCCCACACAACCATTTAATGCTGCACGTTAGAGCAATTTTAATGGCTGTGACAACACAGCTTCTTTGTTGTAACATTTCTGAAGTGGTGTAGTATAGTTCTTCATTTCATCAGACCATGAGTATAACACTTAGGATCCAGTCTGATATCTCAGCACAAACTATTTCAAGACAGATGCAGTCCACTTTTGTTTTTGTCTGCAACCTGGAAAACCTCTGTTTCATATTACTTACAGAACTGTATAGAAATATTTTTAAACTACAGGACTACATTGCTGTCACAATTAAAAAAACACACAAAGATCACAGTATGTCAGTGTATGCTGTAATGTAACAGTGAAAATGAACTCAGGCTATTAAAAAAAATTTATTAAGATTTTTTTTCCATGAAAGATTGGTACTACAATCAATGTAACCATTTAATCAGTCAAGTATGTCTGTTATAGGCAGGCACAACATTACAAAACAGGCAAGTACAATGCCCGATTAAGCGAATACAGTCTGAATATCTATTCATCCACTATTTCTGAAAACAGAATTATCAAATATCCACCAGGGAAAAAAAACGAACTATTTTAGTTTCTCTTTGGCATACTTATCAGGACAATGAATTAATTACAAAAGTCTTCTATTGCTGCCAGTGCCGTGAAGAAAAAACTACTGAATGGAAGATTGTATGTCAGAACTCACTTTTAGGACTCAGGCAATCTGGCTAACGTATCAGAACTGGTGACAAACGACAGTTCAGCTGCCAATGCTTCACAAGGCAGACAAGGATTACGTTGTTTTATAATGCAGTTTTGTTGAAGGTATAAAAAGTATTACAGTAAATTTATGCACAGTACATATATTTTACACACAGTTATATAAATACCCATGCTGTGGCTGGACTTTAGGAAGTCACTTTATCAATAAGAAAGCTAGTATCAGACCTCCCAACATCCATTTAATACACATTGCACTTCGCATCCAGTAATATGTTCATTTCTGTACCTCTCTTAAAAATAGATTTAAAACAGAAGCGAAGAATAATATCGAATCTTTCCATAAACTTTGTTTTCTTATTTACACTGTAATATTCCATTATACATAAAGACTGCATTACGATACATTATCTTCATATAGCTTTTTGTAATACATACAGCTTGAAGCTATTAACATCTTAGTTTGGGAACTGAGATATGACCTATAAGACTATTTAAAAACAATTCTAGCCTTAATTTTGCTCTAGTTTGTTTCACTGAAACCATTCTTTGACAAAAAAAAAAGTCCTCCTTATTGGGGAGGAAAAAAACAACCCATATTTAAACCACCTCTGGATTTCCTTAAACCACTGAGAAACGTAGAAACGATAATAATTTTTGCATAATTATATAGCCACTTAAAAAGGCCTGTGACTTTTAAATTTAGAACATAAATGACAATTATGACCATATCTTTAAATTAATTTTTTTTTTAACTTTCGGTTATTTTTCAAACATGAAATAATGAAAACACAATCATTAATCATACATAATCTTTGCACAACTGGGAAGAGTTCCTATTTTATTAGGGAAAAAATGAACATGCACACACCCCCATTCACAGAGTGAGAACATAAACTACAGCAGCACTTGTCTTAAGTTATGGTGCACATGGTTGCAATACGGGGTATAAAACAAGAGTAGAATTTCCAACATCTGTTAAAAGACAAAAAACGTATTGTACAAAAAGTCATTCACATTCTTTGTAATGAAGTGAGGAATCAGCTGTTCGTTGAGCTTTCTGGACTCTCCAGCCGGCAAACTCCTCCTTCTATTGCCACGGACTGTCCTGCCACGGCTCCAGGAGGAAGTCTTGAAATGTGAGTCTGTGGACAAGTCAAGAGAGTATTATCGAGTGAGAAGAGAGGCAAAATTATGCAGTACACAAAGCAAGCTTGTAAGTATTGAACAATTAAGCTGTTCCATCACTGAAGTCTGAGGGCAAACTACAAAGCAACTTGAAAAGCTGCAAACAACTGGGATTCTTTTTTTATTTTGTTTGCGTTAATGTTTAACACACGAAGAGAAGGACCATGACAGATGTGTAGAAAAGGTAAACTGGATGACCCAGCGCACTGAAAGTAGAAGAAAGGAATATCCAACATGAAGACAAAAGAAAAATAACTGTGGCGTTACATGGTCTATATGTCTATTTCTTAGGGAGGTTCAAAAAAGTATAGTACTGCATACAGAAATATACCTTACAGAAATATACCTTACAGAAATCTTAGACACAATAAACTATTTGACTGAGATAAACTAACCCTTCAGAGCATAAGGCAACTGCAATGATCAGGATGCAAAGAAGAAATTTCTCTGCATAAAATACCTACTCATCCACCTAAAAAATCCCAAAGACTTCCTCTAAAATATCTGTTGCCAACTCTCAAATAAATGGACCCAAACAGCAATTGTGTTTCTGTCAACAGGCATATTTTTAATGGAGTTTTAAAAGCAGGCCTTTGAGATGGCTCTGTAATACTTCAGCCAGAAAGTAAAAGCCAGAAAGCGGGTGCATGTGTTTGTGTACACAAAACGTCCGCTTATAACTCTATTGTAACTCTGACACTAAAAATCTGCTAAAGATCCTTTATATGCTAAGGTGCATTTTATTACTAATGGGCAAAGGCATTCACTTATTAAAAGATACTTTGACTTATTGTTAGAAGTAATGACTTTTTTTCCCCCCTTTGCACATGTTTTTATACTGTGAAAACTGGTTATATTTTCATCCACATTGTTGATTTTGAGCTACAGCAAAAGCCATTTACAGATACATCAATATGGCCAAGTGGCTAAAGCGGTGCTTAAACAGAACAGCAAAAAGAAGTCAGAGGCACATTTCTACAAACTTTACTGTTTCTTACTTTCAGAGCTGCTGAGTGGGCTCTGATAAAACATAAAAAAGAGCCTTAGTGGAACTCTAAAATGCAACAGGGCTGATAACAGCATTTCCACAGGCTCCAGGCAGAAAGTGGCAATGGCAGGGACTCACCAGCTCAAGCTACGTTCCAACCATCCCTCCTCCCACCGAAGCAGGAGCGCTGGCCTTCATTCCCATCATGAGTTGCATTTAATAATGCACAGACTATATAAGGCTTAAACAATTATCAAATTAGGAACTAGAAATTATTCCTACTACAATATAAAGCTTACAACACAGAAGTTGCTGGCATTTAGAAATTACAGCTTCCTGTAAGTGCAGCCAACTACATACTTAAGTTTTTGCAAGTACATTATCCCATTTAAAAGATTTAAGTGCTGCAAAATATATAACTTTCTATAAGGCAATGGGTTGTGACAAAAAGTATAGATATAAAAGTTCAGTAAGAATAACTTGCACTAATTAGGCAGAAAGTGATTTCAGATTGCAACCACAATTCATTGCATTGAAGAGACATTTTATATCTCAGAGGCAGCTTCTTTTAATTCCATTCTTGATAAGGGTATCCTGGTGTCTGCTCTTAGGTGGTCTTGTTTTCAGTTAGATTACAGAATAAGACTTAATTAAAAACATTTACAAGTTTTCATTTTACTGCTAAAACTTTGATCTCTGGCCTTCCTGCTTGATATATGAACATCTTCCTACTTTCAGAACAATTTTGGTTATGACCCTGATTTACCACTTCAAGAAGAAAAGATTCCTTTCAAATCTGTTACAGTTTCCCCCAAAATGTAGCTGACAATTTTTGGAGATGTTATTTCATAAGCTTAAAGAAAAAGAAAAAGAAAAAGGAAGAAAAACAAGTGGAAGAAGGATCTTTTTTATTTTATGACCGACAGACCCAAGACATTTTTCCAGGTCTGTGAAAATTTCTAAATGAAAAGTGGGATAGGATGACAGTGTAAAAACTGCATTATTCGATGGGCACAGTAGCAAATTTCCACAGTGGAAGAATGCTGCTGACTGTTTAGTGAGATACCACGATCAAAGAAAACCAGCAGTCCATTGTATGGCAGGCATCATTTATAAGTGAGATTGCTTATGCAGTGATCAGTCAGAATTATTAGGAGATCATTGCAATAATACAATAAAAAGCACAGAGGCCCAAGGATGCTGCCAAGAGGCAGAAGAGAGGAAGCTTGTTACTGAAACAGAAGAAATATTAGCACTATCATGAATTATCATGAATCTTAGCATTGATATTTTTCATTATAACTACAACAGACCTGATTTGCATAAAATAGTTCTCTGACCCAAGTTATGAATTAACCTTTTGCATAGGCTTGACATATCCCACAACCCAAAGTTAAACGCCTAATAGACCTGTATGTAATTGCAGGAGCAAAATGTGAGGCTTCATTGAATATAAAATTTATAGATCTTGTTATTTTTAAAAGTCAGTTAAGCATAATGTCCTAGTAAGTTTTTGAGCAAGGAAAGGAAAATATACAAGAGGGGATAAGCAGAGAGTCAGTATCTATCAATACATTATCAAGTAGTAGTGTCATTGTCAAAACATATTCCTACACAAAAACTCATTTCCTATAAAAGGAAAAACATATTTCCTATACAAGAGACCCCAACCCAGTATACACTAGCATCTGTACATTTCCATTTACAGAAAGACCCAAAACACATAGAACAAAACCTTTCTTAAAGCCTTTACTTGCATCCTGTTTATTTGCCTACTTTATATGACAGAGCAAATACAGATGCTGTTTTACACTACTCACTACTTTCACCCATGGCTGCCTTATGTAGAACAAAAATGAGACAGATCTAAGAGTGTTTAAAATATGTTACCTAATAAGTAATACGAAAGGGTGACATTGCCATGTCAAGACAACTTCAGATAAACTCCCAAGTGAATTCTTACAATTATATCTCCCTTGTTCTTAACCATAGGAACAAACTCTAGTAAACAAAAAGAAAGATCAAAGAACATTTAATATTTTTAAATGCAACCACAGAACTTATTTGTACAGTTTGCTACATTTTTATATTCCAACATCATATTTTACATTAAGTCCAGATTGTAGAGTGGATTAGGTTTAGATTTTGAAAACATAAAAATAAAAAGCAAACAAAAAAACCCCAACACTGGAAAGCTTTTAATTGAATTCGATTAGTCCGTCAGCTTTACAAGTTGAATGAACCCACATCTGGGGGAAATTGTGCCTGGGAGCACAAAAACAGGAAAAGAAAAAGTTTTCCTGAATTAATCCTCCACTCAGCTTCATGGTAGCCTCTCTCTGAGGAAACCATACACCAAGGAAAGGTAGATTAGGAACAATGGGGCTATCCATATCTTCAGCTCCATCAATGGAAATTTTACTGTCCCTGAGAATATTCTGATTTGATTTGCTTTCCTATAGAAAAAGGAGGTTGGTGAGGGCCTAGTGGGAGCAGAGGTTCTGACAGCTAGGAAATCAATCACAGATCTTTGTCTGCAGCTTCAAGAAGGAACCTTGTGCCCACAGTTTAAAAGGAAAAAAGGTAAATGCTAGATGAAATACGTGATTTTGCTTCCCACCTTTCCATACAGCACTAACAAGCTAACTAACCTTCAGACACTGATTCTTGCTCCAAGTACTTGCCATCCAAACACACAACGTTTCCCTCTTTCCCTCCTAACTAAACCAAAACCACAGAGCAACCAACTCCCCCAACCCCAGTGCTGCAGACACCATCCGTGGAACGTTACTATCTCTCAGTCCCTTTTGATGCACACTGGAACATTTCCCATTACCCTTCAAAACTAATAGGTCCAAAACTAATAGGTCTTTCTGCCCTGGAATAGGTGTTAATTGCTCCAGGGACAATATATGGTTTAATCTTTTCGTCATGAACATTTGATTTATTTTTCAAGTCACATATTTTTACTATACCTTTTTTAAAAACAAACAAACAAACAAACAAACATAAATACCGCAAGTTGTGCCAAGACTTACTTCATGTCTTCTAGACAAAGATTCTGAAACAACCTTAGGACCAACTAATATAAAAAAGATTTTTTTAGTCTTTAAAGAGCTTCTCTCCTTTTATTCACATAAAAGCATTAGTTTGTAGTTCCTTTTTTTTAATTTTCATTAAAAGCATAAATACAATGTAAAATGAATATAAAGTTTAGGCCAAAAGACAGACAGCGCTGCATGAGAAAACTAAAGTCAACCAAATGCTGCCAAGAGGACAGAGTACAACTACCAGATGGCAGCACATTCAGTTCTTAAGTTAATCTAGGGAGTACTTCATGTGTTTAGCTTTCGTATTACATGCTCAGGATACACTTTGGACAGAATAATTTATAAAACAAACTTTTTCCATTCATTACCCTACTGAGCTGAAACATAATGGAAGACCAAGTACATCATATACTTAATGAAATTGCTTTCTACAACTTTAGTCCTTAAAGAAAAATACCACCAAACCCATATATTCTTTAGAAATTCAGAGCTTTCTAGCTGGGTACACGCATCCACCATGAGAACCATCTGGCCACACATTCTCAATTTATTTTCTAGGCAGTAATAGCCTATTTTGGCAGCAACAGCCATCCTGTACTGCTCCATCTCCTGGGAAGCTCTCCTCCAACATGGTTTGAATGTACACCTGCCATATGACAGGATAAGGTGCCCCACAAAATACTGGCAACTGCTGCTGTCAGAATATCCCACGTGCAACTTGTTCGGTGAAATCTTAAAGAAGAAAAGAAAAGGGAAAAAAGAAAAAAAAGAAAAGGGGGTCTCCATAACGATTGTCCTTGTTGGCAAAAAGACAGACATACTGATGGCATGCTTCTGGCTCTCAGGCATTTAAAGTACTGATTTCTATACACAGGTTGCTTAGGAAGCTAACAGTTTTCCAAGCTCAAATTCATTCTGTGCGTTAAGTTTATTACTGTACACTGTTTATGTATCTAAAAACATTAATCTAATGCATTACAAAAAATATATTGTATTTTAAGAAAGTTGAAAACTAAAGCATTTTAATCTCTCTAAACCATTCACACATGTATTTAGACAGTCTAAAGCCACGCACCAACAAATCATCTATTCAGCTCAGTGGCCCAGGTTTTTGTAGAGGTATTCTAAAATACTACCACATATCTTAAAAATGTGATTTTTACCATTCTGAATTGCAGGTGATAAATTAGGTTATTGCATTTATATTTGCACATGCGGATGCACAGTCCCATCTTCTCTGCTCTGTTCTGAAATATGTCAGCCAAATATGAGGAGAGTTCCAGAACTACTGGCTTTGTGCAAGAACTTAACCAAAAAACCTGAACTTATCTCAGAGCCCTTAATTTCCCTGAAGGTCTACAAGCCAAATATTTTCACTGGTGTCTTAGCACTGAAGGTTATTTCCAACAAATATAAACACCTTATTTTTAAGAGAGAACTGGATGCTCTACTGTATACATAGAGTCCTTTTCAAGTGAAAATTTCTGACTGATTCCCCAGACTCCAGAGAAGAGTACAGATTAAAGAAAAAAAAAAAAAAAAAGTATAACAGTGACATATACTTTTCCTGTCTCATGAAGTTAAAAGACTGTGTCTGTAGTCTGAAATGAATGACTGAATTATTTGACTTAGTATTTCTGTTAACTAAACAGGCCCAGTAAATTTTTCCACTAATTTTCAAATTAGAATTAGGATTCTTCCAAGACGTGTTTCTTCACCCAACGAGCACTGGATAACCGCCCTTCTCCTGACAAAGTGCTTTCACAGACCATTTACTCACAAAGTAAGATAAAGAAGCCCATCATCAGAAAACCAACAACAGTCACTACAATCAGTGTTTGTCATATGTATCACTTCAAACATAGAGGGAAGTAATTTTGCTAAATTATACAGTGCTAGTAAAGGCAGATAAATCTGATTGCAACACCTAACATCTCAACAGGAAAAGTGAACTGGAAACGGTCTCCCTGTCCACTATGTTTTCTCATACTGGAAAATGAAATTAACTGTCAAAGCTAAAGTTTCTGTTTGTATATTGCAACCACAACATTTGATGTACACAGCAGTTGTTGCTGATGGATGTTTTCAAACACAGTAATATGCAACTCTCCACTACTGTTACCCCATATCTTGCAAAGCAACTTGAATTTGGTTCATGAGAAAATGGAAAGAATTGCGTATGTAGCTTTGCAATATTAAAACCTGCCACAACATAAAGCTTAGTAATTCATGTTATAAGAACTGAATATCTGCCAAAGAGAGATTTAAACTGGCAACTGAATTGGATTACATCCAATATTACAACTAGATTTTTAGAAATTCATTGTCTAGGTCATCTAGCTGTTTCAAAAACTAAAACCTATAAGGTGAACTACAAGGGTATCTCAAAAGTATTGCAACATTTACAATAATTGCAAAAGTTAGCAGCATTTATAAACAGATCATACAGTAAATTTATACATACTAAGAACCATAGTGAGCTGACAAATTATTTCAGATACCCACAGATAACACAGGACCAAAACTGCACATTGTTGGTATTGAGATTGGATCTTTCACTGGAAAGAAAGCACTCTTGACTTCAAATACTACTGAGAATACAGTGAGGAAGTACCTATTTTCAAGTAAAAACATCATTCAACAACAACTTTTCTCAATCATTAACATAAGAAACGTGGGAGATCCAGGAAAAAAAGAAGTTCTATGGCACATCCTGCCCACTTATACTTTCTGTCCACAGAGTATTCTCTGGGCCTCGAGTGAACAAATACTCTGTAGACCCTGCCTGAGATAAAAGGCTCCTGCTTGATTATGTACAGATACACAACACAATCACAGAAATGATGCCTATCCATAACCAGAACCTTCAAGAGATGCAGCTGGTATGTGAATTCACATGGCACGCATACACTGCACTGTCATTTGAGGTTGAAGAACTTCTTTTTCTTTGCAGCGTTCTCCATCAGGCAAGCAGACAAGGAACAAGAAGACATGAAGACTATGTAACTAAGAGGAGTCAATTAACTTCTACCCACCTCCTTTCCTTCTCATTCTCCACTTACATCTAAAATCACATTATGGGTGAATTCAAGGGTCATTATGGGTGAATTCAAGGGTTTATTTCTTCCCCTCCCAAATTACATGGTAGAAGGTCTCAAAGCCCTTCATTGCAAAATGACACAAACTGCTCTACCAAATGCTACACCAACCGTTAAGACCTCAAATATTGCACATCACCTGCAACACGATGGACAGAACTCCAGGAAGCAACACTGTAGTCATCAGAATACACCTATTTTCCCAATGGTGACAATACAATTGCTGAAGCTCTCAGAACGTAACCTAACCAGTTCAGGAAAATTGGAACTGATTAACTGAAAGCTGCCAGAGTACCTTTTAAAGAGGTCAGAGCTCCAGTAACAGGATGACCTTCTTAGCTGATGCTATGATCAGCTGTTGGATCTATAAAAAACATCTGGAAAGTTATTCTGAAGACTAGTGTCAGAAAGAGAATAAAGTTTGGGCAGGAAATCTAAAAGACCTAATTGCTTATCAAAGATTTTGAATTCATATCAAGAACTCATGAGTCAACATCACAGTAACAAAAAAGAAAAAACATACCTCCTCAGTTTATGAAGATATTTTATCTCACATTTAATCTGGAAGTCTTAACCTTTGCTGGTGCAGCAGTTACTACTGCAAAAGGAGCCGGGTAAGTGCAGAGGAAGTCCACAGACTAATACTTCCTGTCTATTCTCACGGCCACAGCCAGAAACTTCCACAGCAGCCTAGAATATTCTTACAGTCTCACTAATGGCTAGAAACAGTTGAGTGTCATCTTACGTGACAATTCTGCCATCACGTAGATGGCACTGCAGGAACTTGTTTCAGGAGATCTCAGGAAATCCATTCATCTTCCCAAAGAACAAGCCTAATGTTGAAACAATCTGTCATGGTATTGCTTCAGGAAAGAAGTCTGAGACTGGCAACTTCTAAACCAGAATAAATCTGTTCCTTAAGCTCTTCATATCTGAGGCGCCCAGGCACCAGGTCAGTTCCAAGAAGTATATAAAAAAGCTTCCTTCCACGTCCAATATGTGACAAACACTGGCACTGAGTGATTATGAAACTGCTCATGTCAAGAGGGATGACAAGAAACAAAGAAGAGTACAATCGAACCAGGAAGCATATGCTTTGATCAGCAGTGGTGTAAGGGTTCAAGAGCATAAGAATCAGAGGGAAGTCAATGAGATATCCACTATGCTGGTAGTAAATATGACATTGCCAGTGCTATTAGTGGTGGAGGAGCTGAAATACTTTCAGTGTTGAGAGAGAGCTAAAGGCAAGTAACAGGCCACACAACCAGATGGCTGTGTCAGCAATAAGGTGTGAACTTAGTTCACCTGGCAAGCCTCCACAGTATTTTTAAATTAACATTCAGCTGAACATTTTAAACCAACGTTCAACAGGAAACAGTGACTTTTCCAGGCAACTGGTTTTCCAAAAAGACTGGACACCTTTCCAGAAAGTATGCTCTAAATCAAACAATTATTAGTCACAGTGCAAAATTGTTCCACAGCTCTTGCAGGCTCAGCTATTTTATGCTGGCGAGTTAGCATTCAGGCAGTCTAGTTTGGAGGTGAGTGGCGGGCTGCAGAGCCCAGTCTTTTCGAAACTGGGAGGAAACAAACCCCTGTTGCAAGGCTGCTTCCAAATCAGTACTTGGAGAGCTCACAGTGTTAACAGCCAGAAGCACTGGCAGGTCAGCGTGTACAATCCACCTCACATCTCCGATCCTACTTCCTGTCCCACTTTTCTTTTAAGGAGTTACTGATAGTTAATGGGTTGAGTATGTTTCCACCTCTCGAGCATACAAGGGTCTGCAGGTGAGCTGGTATCTAGCTTGTAAGTGTCTAAGTGCCTTGTGAGAAAAGCCGCCTATATCGCCATAATCTCCACGTGGGCTTCAGGAGCTAGGTCTTACAATGAAATACATTAACCACCAATGCAAAAAGAATCACACTAAAGATTATAAAGCTGGATCTTTTTTTTTTTCAAAGTATGTACCCCTTTATACAATTACGATTCTAATATTAGTCTAATTCATAACAGTACACACTTAAAACCTTCTCACTTTCTAAAAGTCTTGCTATAAAAATACGGTTTCATGTTCATTAAATTGAACCAACACAGAATCAGCCACTGTGACAATCCCTTGGTTTAAGAATAAAACTTGAGTCCTAGATTGATGAAAGAAATAAAAACTGAAGCTCTTTACCACCCTAGAAAAACAGGAAAGCAAGATGTTTCCCTACAAGCCGCTGCCTGATCATTTTCCTATGGTACTCATAAACAAGTGATATTTTATACTTTTATGAATTCTTATACCATTATTCTTTCATGGCAAGTACTCAAAATTAATTGTACCAAAACAGTTACTCTATTAAAGAAAAGGGATTTTTTTTTTTTTTAAATGCATTGTGTTCTATTTCAAGCCTAGTTTTCCATCTATAACTTAGCCATAGTTGTAGCAGAATAGAATTCCAGCTTTTATGACAGAAGGCTTTTTTTGATCAATAGAAGTCAGCAGCAAAAGCATTTGTGGTTTTTCTCTGGAAAGCATTTGTGGCCACAGACTCAAAGGAGGAAGAAAGGGAGGGGGATTAACTCTTCAATGAAGGTCAAAAACATAATTTAAAAGTGAACCAAGAAGAGCAGCTGTGTCTGTCAGCACAATCAAGATTACCAGCTGGAGAATTTACCAGCAGTATGAAAACAATGCACACCAGATGTCAAATGTTGCAACTGTGAGTAGGAAAACATCTCTGGGCATGGCACTGTCATGCTAGTGCTCATTACCAGACAGATTTAATATTTAGCATTTATTAATTAATTAGACAGACACTACCAGGAAGAAACAAGAATATTTTGAGCTTGCAGTGTAAGCCAGAGGCAGGTGTGCACACTGTAATAATTTAACATTGCCCATTCTAATAATTATCCTTCTTTCACTGTGAACACAATATAATTACTTTTAAACTAACTAGCAAATACTAGAACATCTGCAGCTGAGCTTGCTTTAGCTTCACTCAGTTCAGTCTGAGCTTTTAGCTTGAGTTTGGATTCTTTTCTAATAAATCTAAAATAAATATTAAGAAAAGTAAAAACACACCCTATTCCACAGATAATCAACTGCAAAGAACTCTACATAAGATATGAAAGTGAGTATTTCAGTAACACCTCTACCAGCACTTCCTTTACCAGCTGCTTTTTTTATCTTCCTCCTTCTTCTGGGGCATTCTTGTTTGTTTTTTTTTTTTTTTTTTCCCCAATACATTTTACTCCTTGAGGATGAACTAATTTATTCCCAATGCTTCAACCAGCATGCTACACCCTTCTTGCTGTTTAAAATATGTGATGTCAATTTCCTTCTTTTGTATGTTCTTTTGTTATCTCACTCACATCCTCCTTTGTATTTATCTCTCAAATGAAGTACAGGGTGGAAAAAAAAAAAAGAAAAAAAGAACATGAGAGAAAGATCTGGGTTTTGTACTCCTCTCCCCCTCCATTGCTGACTAAACTTTCTCCCTCGGCAGATCCACAAGCAGCCATTTCTGGAGAAAGCCAACATACTCAGGCCCTCAAATTCTTTCCTTTTCCAGACCTTAAAATTTCTTCTTCTTTAAATTCTACCATCAAAAAGCTGGATGTTTCTTGCTCTTATCTGCTGGTATAAACTTCCTGGCTGCTATCTTCTCCTCTAATACATGCAAATATCCAGTAAGCACCCCGGCCTCCCGGTTAGTTCAACCGTATCAGGCAGCCGCCTTAGTCTACCTTTTGTCACTTCCTTTAACTACTTCTGGCTGTTCACTCTTAGTCTTGAATACCGATGGCTGTAAATTTAGACATACCTACAGAAATTATGATTTTGGCTCTGCTTGCAGCTTCTCCCATCTTCATTCTCATTGTCCAAACACCTCTCCTAAATGCTCGAGTTGCTGCATTGCAAAACCTGCCCTTTTCTCCTTTCAATGCTATATTCATAAGAGTAGGTGGTTCTCATCCTCTTGGTTAATCTCTACTGTTTCACGTTAAGCATTTTTCCAGTTTCCACTGCTAAACTCAGTTTTAACATATTTCTCTCATTCCAGAAATTAAAAATATAATTAGACCTCAAGAAACTAGAAGAACCATGCACGTTAATATCCAAATTCTTTACCACAGAGGCTATTCTAGGAACTACTTCTTCCTTGGTGCAAATGCTTTATCTGGAGAAAGACATGCCCACAGAAAAATACTGTACAACCTTAAATAGCCAGTGTAAGTGAATCAAGCTAAAATTATTCAAACAGTTACTGTCAGCAGAGGAAATGGAATTGTGTTTGTGGCACCTTTTCCTGACAAAATACGTATGTTAGCGTAGGTTTGTTAACTGCTGCAATTAGAAAAAAATGCCCAATCAACAGATACATTTAACTGCTTATGCACCTATTACTTTTTCCATTCTGTTAATGGTAGAAATGTCTTATATATTTCATTATTATTACTTCACATTCTCCTAGTTTCTGCAATTGTTCTACTGTATTACAACCTATTCTTCATGGCTTACCTTAGCTTTTCCATCCTGTGCAGACATATATCCTACACACATGCTCTCTGTTGTATGGCTCCACAGAAATTCCACTATAAAGAAGAATGCAAGAAGTCACAAAAAATGCGTTGGTTTAAAATATAAGATGTAATTTAACACGATTGGAATCTTGAGAAACAAATAAAGTTCAAATTATAGTTTGGGAAAGGACAAAAAACAAACTTAAAAGAACAAAAACTACTTACCAGAATAATTCAGTCTCAAAAGAAACAGCTATCAAACAAAAGATTTTCCTGCACTATCTGCAGTCACACACTGCAGAAGTAATACCCAGAATGAGAATGTTACTTCAATGATATAGAGCCTCCAAGACAAGAAATACATCACCTGCAACTACAGTTAAAAGACAGAATCAACTTTTAAAGCAGAGGTCTGTTCCACCCATAAAGTAGAGGCTGATATAATTTCCATTTGCTTGCCTTGAACTCAGCCATAAGCACGCTACAATAGCATAAACCCAAATGGCGTACAAGGATTGCATAGAATCGTAACATTATGAACAGAATAACCAGTAACAAGCATTTTTTCACAGAACTGAGCATAAATATATATATCATATGTAACAATCAATGGGTAAATGGAGATTTATGGTTTAGCTGCACAAGTAGGATACAGGAAAACATGCAGAAGCAGTAAAGTCTACAAGATGAGAACTGAAGATACAGGGCAGGCAGGAAAGACACCTGGTAAAAGCAAAATAATCCTGCAGGAAAAAGAAGAGAGATGTTCAATGGAAGCAAAATAACACTGCACAATAAGCAAGAAAAATGCCTGGCAAAATTAGAGCAAGACTTGGTCCCAAAAGTATGCTGAATGGCTTGTATCAGGAATAGTGTGGCCGGCAGGACTAGGGAAGTGATCATCCCCCTGTACTCAGCACTGGTGAGGGCCCACCTCGAGTACTGTGTTCAGTTTTGGGCCCCTCACTACAAAAAGGACATTGAGGTGCTGGAGCGCATTCAAAGAAGGGCAACGGAGCTGGTGAGGGGTCTGGAGCACAAGTCTTATGAGGTGTGGCTGAGGCAACTGGGGTTGTTTAGCCTGAAGAAAAGAAGGCTCAGGGGAGACCTTATTGCTCTCTACAGCTACCTGTGTTGTCAAGCATTGGAACAGGCTACCCAGGGAAGTGGTGGAGTCACACCATCCCTGGAGGTATTTAAAAGACAGGTAGAGGCAGTGCTTAGGGACATGTTTTAGTGATGGACTTGGCAGTGCTAGCTTAACAGTTGGACTCAATGATCTTAAAGGTCTTTTCCAACCTAAACAATTCAATGATTCTGTTCCATGACTCTTGGGTTTGATTACTTTGATGTCTAGCACTAGCTAGACAGCATCAGCTTCCTGGTACTGTATACTCACAGCTCATATAGGATATAAATGTTAAAGACCAACTGATACACAGGTATCTTTTATATAAAACACACACACACACACCCCCTCCCTACTCAGCTGCAACACAAAATTCAGAAAAAAAAAGCACGTTATCCGCATGTTTAGCTCCCATCCAGTGGAGCTTTGTAAATTGCCACACTCCATTCTTCCTGCTCTATGTCACAGCCATTTTTCTTTGTGTTCATTAAGTACAAAATTTGGAAGGGGGGAAAAGGAAGACAGACTAGCTGATCAGAATTCAGGGTGTTTCACAGAATACTGTAAAAGGTTTAAAAATTGCACTGAAGTATATATTTTTCCTTCGGATTACATGAAGGAGGAGTCTTACATGAATTGCACAAGGTGCCATGAAAAGCTATTTCCAGATACTTCTTTAGAGAGAGACTTTCACATACTGCAAAAAGTATCATTAGATGGTTTTAAAACTCTTAGTCCTTCCTATTCCTCAGGTTTCTTTAATATGGTTGACGAAGGTCACAGCATGCTGAGTACGCTTATCCTTTGAACAACTTATCCTTGCATAGCAATTAACGTGAAGTAGAAGATCAAAGTTTAGACAATCCCGGCAAGACTTGAAGATTCTGACAGATATGTAGATATTGTCATAAAAGAAAAATTAACTTCATTTAGGTATGTGATTTGCTCCCCCCATAATAGATTCATGACTGTTATCGCCAAAGGTTAGTCAAAAGCTTTCAGAGAGTGAAACATATTTAGTGCAATGTAACTGCATTCGATGAGGCCAACCCCTCCCTAACACCCTAAAGGTTCAACTGTCAATGAAAGCATCTATTTTTTGGAGACAAATTTAATCTTATCTTTCAATTTTGAGAAGCTGGGCAACAGTTCAGGCCAAATACCCTCAAAACATTATTCCTTTGCCTTTGATAACTCTAGGCATGTTCTTTTACGTTTTTAAAAATTTTTTCCTTCTACATTGTCAACCAAAGGTAGCATGTACTAGCATGAAACATAGTTATTGCTAGCTACTACAAGTAGTGGAATTACAACAAAAATCCTAAATTACATACTTACATTACTACATTAATCTTTTTTCAGTGGAAAGAAAACCAAAAATTGATGGACAAATAGTCTTTAGTTACGATGTATGACATATGGGGACTTTCTTTACTAATTTTTGAGGGAAAAATACCAAATCTTCCTTTACAGGGACATGTTTTCTTACATGAATGACAAAAATTAAATAAATAGAAATATTTCTCTTACTTCCAAACATAAGTAATTGAAGGTTAAGTTGATCTCGTTTGTTCTTATTTAATCAAACTTGTATTTTCATGTTCTGAACTCCTTTTTAGGGATAGAATTTATGTTGTAGGATGCTTTTCCACTAGATCAATAATGTCACAGTTATTCCTGTAATGCAAACTAACAAGGTGTAATACAAGAACAAAACTGAAAGATAACATACTCAGTCTGTGCAACTATAACAACTTGACCCTAACATTCTGGAAGTTACTGAACAGACAGCAATAAATACTGGAGTTTGTGTGGGTTAACGCATCATTAAGAATGTATCCGCTGGCTCACCTTTAGCACACACTCTGCCTGCTACTCCAGGGTGGCTATAAGCAGGCAAACTCTGGTGACACAACGTTCAAATTTAGTGGGGCAAAAGCAGTAATGAATTTAAAAAAGAAAAAAAGCGAGGTGTCTTTCTAAACAAATAGCCTATAGAATAAAAAGAAATTATGCAATTCAAGAATTACCAGGTGAGATGCTATGACCTGCCCTAATACACAAAGTTAAATTAGGTGATCAAGTTTGTCACGTCAGAGCTTAAAAGATATGAAAGCCACTTCAAACCTGTAATGCTACTGACAGGGATTTACGAAACACTTGGGGAAACAATAATAAAGCAGAGGATTATACAAAGGAAAAAAACCCTTTTAATTCTGGTAGCATAACATAAATATGCTTAATAAATAGACAGGTCCACGTGACTCAATACATAAGCACATAGCATGACCAGACACACACGCCCACATCTGAGGAGCACCACAGGAAAGGAGATGATACCAGTGTCATGCTGAAGTAATTCATACGCCCCCAGCCTCAAATCCCTGCCTTCAAAGAGGAACACGGGCTTTACTGTCTCTGGGTCGTATTTCCACCCACCTCTGCAAGTAGTCCACAGTGTCCAGTTTCCTAGCTGCTTCTCTACGACAAACTGCATGACAGTTTACTATAGTGCACTTGTGCTGCAAAGCAGCGAGACAGATGAGGATCTCATTTCCAGGACATAAACAGGGCTGAAAGGCTGTAAAGCTCAGAGCCTTTTAAACCAGTCAGCTACTGATGAGTACAGTTTTTTCCTAATCTCAATTATAAAAAAGCAAGTACTCCTGTTGTCTGCATATGCACATAGTAACTGTGACTTATCCAAAGAGATTTTCCTGGGCACAACAAAAGAATTCTAACCATAAAACAACTTTCCTTCCAATTTTTAAGTGTATCCTCCAAATTTTCACATTTTGTCCTGCAAAAAGGACAAACAAATAACCTTTTTAGCGTATAAACCACTGAGAAGCAGTAAACACTCATACACATTACCCCTAGCTAAAAGTGCAATTTTTTTCCTACAAGGAACATACCCTGCCTCGCCACAGGCAACTGTTATTTCTATGGTATGGTTTTAGAAGGATCCCACACAACCCTCTGAATCACAATTCTGCTTAGAAATAATGAGTCAGAAAGAATGCTCTTTTCTGCAGTTTTAAAGAACAAACAAGGCTAATACTACTATTTCATTTTCTAGAGTTTTATCATCTCAAACAATTTCAATCCTTTTTGTTTTCTCTGTGGCCTTTGAACAATGGTAAACATGCACAGACGTTTCATCTTTCATATTGAGCTAGCACCTAGCTCAAGTAGAAGCAAATAAGAATTTCTTACCTAGTAAAGTTGGCTTTTCCTGTGATGATTCACGCTCTGCTGAACACCTGCAAGACCGAAGAACTATCACACCTCCGAGTACACCATCTTCATTGGCTAGAAAAGGTGAACCTGGGTAAAATCATTGGGGAGAATTATTTGCAATAGCAGTAGTTCCTTGGGTTGTTTTTTTTTTTTTGTTTTTTTTTTTTTTGTTTGTTTGTTTTTTTTTTTAATTTTTATTTTATTTCACTTTCCTGCCTTCCCCCTTTAATCTTGTCACTAAGCATTGAAAAGACTGTCAGGTCAACCAGTGCTTTTACAAAGGCATCAGTTTATTTTTTCTAATGTTTCTAATGAGTAACTTTCTAAATAGCAATCTACTAAGCTACCAGTAATCAAAAAAGGAAAAGAGAGCTACATGGAATAAAAAAAAATAAATATTGGAAATTACATTTGTGAGTGAAAAACCATTTGTTCTTGGATCAAGAACGATATAATAATGAAAAACGGAGTGTCAAGTTGAAAAATATCACATCTCAATATTTAGTTCTTTCCATACTCTAATTAATATAAAGATGGCCACATATGAAAAGAATCAAGCAAATTTGGGTCACTTTTACAGTTTACTCATTCTTCCCAATTTAAAGCACTTTGTACAGAGACATCATCAAACTGCTATAGACTGTCTTCCTTGCTGTTTAATGAATATTAGCAGAAAAGCCAAAACATATCCTACTTTTTAAAGTGGCTTTTCTATTGTTAATTTAAGACACACGTTATAAAACATCTTCTATCAGAAGCTGGAAAAGTTTTAAAGTTAGCTGAACCAAGTCTAAGTATTCTTTTTCTGGTTTGTAATTTGAAATGAGATTCCTATACTTTTAAGTGTGGAAACAATGGTATGATTTACAAATAACTTAAAATGTATTGAGCCACAAAATTAACCAAGTTCTTGCACTTAAGCCCAAATAGACCCTAGTCACACATTTGTAATACACTGTGATTTAAAGTTGAACGTACAATTGCAACAAGCGTTTCAATTATTTTCTTTTAAATAAATTAGTGTACTATGACTAGCGTACAGACACTGTAAAAGGATTTGCTGGCTACAAGAACTTTAGAGCAGATCAGCCTCCTTCAATTTGCCCACAGCTATTCATATGATTGAAATTACTCCTTTAATGCAAATAACAACAAAACCAACAAAACAGTAAGAACCAACTTCAAGCTTTACAGTAAGGAAAACCAAAAGCTTTACCCTTTTCTCTCTTGATGTAAAAACAGCCATGTTCAAAAGCGATACAAGGTGGGCATTACAATAGAAGCCCATATTGCAGGTAAATAATATATGTGGTATGCTTAATAAACAGTAATATCTTATTTGATGTAATACAAACAGATATTATCTTTAAAGCGCCACTTGCTTTGTACAAGAACTATTACTAGGTACCAATTATACCTACTCATTGACTGCAACCAAAACCCTGTGAACCAAGAATCCAACCAATCATAACAGATAACAATACAGGAAAATATGTTTGGTTAAAATAGAAATGCAAAGGTTTGGAAAGAGTTCTACCACCCAAATCAAAATCTTTTACTCCATGCTTTCCAAGATATTAAGTTTGTCTCTTTTACTTTCACTACATCAACCAAATGTTGGCTGAGTACATGGTATGATTTCTGCAAGCCAAAGAATAAAAAACGTGGTTTTCTTCATAGGGGACATGCATTCTTTAATCTTTATTTCAGAAACTCAGGGGTTTTGTTTTTGTTTGTTTGTTGTTTTTTTTTTTTTATTAATAAGCAGTGTTCCTCCTCCTCTTTCAAGGCCTGTGAAAGGTTCTTTCAAGGTTCTACTGAAAAATACTAATAATGTTTTTAATCAAAATGGTTAAAAATGTTCTACTCCAGCAGAACACAGCCAGCAAACAGTATTTAAAGCAGATGATAGCATATTTAAGGCCATACTAAAACACTAAGACTGTATGAATGCATATAAAAATAGACAGCAACTACTGATCATTTACTTGCTGCCATTAATGTCTAGTTCTAGAAATCCTTACACTGGGTTAATCCTTCACTTTTTTTTTTTTTTTAAGTATTTTTCATTCTTCCACACTAAGGAAAGAATAGATGAAAGAAAAGTCTGTAAATAAACCAATCATATTTCTTCATTTTCCCAGTATTTTTGTCAACTATGTGCCATCATCACTGATCAAATTTTCAATAATCTGAATAACTTGCACGTGCTAGCCTCTCCCTTTTTAAACTTAAAGAGAAAACTTGGCAGTATATTTCTTTCTATGTGAAGAGTCTGCAGCAAAACATGTAACACTACATTTTAATTCTTTCATTTTTACAGGTATTTCTTTGCATGAACAAAACATCCATCTTTTTCAATGGAGTACAAAATGAGAAAAGTAATCACTCAAAATATGTGTTTTGTGAGACTTTTTTTAAAAAGGGTTTTAAAAAAAATAAATAATAACTTTAGCTTCAAGCACATAAGACAAACTCTTAAGATTACAATGTTATCCAAAGGGATGCTCTACCTATACATCCACAACCATACTCATGAGAATCCCAGTTCTGCCAGAATAAATAGCATGCATTTATTTATTTACTTTAAACATGCTGTCCATTGTATTGCCCTAAATACACACACAAAGATATTGATGGATATACAGACTTATTACTGAGGATTACAATTATGCTAAAGAGTGTATTTTAACACAGCAATACAGTGCAAATGAGTAGGTCTATTTTAAGCAAGATTCTAGACAGTTGAACACTATGCATCCATTATTAAATCTGCAAAAGTAATGGTAAAAAGTAGTATCATACTTTATTTCTAAACAGAATCCATGTACTGTACACAGGAATGAATTTGAGTGATCTCAAAACACTGTGAATTCAAAGGTTAGGAACGTATTTCCTTAATTTAGTTCTAAAAATCATTTTTTTACAGCCAAGCCATTGAGAAAAAGAAATAAGAGTGGAGACTTCTGTAAAAAATAACAATATAGGTAATAGCATTTTTCCATGCACATTATAATTAATTAGCATTTAAATAGGAAAAAGTGCAACCAAAATAACGGCCATCTATATTAAAGTCATCATGGTTTCTCATTAGAAGGAAAAAGTAATCTGGCTCCCACACTCCTACGTAATTTTTGCTCTCTCTGTACTCTTAAGAATCTTGCTGTACGATTAAATATTCAGTAAAAGTAAACCAAAATATGCCTACTAGCTGAAAATATTTTTTTACTGCAATAAAATAGAACTGCTAGACAAATCTTTGATCTATTAGCTTGCTAATGACAAAACTGCAAAAACCTGGGGCTTTTAATACCATTTAAAGTCTCATCATTCCTTCCCAGTTATACTGGCATAACACTGAAGAATTTGGCATGAAAAAATCCAAAGCAAAACTTCATCTACAGCATTAACTAATAATGTTAGCACTGACTGGCCACACCAGAAAGAAGGGGTAGGAAAAAACAAACGGAAACCATCTTTCAATGGTTTTGATTTAATCCTCACCTCCCCCAGTCACAAAATTGTATTTTACAAAACGCATTTCCCGCCTTCAAAGCTCAACTATTCTGTTATTGCTAGCTGACATATAGAAACCATTATCAAGTTTTTATTTATAGATTTTGTAAGTTATTAATCTGCAGTAACGGCCTCTTCAAAATAAGCAAACAGGTCTCCATAGCAGCTCCACATTCACTGATCCCATCAAGTTCTGCAAGAGCAACCACAACTAAACACCAAGACCTGCATTCAGCCTCTGACCAGGGATAGAGCGTATAGACTTAACAAGTGTTAAGGCAAATAATGGCCTCAACATTCAGCCTGGCTCTGGAGGAACTACAGCTACAAGTGAAGAACATTTTTTTCTTCTACATCTCTTGGAAATTAAACTACTCCCATGATGAAGGTCACCTACTCCAAAGCATGTGGTCAATAAGAGTTCTCATTCTGTGCTTTTTTTCCAATTTGTAGCTACTGGACAGATCTAGCCCCACGCAGATTTGATACTAAACTGTAAAATAAGTGTTTTATTTACACTTACCCAGCTGAAGGACTAACCAGCTGTTCATCAGATGTTTTACATTCATACTCTTCCATAGTGGAGAAACCATTACCAGCTTCATTGTTTACATTAGCTTTCAAAGGCTTCAGAACTTTGGTCTAAATACTGACTGTGGCGTGGTGTAACCAATTAAGTGCTCTAGCATCCCCCAGTTTTAATGGAGTGCAGCTAAACTTAAAATCTTCTAGAAGTCTAACTCTGCTTATGATGCAATGCGAGTGAAATTCAAAATTTTTTATGTCAATATATAGATCACTTATGCCACTGGCCATTGTCAGCTTGTGTACAGAAAAGGTTTAAAATGAAGTTGTTTGCCACTCTGCTTCTGCTATGTATCCCACTGAACTTCAAGTGAACAATTTAAATAAACATTGGAGGAATATATAAGCACTAAATGAAGCCTGCTTTTAATTTCATGCACCATTATTCGTTAAATGTTTAAGCACAAGCTGTCTGAAACCAGAGATCTTTATATTTTATGATAAGTAAGTAATTTAAAACATCTGTTTAGAATTCTTAAAGAAGCTGCAAGGAAAAGCACCTGTACTTTCAAACTTTATAGGTCAGATTTTAAGAAATTAAATGACTAAGGATACCGCTTGTCCAATAAAATCACAATGCTTTTGATAAGGAGAAGCACAGTCAGGACCTAGACAAACCCTCGTGTAACATCACCATACTACGTTAGTTTTTCAGCTGCTTTTATTGTACAGGTAACTAATAAGCCTATTCAATTCTGTCTACTATCAAATACGAACTTGTGAAATTGTAAACTTGCGAAATTGTAAACTTGCGGTGGATGAAATATATGAAAATTCAGCACCACCTCATTCTCTTCCCAAATCTTTTCCTCTGTGTCATGGAGAAGATAATAATGCTTCCATAGCATCCTTCCTCCATTACGAAACCACAAAGGATACTACAAAGATTAGTGTGATGCAGCACCACAGCACCTCAATATAAAGCAACAATAACACTGCGTAATGACAGTCACTGGCGGTCTTCTAACTGATTTTAAGTATGACACTTTTTTCCATCAACCAGCAAAACTCATAATTGGGAAATTCAAATTCTATGATTCCTAACTGTCCAAACTCTTTCTCCCAAGAGAGGTATTCGACACAAAATTTCTAAAAAAGAAAGTGTCATCATTATCCTTCTGCTATTACCTTTCTGCAGACATTGCTCATTTGAGAACTGAAACACAATTTAAAAATACAAGAATAGACAAACATATTTCCGCTAAGGAAAGAACAATTATCAGATTTCATCTATGTCTTTCGGCTCATTTTATACTACTTTATAAGAAGCTTTAAAGTACAATTCCTAACACTGCCATTGTTAAAAGCCCAGATTTCCCGCCAGTGAGATGACACAAACATTTACTCTAAGTCTGCATTCCTCAAACTTGGCCACATTTGAAAGGAATGATGAGTAACAAAATCCTCTGTTCTTCTGTTTGGAAGGTATATGTGTTTACAGAACACCATTCTTCGACTGCGTACCAAGCCTTTAGTGCTCTTCAACTAAAGATATCAAGCCCATTCAATTTACAAACAAAATCGAAATTTAATTTCTCTCGCCTCCAATTCAACCATCAATTGTGCATTATCCATAGTAAGTTGGCTCTGAGAAAGGATGAGAGAAGCACATCTGCCATTAGTTTGCTCATCACCTGCTGTTTAAACAGCACTCACTGTTTAAGCCAGGCATTCCCTAGCTGGAAGGATTCCCAGGGCTCTGCGGAGACTCGGAGAGTTCTGTAAACAGGAAGCACCAATCTGATGGCAACTGCCAAAATCAGCTGTTCATCCCTCCAACACAAGTAACGCACATTTTGACTTCTGACAAAACATTCCAGCTTTGCTTTGTTAATGCTTTTGCTTTTTTTTTTTTGGCCTTGGTCAAACTTTTCTGGTGAAAGTCTGACATGACCACAAAATAGGGCTTTTAGAAAGAGTGGCAAGGAAAGAATCCATGCCATCAGCAAGTAGGCTACTAGCCCATTTTATCCTATTGTTTCACACTGGTAAGGAATCCTGCATCACACTATACATCCTGAGATATCGACTAGCACATCAGCATCTATGAAAATTCAGAGGGAAAAAACCTATTTAGTATAAGCCTAATGTTTTAACTGTAATGCATTTTTTCAACTGTTGCACTGTATTAGCAAGATACAACTTTGCATTCCATCTTCAGAATTGCCAAGAGCCCCCAAAATGACACTATTGGCTAAAAAATTTAGCATTATGTCACATGTAAACAGCAAGATGTATCCGGATTTTGAGGTTTTCCTCAATCAGTCTTCATTCATAGGACAGCTGAGGGCATACTAGATTTTATGCTTTCTAATAAAAACACATAATCCAAGCACTTCACCTACACAAAAAACCCCACACAGCTGTATCTTATTTATCTTATTCCCCCCCCCCCCCTTCCCATGTCACCACTGCCCCAAAGTACAACTAAGAAGATAATACACACACCTGCTGTCAGGCAACAAAAACTTGCAGCCTATCCCTAATTAAAACATGAAACTTTAAAAAGGAATTATAAAACACTTTTTTCAAATTTTCCTATCATGAAAAGCATTAATTTGACACTGTCATTCTTTTCACATTCCCTTGTTTTGTTGGTTTTAGTCCATTTTCCCAGGGCAGTGTGACACCACACTGTTAGCCTGCAATCAATGTCTGTGCAGCTCCTCTTTCTCTGCAATTGATAGTTTCAGGTAAAACAAAAACTTAAGACCATATTGAATGTTGCTAAAGTCCAATACAAACATTTTCACATTTTCAGTATACAATGTATATATCACATACTTGCCAGTAAACTTTTACAAGAAAAAAATCTGCTATGCTAACTGGTGGCAAAATACTTTTGGACCAAATAGCAAGAGAAAAAAAAAGGCATTTTTGCAAACACTTACCAAAAAGAAAAAAGAAAACCCAGAAAACTCAAAACAACTTAAAGGAGGTACCTCAACTAAAAAGTTCCTGATTTTTTTTGTCTTTTATCAGCCAGTTTCTATGAATTACTTTGGTAGTAGCTTTCTATTTTGCGTGTGTGTGCACACACTAACATGCAATTGCATAAGGATATACACAATTTGTGCTTGCTTTTAGTACTCCTACCACAAACAGCACGATAAATTTCGAGAGTATGGACTAAAGACCTGACTTTCCTGACGTCAGGCTACTTCCATACAACACCTTCAGCGTAGTGTTATAAATTAGGAAAGCTATCACAAGCATCCTTCCTAAAGGCTTCTCTTGGGTAAGCAAATCCCCTCATTTTGTGCCACTATGCACCGGAATAAGTGATTAAATACAAAAATTGTATTTTGTGCTGCGTGGATTATAATCTCTTTGGGGAACATACCAGGATTACTTTGTTCTGCATTCTTAGAGCACCTAGAAATGACTGCAATACAGTAGTTGATTATCAAGTGCAACCTTCCAACACAAAGTTTATGTCCCCTCAAACAGTCAAATGTAATGTTGCAGAGTTTAATATGGATTCAATGTTATAAACAGAAATAAAGAAATTGCAACATATTGCTTGCCAAGACCAAAAGCAACGGTTCCTGGGTCCCAAAAAGGTATGCATAGGTCCCTCTTTCAGTTCTAATTAAAATACCCCCAAAATGAACTTTGCCAGCACAGTGGACAAGAAGTGTTATGCTGCCCACAAGAAATTCTGAAGGTCACAATTGTCTGTGGATTCTAAAGCTTCAAAAGTTTTAAGGGCTATAAAGACAGGGCAAGTCAACATATGTGCCAGAAACCTCATTGGAATCTATGCTATCTTCAAAAGTTCAAGCTTACACAGATATTTTAAAATTCCACATTTATGTTTTGGTTATGACTTGAAGAAAGAAAACAAGATCTATATTCCCAAGAAATTAAACATGTATAAGTAGTCATGTGTAATCCTCTCAAATCAAGGAAAAAAAATTGTTTTTACCTTACAATATTCTTGAATGAAGCCTACTTCACTTTTTCAAGAAATTAATTTCATCATGTAATTAGAAACCAGAATCTGTCTGTCCAAAGCATTTAATTAGAACATGCAGTGGTTTTGAGGTCTGTTATATTTAAAAGGGTTAACATGATGAATAATTCTTATTAATGCTCCTAAACCACCAATTCTAAAATGTGCAATTGTACACCACAGGCACTGACTCAGGCAGGAAATTCTTTCTTTAAACCTCTCCGGGTATTCTATGACTCACAAAACAATTGAGATATTTCCAAGGGTTTTCCTTTAGATTTCCTAAAATATTCTTCTGTAGTTTGATTTAACATTTTTCAGATGTAACACAACACTAAATTTGAAGCCAACTGCAACATAAGGCTTCAACAGAAATCACAAAAATAAGTATCTTAATTTTATTTAAGAGGCTTAATTGCATTTTAAACAATGTTATGCAATGCTTAGGCAATTAGCACCATATACTTACCAATAAACTTGTTTTGCATAGTCTCTAGGAGAGCTTGGTGGGCATCTTCTGTTTGCAAAGCACATGAACATTCTCTGGCCAGTATGGTTCGGACTAGGTGCTCTCCACAACCTAAAGAAATATTAAGATTGGGAATAGTCAAAATATAGATATCATTATGAAGAAACTCTCTCATTATTTTGTATCATCATAGACAAATTAAAAACATAATTTTAAAAGTATGCATATGACAGGTTTCTGCCATATTTTTTTATTTTTTAAAGAGTGACACTGAGTCACACAAAAATTCAATTATGTCAGCAGTTTTTCTCACAACTTTACTGAAATTTCTATTGCACGAAGTCATAAACCAAAACAGGTTAAGTACAGAAAGAAAAAAAAGAAATAGTGAGAAGAAGCAGAGAGACTGTGTCCGACTTGTCATCTTTATCCAGATCCTGCAATTCTCTCAAAGGATCCACTTAGTAATCATTCTCACAGGAACGGTCATTACATACAACTCTCTTCAAACTAAGAATATTTTCAGTGAATGCCACAGTAACTCCTTTCCATGATGTAATCTTCTATTTAGTCCATCTGATTTAGCCTTTTGCCAACAAAGGAATATGTGAATTTACTTATATTTTTTGACACAGTGTCTACTCATTGGACTCCTAACAAAAATTCCTGTAATTTTAAAAGTTTAAGAAAAAAAAAAGCTCCAGCACACAACCACTTATTGCCTCAGTGCTTTCTGTAACTATCCCCTGAAATCTGTTGATGACAAAGACAAACAGGTCATTAGTGCTACTCTGGAGGAACACTGTCACACCTGCTGTGTTTCTCCCATGCTCTTTTCCATTCCTGTAATGTGCTTTGGGACATACAGCTGTGGTCAAATGGTACAGTGCATGTTTACCAGATCAAAGTTTTCTTGGACAGGGAAACATGTTGGTGACACCTTCTGTATACATACAAAAGTCATTATACTACTATGCCTCCCATTTGTTGACATTTTTCCTCAATGGAAGGGAGCAGATGAAGCAGCTAGAAGAGGGCTAACCAAGCACAAGTTAAGCTGAAAAGTTATCCAGTTAGGAAAAAAGGAAAAACACAACTAATTTAACAGCTGCAATATGACAATGATTTAATTACCTAAATTCAGGTGATTACAGTTTGATCAGACACATCAGAATATATCAGGGCCTGAAACTGCATTAGACACCAGAATATACATAGAGAACTCAAATATAATCAATCCCCAATTATATATTTCTAGCAAATTTCTCATTAACCTTGACAAGACGCAAGCGCCGTGCTGGCTCCATGCAAAAATCAGCTATAATCCAGTTGGATTTATTAGCTCAGGTGCAGAACTACATACATACACCTATGCAGCTTCCACAGACGTTTTATGGCTGGAAACAATCCAGCTGCTTTCACATGGCAGAGAGCTGGAGTTGGTAAGACATCAGACTTCAACTGGCTTCAGACAAAGGCAGCTCAGTCTCCACGGATAACATTCACTTTACTGGAACCACTAACAATCCCAGAACAGAGAAAACTGAGCAGCTCTGGCTGAAGCCAGCCTAGATTTGGCACAAAGGAAAAACTAATAAATAAACCCAAGCCGAACTGGCTCCAGTGCAGCCTGCTGAGCGTCTCATCGCTGAGCTTCCCCATATGCTGAGTTCAGAGCCCTGACTGGTTTGGGCACGTTGCATGAACTGACATCGGCAGGTTTAGCACTGTGTCTTGGAGCTACTTGCAGACTGGCTTCTTGTTCTTGCCACCACTTTTAAGCCCTAATTAACACGGTAACCTACTCCAAGAAGCTCTCTTTCTGGTGACTTGTCACATAATTACATCCTTCTCCTTAAAGGCAAAAGTGAGTTTACATCACTGCTCTTCAAAGACTGCTAACACAGAAGAAAAAGTAAAGAGACCACTCACCCCCACTTTTTCAAAATGAAAAAACCAACAAAAGTACTCTATGGAGCATTATATATGCATTAGAAGTCAAAGAATAAGCCCAGGGACCAGACTGCACAAAAATTGTGTACACGTCCTAAAATCTTGGTATCTTCAATCATCAAAATTACATGTTAGTAATCAGTTATGTACTCCTCCTAATGGACAGTGTCTCCTGATTCATACAATTCAGTTACACTGAATTGTTTGAAGCGGGATACTTTGGCACTGAATCTACTTATAATTACAGAAAGACAAGAAATTATTTGTATAGCAAACAGATTGGGTAAAAAAAATTAATTTAGAGGAAGAGAAAGAGCTGAAATACTACAAGAATTACACAGCAAAGGGAGACAGTTCTCGAGAGCACAAAAAAAAAAAAAAGCGTTTTCATTGACACTTCCAAGCTCTCAATTTATTGAGGAAAGTGTCCTGGTTAGGATATTATCTTCGAGAGGCTCACACAATACAGTGTCTTCAACAGCTGCTTACAGGAAGGTTTGTCCATTCATTGCCTCATTACTTCCATGCTCAAAAGCTTTTGTCCACAACAGAATTGAGAGTTATCTAATATTTAAGACAAAGGAATGTATGAAGAACATGCAAAAACTGCAGGATGCATTTTACCCCTAGATCACAACATGGCTCTCACTTTTTTTTTAAAGGAAGAAAATTCAATCATTATGAAGTTTTGCTGTAAAGAATAAAACTAAACAAGCATATGCTCCAGCAAAAACTTAGCAACTTGATTTTCTTCTTGGAAAAGGACCTGTGAACACCTTTAAATATAACATTTAGACCCTATGTGAGGTAAGAAGCACGCGACTTAGAACACAAATTGAACAAATGAGACACAAAAATCAGGGTGAGCCTATTCCTCTCCTATGCATTATGCAATAAAACCAGATGTTACTACTTCACAACTTTTTAAGTAATTCCTAAATTGGCATCTAAAAGACAATAGCCATTTTTTAGCATGATGTATAATGTTATTTTCCCCCCAAGAGAATGACTTTATTGAAGAGTTCCCATAACATCAAGTCTGCTACAAAAAAAAAAAAAATAAGAGAGAGAAAACATAATATGGGTTAAGAACAGCTGCAGCCCACTGATGTGATCCAGGATCAACCACAAGGAAAGCAGCCTTGCAATTCTACTAACACATCACACATCTCTACATCCCCACAGACAAAGTCATTTCTTTTTGTCATATTTATGTCAACCTATAAGGCAGCAAACTTACAGACTGCTGCTGGCAGTGTATGTAAAAATCTTTCAACACATCACATGCCAGCAATCTGCAGGGACAGATAACTAATGAAAATAATCGCCTCGTTCTGAAAAGAAAAAAATGTTACTGAAGTTTTTGATGTAGGAACATCTATTTTTGAACAACTACTAAGCAGTGTTTCACATATTTTGACCAGATAAAGGCTGGGAAAAAGAATTACCCTAATTTTCCAATAGAATTGCCCTTCCTATTATCTCAAGTCAGAAGCAAGTACTAGAGTGTGAACTGCCTTGCAGGTTTAGCAGACCTGTATGTCTCTATAGTCTCAAACTGGGAAAACACTGTAGATAATATTAGGGATAGACACAACATAAACATATACAGAACTACAGTAATCGAAACCTAATTTATAACTTACAATATAAAGTTGTGGGCTCAAATTTATAGTTCCATTACCTTGTAATCTAACCACCAGCATTAGCCAACTTCGGAAAAAGTTTTATTAACATGACTCCGGACAGCAACTACAGTCAAAGCTACTTTAATGCATTCCCAAGTCATGCATGTAAGCTGATGAAAATGTAAATTTGATTCATTTGCTTAACTATCTCACATTATACTATGTCTAACTGTATGTTAGACTTTCTGGGTTTTCACTAAATAATACTGAAACCAAACCAACAGGGACTCCTAATAAGAATTTTTCACTTCTACATTAAAGTCTCAAAAACACTTGTTTTAGTTACTTTCCTGTAAACAGGGTTTAAATTATTTTATTATCCTTTCCCAGTTAAGATGAAGACTTTTTCAGTAACCTGAAGCTCATTATATCTCAGAGACAATGGCTTTGCAATCACAGATCAAAGCTTCCATAAGCCTTCACACAAGAATGACTCAAATGGAGATGACTATCTGGAAAAATTTACTGGGTCAAATTAGTGCTTCTCACTGTTTTGCATAGTAAACAAATTATTTTCCTAACACAGTAATATTGCGCAAACACCATGCTGCCTACTCATAACCTATCTGCTGACAAAAATACATGCTGTTGTCCATGTTTGCAGGGGTAAGTAGTTATTTGCCCTCCTCTAGGATCACTGCTGACAAAGTGAGCAATGTATCTAGAGGAATATTCTATTTTGATAAATAAATGCAAAGACAGATAAAGATTAGCATTTTGATGCAAGTTTCTAGCCACCTAGGCTATGGGGAACTACGTTTAAATAACAGATTCCTAAAGGCACACGGCACCACATGGCTCCTATGACAAAGGAAGCAAAGGCGGCTAAGGCTGAACAGCCACATTTTGCCCTCAAATCAATAGGTTTGGTGAGAACCAGAATCTTAAAAGAAAAAATAAAAAGAAAACGAAACCACCAAAACCCACACCTGTCTTCAACTAGAAGTTTAAGTGCCTGTCTGAAAACCACTTGGAGATCATACAGAAAGCATCAGAACTGATTTTCAGAGACACATATAATCTTGGATCATGCGTTTAACGCAGTGTTTCTTTCAAAGTGCAAAGCTGACCATCAGTGAAATAAGACTTCCCTTTTCTGTGAGTATTTAAATGTATAATTTCTGAAAATAATACCACTTTTCCTATTCAGACGCTCATTGATTCATACAAGATCCACACAAGAACAATCTGGGAATCTACAAACTTTTTGCATAATCTCTATTTCTTCTGTTATCCTATTATAACTTAACAGTTATATATGTATCTGTAGTCCTCTCGAGTGCCTATTTTAGCCAAAAATAGCAGAGAAGCACAAAGCCCCGAACAGGCACTTTTTGAGCTTCAAGCACAGCAAGATGGTGGTTCCTGCACCCCACACCCCATGCACCAGATGTTGCTGATTACTGAATCACAGATCAGGCAAACCAGAAGTACCTGTTATGTTGTACAGTGCTGTACAACAAGCAAGACACATGCCTTCTTGCAGAGGAACGAGAGACAGGAACTGATCACGGAAACCTGTTACTATGCTGACAAGCGACAATAATTTTTCCACTGTCACTCACAATTCTAGTAGTGGGCAGATACTCTATAAAGCAGCTCTTTGGTACCTGAATATCAATATAGGCACCAGACAAGAAATGTATCGGAGTTGCATACCTTAGCAGGCATAAACGTGAACTGTACACCTTATTGACCCATTTAAAGATTTAAGAATTTTTTTGTTACAGTGTGTAAAGTTACATAGAAGTACATACCCTGGTTCACATTTTCAGTGTTTTCTGCATATACCTGATCACATGAGTTATGTGCAAAGCTTAGCAAAGGCAAGTTTTATGAGCGTATGAACCACTGGCCTTTACGCTGTAGAGCCAGTCCCAGTCTCTGCATTTCAAGTACTGTTTAGCTGTATGCATAAAATGGTCTTTAGGCTCTAAGTCTTTTTGAACGTTTTGTTCTATTTAGCTTATCAGTAAAGGAAACCAATGTAATTCAATAGCATACCATGGGATAGGTACATACTGCAGCAGAGTACCGAGAATCCACACAAACAATCCAGATGCTGTTTGTGAAAGTGTCAGTTGCTGAACTGAGAAAACAGACAAGCCAGTAACATTTAATCTAGAGCTTAACATTTTGTATTATTCCTTCCTAAGTGATCTTTAACAGTTAATAGCTCTATTCTGTAGTAATTTGGTAGTTAGCCTATGCACAACTTTGACAACCAAGTTACTGGGGTTTTTTTTGTGGGTTTGTTGGGGTTTTTTTAAGGATTGTTAACATCTTTGATTTTCAGCTATTATATTGGATACTCTTTTACACTGCATACTATTTTGAAGAAAAGGTAAGAAATCTAAGCTATAATATTTAAATTTTAATCTAACCTTCTGTACCAAACAGTAACTAATACTCTACTTATTTCACAGGTTGTACAAACTTTAACTTGCTATAGACTTTGGTCCTTAATTTGAGCTTCATGCAAAAAACTAAGGATTAAATTACTGTTTTTTCCTTAGCATAGCAACTACTAAGTAGATTTCTAATGCTTGAAATAACCACAACAAGAGGGGAAAGAACCCAGCACAATATAAGCTGAACATCCCATACAATGCGTGCTCTGCATCATATAATGTTCTACCAATGGAACCAAGATGGCAAGCGAAAGGAAGGCCTTCTGCAAAGCAAGGGCCTCCGAGCAGCGTGTCAGAAAGAAATTGTTTTTCTGCTTCTTTTGATGGGAGATGCTTTCAAGTCAGGAAATTAGAAACAGGTGTGCCAGAGGGCACACACACATCCATGCACCACACTGAAAAACACGCGTTTTCAATTTTCAGACTTGAAAGAGACTCCTGTTGAATGGAAGGAGAAATGAAAATCTAGCTTGCTTTCTGCAAGCCATAAGCAGAGAGCTTATGGAGCTTTGACAAGCTGCCGGAGCCTGTCTAGCTATTGAAACATACAGTACCTCAACATAAAGTGTTGGAACTTGTTTTAAAGGAGTACAAAATGGAAACTTGCATTACTTGCGTTCATTTGAGAATGGAAAAATTAATCTAGTTTTCTCCACTGCCAAAGTATGACTCTTCTCTTTTCAGAAGCTAAAGATAGCAGTTACAGGTTATCTGTGTTTTATTATCTATTCCATACAGCAGAGTCTGAACCTGGTAAGTTGTCTCAACTTTGATGTTATTTTCAGTTCAATAGTAGTGTCTAGAAAAGAAGTATCGGTTAACAAATTAAAAACCTATTTCTGCTTTATTTCCTGAATAACTTCTGGTTATGCCTAATGGAAACATAGTGAAACCTGTATTTTAGTAAGCTCTGGTTGTCACTACCAGCATCTCTAGAAAGAGCTGACTAAAAACTTGCAAGCCAATGATTTTAAAAAAGAAACAAACCGATACAATAAAAATATTTGGCAGGGAAGTTACTGATACATATTAAAATAAAAATTTAATTCTGAAAAGACATAAAATGCTACAGTCTAGCATAATGCACTACAGTACTAAATTAAAGTTGCATAACTTTTAGGTTTTTTGTACTCCTATCAGCTGCTGCATCTTGCCTTTATACTAGCAGGGGAAGTTTTTAACTTACTGACCTGCTGCCAGAAAGAACACCTGCAAACAAAGTCCTGTCCAATTCCTAAAGCATTGATCCTAGAGGGATCAATGGAGCACATTCTTGTTGCAGATGACGATTTAACTTCCAAACTAATGAACACCAACTAAGAATATGCAAATGGAAATTTTCCAAGAAGGTTATAACTTCAGTAATTTGGGAAGGTTTCAAAGATAACAAAAGACAAATTCAACATCCAGACGAACTGTGCCTGAAGTATCTTCTGTAAGGAAAGGTGGGAAAACACTTTCTATATCTTAAGTTTTTAATATGGGCAAAATAAACTAAGGTCACTCTGAAGAACAACTCGTCCAGCTTTTCTACAATTTTACAGGTAAGGAAAAAAAAAAAGGCTGAAGAGTTAAAACACTCTAAATGTATTAATTCTTCACTTCTAAATAGTGGAAAATGCCAGATAACTAACTATTAAAAAAGCTATTTGTTTCAATTATCATGAACAAGAAGAATTTCAGATATACTTCCAAGAGTGGTTAGAATGAAGAAAAAAATGTTGTTCCATTACAGTGGACGTGCATTTTACATTCTTCTTTATATTTAATATATTTTGAAAGATTAATTTCAGTTAAACTGAAAAGGAAAAAATCCTACTCGTTGCCTAGGCCTTGATTAGAAGCTGTGTTGCAATTGCTCTCTTTGTAAAAATACTGCATCATTCCAAACTACATCACTTTTGTCAAATAAAATTTACAGGAAAGGAAATAAGATAGTAGCTTATACGTTAGCTATCTAAATGTATATAACCATTTTCTTCCAATCACAGAAAAATGTTTAAGACATAAAAGGAGAGTTTTGGCTTGCTGCCGTCTCTCTTTCACTTTGCATCCTTGCATCTATTTCAAGTCCTTTGGGCAAGGTACAGCAAATGGGAACAGTAGTGCTCAGAGAAGGAGATGGAGTTGCACAGCTGGCTGCTGCCCCAGTTTATGTCCAGTGGGTCTTCTGGAGACTACCACTTCTAAAAAGCCCGTCCAACTTCCTGCTTACAATATATTATTACATTAAGTCCAATTAAAATTTCAAGAGGCAATAATTGACTGCTGCACCCATCCAGTCCCGCTTCAAACCAACCCTTCCAAAGGCAATTCAAACAACCATTCTGATTATTTTATGGACAAACCCCTCAGCTTTGAACACTGTGGTACTGCGTTTAATTGACTGCTTCTTAACGCTACCATTCCCACAAATCATCTCTGCCTGTTGCTTCCTCTCTCTTCACATGGCCTTGTGGTGGTAGTAAGTTAGTTCAGACAACACATGCTAAAGCACCAAAGCCTCCAAACAGCATCTGGACGCAAAGCCTGAACTCTTGACAGAAGCATTCACTTCAGAGGTAAATACTGATCTGTCTGGAGATAGACCTCTTTCTTCCTCTACCCTCTGGTTCACTGTAACAATGACATAACTCTTCTCCATATGCAGCTGCTTCATCTGTGATGCATTACATTACCTATTAATCCCCAAATCTTACAGGGCCAGACTGATTTTGGGAGATAATACATATTTCTACAAAGACATTAACTATATCATAATTTCTATCTTACATACTGCAGCTCGAACAATCTATAGAGGATACAAGATTTGCATGTGAAATTGCTCTGGACGCTTGGAGCATGGACTCAGAAGGACGCAGGCCGGCAGATAAGTGGCACCTGCCCAGGTATCGGCATGCACTGGATTCCAGCACAGCCACTACTGCCCTCATATGGGGATCACAAAGCCAAACGTCCTACATCACAAGTCAATTTATTGGCATTAAAGCTTCCTTGCAAAATATTGACTCCACAGATTTGCACATCACCGCGGTTCCTGTTGAAAATGAGTTTTCAAGTAAGAATTTACAGTGCAGTGGCTTCCATAAAGAGAGACTGAAATGCTGGCTGAAGGCATAGCTTAACAACCAGTTTAACAAGCACAAGCCATCTCTCCATAGGTGTCATTTCCTATTCTGCATTACCTATTCCATTTTGCCAGCAAAAGCATTCATGACGCACACAATGGACTGGGAAGAAGAACAGACATGAACAAAAAGTAAAAGTTTGAGCAGGGAAAGGCAGGGGGAGGAAAAGTGAATACACTGACTTCCTTATTGATAAGGATTTCGAAAATAAGAGAACCCTCCTTCAGCAGGGGGCTCCAGAGGCTCCTTCCAAGCTAAACAATTCTGCGATTCTTCACAATACAAAATGTGCTATTTTTCATTTTGTGGAATGATGCATCGTATATATGTAAGTATATATATCCAATACAGGTTTTAAAGTATATTGATGTAATCCTTGAAATGCCTTTATGAGAACAGAGGCCACTGCTTTTGACCAGAGACCTTAACAGCCAGTCCTTTGGGACCTTGGTGAATTCACTGACACAAGAAATTGTTAAAGGAGCCAGGCACATTCTGCATATTTACACAGAATACATACAGTCTGTGTACATATTCCTAAAGTGTTGCTGTTTTCTGTTTTCTGACTTACATTCAGTCAGGAATAGTCTCTGGGCAGGGCAGAAGAGTAGGACATCACTGACAGACTTTTCCCAGACTGAATCCTCAACTATACCTCAGTTTGGGTCCAAAAATCAGGTATCCCTGCTACTTTCTCAACAAAACACAGCTTTGTGCTCAGTCCTGAAGCCCCGTTATATACTCCTTTTTCTTTAGGATAATAAACCATAATTAGGTCCCATTTAAATACCCCATAGGACACTGCATTGCTTTGATACCTTTCTTGTATCAAATATTCTCCCCAAATGGATTCTAGTAAAAGCTGGACACTTTACAGCTTTGTGTTACAGAATTTCTGCATTTTGTAAATAATGCAAGACATCCTGTCTATTTTCAGAAATGCAATATCAAAAGGTTTGCTGGCATTCACATACACAAAGCATGCCATCCATGCACGAAGAATGGGTAAGTAAACTTTCTACTACCTGCTGTTGTAAAGATGTAAAAAGGAATGCAACATTATTCTCAGTCTCTACATTTCCACCCAAAAATTCCACTTATAGTTGCATTTTCAAAGCCTCCTGCATTAGCTGTTACTGTAAATTTTATATTTATCTTTAAATTTTATATTTAAGGTTCTGTATATCCAAAGAGAATTATTACTTTTCAACTTATCTCCCAGGAAAAACACAGCCTGCCTCTTACACCAGTACTGTTACTTTTGGGACAGTTAGTAGACGAATATTCACAATCATCATGGATATTCCAACTGGAGAGGAGATTCAGTGTCACAGTTGATATTATTTTGAATAAGGAGAATATACACAAAGTCTTTGATTCCTATTATGTTCAGGAAAAAATAAGAAATGTTTTCTTAAAGTACAGCCAAAAACCAGACTATTGTTTCTCCTGCGGTTGGGTTTTGTTCACAAATGTTTTCCCTCCAAATAATACCCATCTTCCTGTGTTTACATTCATGTACCAACAAAAAACAGTCACTAAAGAGTTCCAAGTGGCCTTACGAGTGTGGTTTTGGCCTCTTCTTTTTGGGGAGGTCGTGGGGGTGCTTAAAGGGGAGACTGTGTCTGTGTGCATGCGCAAATGTGTGCACAAGCTTTTTAAAAATATTTGGCTTCTACTATGTTGATCCAAAAACCAGTTTAGCTGTTCCTTACCTTTATACTCTTTATACTAAACAATGCTTATCTCATTTAACAAGCCTTCACTCAGTCTCTACCATCATTCTTGCACGGCATGGCACTTGCATTATGTTGTTAGATGTCACAGTTAAGGCTGCCCAGGTATCTTAGCTATGCCTGCAACTGCAAAATACTCTGAATTTCTTGAATTTTAATACTGGTTTTGAGATACTTACAGATTCCTGTACTGTTTATCCTGTAGTGTTTATCCTTCAGTTGCCAATAAAGCCCTATCACTGACGGTTTTTTTTTTTCCCCAAAATATTATTAATATAATTCAGAGTTCATATGTTGAAATGTCTCCAAAAATTGGTACCAAAAAATCAGAAAGATTTCACTTGTTTACACAGAAACTGAATTTTAGCATGAGAGTTACAGAATAAACCTTGCATTTAAGGCCCTTTATAGTCACAGTCATTCCTAAGTTCCAATGTCTCCTCCATCCTGTCTTAAGAAAGTCTTCAACTTTTGATTTCAGTTGTCCCACCCCCTGTTAAACTATAGCCATAAAATGCAAGTTTTACAATATCCTGTATTTTATAAACCATGAAGTAACTTTTGAAAAGCCAAAAAAAACCCAAAACCAAAGACAGTGTGGCTAAATAACAAGGCCAAGAGACTGTTAGAGGTAAGAAAATACCATTCAAAAAGTTGAAGTCATGCCCAAACAAGTTCAGAACCACCACCTTTGGCACATTCCATACAAAATCACAATAAAAACGGCAAAAAATATTTCAGAAACAACTTGCTAAAGGCGTAAGAGCTAATAACAAGTCCTCCCTGAACTCGCAAAAGCAGGAAGCCTGCCGGCATCCACAGGGCCAACAGAAGATCAAGATGTAAAAGCATGCCCTCAAATAATACATGAGCATTGAAAGAAAGTTACATGAATTTGGAAGCACTTTTATGGTGACACCTTCTTTTTTTCTTAATGAGGAATTTATTGAAAGATGTGTCTCAAATTGAAGCTTCAATAGAAGAATTTTAGAACAAAATAAATATTCAAGAATAAAACCTACTGCATTACTAACTGTGGCATTTAAACTAACACTTTTTCCAGGAATGCTTCTACAAAGGTAAACCATCATAGAATATGAAAATCATCCCCAACAAAATTAAAATAACTGGTCTTCCAAGTACAAAAAAAAAATGAGAAATCTTGAGAAAGTCATCCTGACCAATTAAAACCAAAGATATCTCTAGCGTATAAAATCCTAGTATCAAAAATTGCTAAAAGCTTGGATAACACAGTGTAGGTGCTTTTCCCAGTCCCGTACTTTTACTTGGAGATCTGCAAAGACCCTCTATCTGAAATAGGATGCCAAACTATCTGGAGCTCTGGTTCAACCCAATGTGTCCATTCTTATGTTCCTGCTAATTCTGCATGGATTTCAATGCACAAGAGTTTGTATTCTGTATACTTTGAATTATTATTCCAAACTCTCTTTTCCCCACACCAGGGATTTTCCCCAACCTGTTCAATCTCTTGCTGATCATAGTCTCCAAAACCCAGAGACATGAGCAATTTCATAACTATGGAGTCAAAATAGTTTACAAAACCTGGCCCTTAAAAATTGTTTGTAGGAAACTGATGCCAAACAACACCTTTTTTCAAGACTGAATATAGAGCCTGATATAACAAACTCTCAAGGCTTGAATTTCTATCCACAGCTATCTCTAAAAAAAGTTAAAAAGTCTAAACCAGCACAAATGTGAAACCTTTTATTTCCCAAAGAATCGTTAAGTGAAAATTATTTGGTTTAACATAGAGTAATACTCAATATTTTTGAGCATGCTTTTGATAAAGCTTTAAGAGAATCATAGCTAAGCTCTTCTCTTTATTCAAGATTTATTTTTTTTAAATTCCAAATACAATTTGATGAATCAGCTATTCTGTGAAGTCATTTAACAATGAACTTGAAAGTCTGCACACACAGTACTCAGTACACATAGCAACCAAAGCCTAATTTTCTTCTCTCCCCCTCTCCATGATACAACAGAAAAAAAAATCCCTGTAGAAAATGTTAGGATAAATTTGTGCCAAATTTACCACTTAAAGACAAATTAAAATGAAGAGACATGAAATTAAAACAATAAAATATTATACTGTGAAAACCACAGAAATCTAAACTGACTGTAAATTTCTGTTATTTTACATACATATTTTCACAGAATGGTCAGGGTTGGAAGGGACCTCTGGAGATCAAAGCACTGTCAATCTTAGAGCTGTTCAAATCAGAGCATCTTCTAGCGTTTAGGCAGTACCTTTATTTTCTAAAAATTTCATCCAACAACGATGTATGTTAACATATTATTTTCTTGCTTAGCCTTGGCAATTTCACCTTTTGAATATTTGCAGATGTTTATGCTCCCATTCCCATCTCCTGTTGTGATCCAGCCAAGTTGTAAGTTTCATTCTTTCAACCTTTCCTATAATTTAATTCTTCCATCCCTCTACCCCTTAATTAACTTCATGGTTCACATTGTTGGATGCTCATATTTTAAACAAGAGTCGGGCATCAATATATTTTAAAACTGCACTAAGCATAAATTACATTATGAAATAAAACATTATGAGCTTCTGAAAATGGAAAAAAGAATGGTATTGATTACAGAAGAGTTCTCACTTCCTGTAAACATTTCTATCTCCCTCTCTCTCTCGCACACACTTTAAAGGAAAACCAGAAACAAGAGTTTAATTAAACACCGCTAGTCTGAATTTCAAATCACTGAATGAACAGATGGCCATGCTTCATAGACCGCCAGCAGTCTATTTCAATTAACTGGGATTGGTATTAATGTAGTGTCATGGAAGCAAGAAGATTTGAACCGAAGAAACATACATATATATGTGTGTGTGTGCAATAGTTATAGATAGTATAACATTAAAGTATTTACCACTATATAAAATTGGTACCAGCAAAAAGAAAGGAGGCTTCTATTTAAGGCCATCATTAAAGCTAGACATCTCCTTTAAGTGTATCAGGATGCTTGCTAGTACTTGCATAGACTTCAAATCCAGCTGACTTTACAAAGAACAGTTTAAAAAAATTAAATAAAGGTGGTGTTCTCAGCTTTTCCACAAACAATCTCTAATATTGGACTTATACTCGCCAATTATTATGGTCCCCAATACTGCAATATTTAAATAGATTTGCTTACCTAGGTAAGCATTTATTAAACTAAAATCAAGATGTTGTTAGTGAGTAGAAAGATCTTCTGACACTTCTGCATTCAATAGAACTTTCCTTTGCATAAGTGTTAAAAAGGACACTTGCTATTACTAACATATATAACTAACATATATTTTATATATAACGTATATGTTATATATATATCTATAAAACATATACTAACATATATATTACTAACTTAAGGGTGCATATCTACACAAATTTTCAACAGTGTGACATAGACTCAAATACAGGGGAAATTAGAGAGGTATATGACTTCAAAAGCAACACAGGATATTTCTGATGCTCTGTCAAATTTTAGTTGTACACCCTGCTACCTTGCTCCCTCCAGTCCATCTCCCCCTATACTGAACGCTGATAACTGACCATTAAGCAGTGGTCCAAACCATAACTTTTGCATCCTGACATAAGTCTTCATGAAAAAGTGTTACAAGCAGTTTTTCTGTTTGAGACTGTTCATACAACTAAAAAAAAAAAAAAAAAAAAAAAAAAAAAAAAAAAGAGATGAAATGCAGACCTTTCAACTGCTTTTACGTGGCAGTTGGAAAGTAAAAGCAACTCCCGCATAACTTCACCTTACGCCTTTTGTGTTCTACAATATTCACCCAGTACCGTGTAACAATACAGTTATCTTTTCAATGTCTGTTCCAGACAAGTTAAAAAAATCCCAGTTTACATTCTCAAATCTTACACTGTAGTGTGAGCTATCTTCCTAGTTACCTTTTGGTTGGCTTTTGTGTTTGTTTGTTTGTTTTCTTTCTAATTTTTACTATTTCTTCAGTCCTGTTAGATTTAGTAGATTTGTTGACAAACTTGTTTTTACAATTGGCGTCTCCAGTGCTCAGCACGCCAACTAATCAAACAGCTCTGTGTGTTGGCTGACAGGCATCAAATGAACAAAATACTTTTGTGCATCCAGGATTCCAAGACTTCCAAAGAAGAGAGAGAAGCTACCCTAATTCTTACAATACTTCCACAACTTATGAATAAATGTTTTCCAAAACACTTATTCTAGTAATTTGGTTTTGCCTTTTCCCCTTCCTTTTGAGAAGAAAAGAGAAATGAAGAACAAATTCACTTAAAAAGTCACTTAAAATACTAATTAAATATTTTGGAGAGAAAAATGTTATTTGTAGCATTTTTGTATCCAAGGATGCCTCATATGTTACAGGACTCTCTAATTATCTTAGAATCATAGAATTACTGAGGTTGGAAGAGACCTTTAAGATCATCAAGTCCAACCATTAACCTACCCCGACAAAACCACTTCTAAACCATGTCCCCAAGTACCACATCTACCCTTTTTTTAAAGGCCTCCAGGGATGGCGAATCCACCACCTCCCTGGGCAGCCTATTCCAATGTTTAATAACCTTTTCAGTGAAAAAAAAATTTCCTAATATCTAATCTAAAACTCCTCTGACATAACTTGAACCCATTTCCTCTCGTCCTATCACTTGTCACCAGGAAGAAGAGGTCCGCCCCCACCTCTCTACAACCTCCTTAGTCCTTTACAGAAGGCTTCCAGTCACAGAGGCATTCTGTGTTTAACACAATATTATGCTTATAACAACACTTCTTTACAAGACAGGTTCCTTAATACACAACAAATATAGTATATCCTTTCAGAGCAATACAAAAATCTTTTAAACAGGATAAAAATTCACAACTTTGTTAATTAAGTAAAAAAACCAATATAAGCAACCAACAGAGATTAATTACTGGATTTAAAGACAGTACTGACATATATACATATATTTATATGTAAATAAATGAAACATAGTCTAGAAATAATGTTAATATTTTAATTTACCATTCATGGAAATACTTTATTTGGAATTTGTAAACTAATTACAGAGAAAGATAGCAACCTTTTGAAATATTTATAAAAATAGTAAATACCTGAAGTACTCACAGCAGTGGAGTAAGGGGTATGAGCTCCTGTATTTTCAGCCCAGCAGCCGCAACCATAAAGAGCTGCCTAAGGAAAAAAGTGCATCTTTCGTAAATGTAGGTATTTGAGGTTTTTGGTTTGTTCCCTTCCCTTAAAAAAAAAAAAAAAAAAAAAAAAAAAAACAAAAAAACCAAAACAAACCACAACCCACCACCACCACTATTTGTGGTATTAAGGAGGTATTTAAGCCCAAGAAATTAACTTATTAATAGCTCTAGCAAAAGGCAACTAACTACAGAACAACTTATCTATGCTTACATGTTTTATAACACACATAGAGGACACTAAAAATAAAACTTGCATTCCAATGCACTGATAATGCCTTCAGAGTTTAATGGGAAGGAAGGGAGAACATCAGGGTTGCTCTCACAGCTCTTGCTTAGTGTCACAATTGCTGAACAATCATTCCCAACTGAATAAGTATAATCACCTGACCAACTCTTCCAGGATGCTTTAGTGCTAAACCTCCACTGGAGACAGCAGCAGCAACATTTCCTTCTTGATCAACAACAACTGCACCAACTGTATCCAATGTTCCTGAGTCATTCTCCTGCAGGACACACAAACAGAAACAACTACTAAAAATAGTATATTAAAGTCAGATTATACTTCTTAGAAGCGTGCAAACTAACGTGCACAAACCTAAGTGACAAGCTGATCAATAAAATGGATTTTCTATTCATGCATATTGTACCAATTGTGCCACCATAAATCTCCCCAAAATGCTCTCTTGCCTCAGACAGGACCTGAAGAAAACTTCTCTCGGAACAAGAAGGTGATAAACTTCTCAGAACTCATCCAAGGCGCAGATTACCTGCCTTTACTCACAAAAGTGCCAAAAATGCTGTTTTCTTAGTGATGGGCACTTGTCCACTAAGAAATGCTTCAGCAACTCTTTCTAAAGATGCCATATCGAAAAGCCTTTCCCACAAGCTTTGAGATGACATTTTCAGAGACTTTGATGTTTAAAGCTATGTATGATTGAAAAAAAATAAAAAAAAAAACCACCAGAAGCAGTTTACCTCTCTGCCCAACTCTTCAGCCTGTCCGGGTCACACTGAATGGCGGCACAGCCTTCTGGTGTGTCAGCCACCATTCCCAGTTTTGTGTCATCAGCAAACTTGCTGATGGTATACTCTATCCTTTCATCCAGGTCATTGATGTATATATTGAATAGAACTGGACCCTGTACTGACCCCTGGGGAACACCACTTGTTACAGACCTCCAACTAGACTCTGTGCCACTAATCAGAACCCTCTAAGCTCTATCTGTCAGCCAGTTTCCAGTCCACCCCACCATCCATTCTTCTAACTCACACTGCCTAAGTTTGCCTGTGAGGATGATGTGGGAGACTGTGTCGCAAGCCTTGCTGAAGCCAAGGTAGACAACATCCACTGCCCTCCCCTCATCTATCCATCCAATCACGCCATCATAGGCAGCTATCAGATTAGTCAGACATGACTTCCCCTTGGTGAATCCCTGTTGACTACTTCTGATAACCTTTTTTTCCTCCAGATGCTTTGAGATAACACCCAGAATGAGCTGTTCGGTCACCTTTCCAGGGATGGAGTTGAGGCTGACCGGCCTGTAGTTTCCTGGGACTTCCTTCTTGCCCTTTTTGAAGACTGGAGTGACATTGGCTTTCCTCCAGTCCTCAGGCACCTTGCCTGTTCTCCAGGACCTTTCAAAGATGATGGAGAGTGGTCCAGCAATGACTTCCGCCACCTCCCATAGCTTTCACAGGCACATCCCATCAGGACTCATGGACTTGTGGATATCCTGTTTACTTGTGTTCTAACTTGATCCTCTTCAACCAAGGGAAAGTCTGCCTTCCTCCAGACTTTTTCTGTCACCTGGAAAGTCTGGGACTCTTGAGGGCTGGCCTGAGCAAAGACTGAAGCAAAGAAGACATTCATTAACTCCGCCTTCTCCGCATCATCTGTCACCATGGCACCTGTCTTGTTCAACAGCGGGCCCGCATTTTCTCAAGTCTTCCTTTTGCCTCCTATGTACTTGAAGAAACCCTTCCTGTTGACCTTGACATCGCTTGCCAGATTTAATTCCAAAGAGGCCTTGGCTTTCCTCGTTTCATCCCTGCATACTCTGACAGCATTCTTGTAATCTTCCCAAATGGTCAGTCCCTTCTTCCACGTACTGTAAAACTTCCTTCTTCCACTTGCGTTTTTTTAGAAGCTCCCTGCTCAACCATGCTTCCCTTGCCCGATTTCTTGCTCTTCGGGATGCACCAATCCTGAGCTTGGAGGATGTGATACTTGAATATCAGCCAGCTCTCTTGAGCCCCAACCCATGGGATTTCTCCAAGCAGTTTCTTCAAGAGATCAAAGTCAGCCCTCCTGAAGTCCAAGGTTGCGATCCTACTTGTTGTTTTATGCATACTACACTTAATCCTGAACTCTTGAGACAATAAATAGAAGCCTTGAGAAGAAATCTCCCCCAGGACAGATTCTTCCTCCCAGACTTGTTCTCAGTTCAGCAATCTTTAGTGGCTTCCTGGTCAAAACAAATTACCCTTTGCTCCCTCAAGGTCAATAGAAAAGCATCCTTACTTGCATGCTTCTGAAACAGATTTGCTCCCCGAAGAGCAGGGGTATTTCAACATTCATTCCTCATGCAAGCTGTCTGTCTACTGTCTCACAAACACTTCAGCTGTCTCACCTTGGAACTTTCTGTCCTTCCCCCCTTAATACACCACGTTCAGTCACTCTAAGAGAAAGAGCAGTTTTCCCCATTCTGTCTAAGCATGCCCTAGATTCCCAAAACCCAGGCCAAGGCACTCTGACTTCACGCCCGATCACACAATTTTGATGGGACACAGCATGCAGTGTACAGAAAAGAAAATGAATAAATAAAACCGATACATCATCCATCACATACTCCAAATATGAATGCTGATGTTGCACAAGCCCTCAAGCCTTTAGCTGAGCAGTCTGTCCTGTATAAAAACTTACCTGCATTAAAAACATCCTACATAAACTTACCCAAGCAAATAATCCAAAGGATATTAAACTACTCATATAAATGTTTATTTTCTGGACTAGGATCCAGAGGGAGGAACAACAAAAAAATTCTACAACCAACTATTCAACTTCAAATTATCAAGTTCCCACCATCAATCAAAACTTCCTTGGGCATACAATGTCACTTGTGAAGCAGAATTCTTAGGAGACACATGCTGATGATACTCTGGCCACACTTAATTTAAGAGATAAGACTTGAGTTAATACTGTGCCAGTCTTAAAAGGAAAAATATGCAATGCAGCATTACAGTGTTCTACAGTATTCTTCAAGCAACTGGAACTCCTAAGCAGGAGTGTCATCCTTGGCTTTTACCCAGAGTAACAGTAAGTTTATTCTCTTCAACTACATCTTCCTGAACAAATTCTACACTCAGAAGCTGGCACTAACCATATTCAATATTAAAACAAACAAATGGATGTCCTAACAGTAAAGCAGAATAACTGCTTAGAAAAAGGGAGGTGAAAAATCATAGATCTAGAGTCTCAGATGGCATTGTAAGGAAGAATAAGTTGAAAAGCAGGATCAAGGAAAGTAGGAGAAAGAGAGGAAAAAGGAACTTTGAGGACTGGAGCAAACGGGATTAGAAAAGAGCAAGTTCCCTTCCAATCTGTAAAGATGAAAGAAAATTAAGGAACCCTTCCCTTAACATCTCATGGGCCAATGTATTATCTCCCAGGACTGCCAACCACAACATAATTCAAGTATTATTAACCCAGTTAGAACAATACTATTCAGTGGATTAAAAAGATCTTAAGAAGCGGAGCGGGCTGCTCACTGAAGGTGCAGACTCCCATCCTTAGAGGTTTCCAAGATCAGACTGGATAAAGGTCTTCCCAACAAGAATTTTCCTATGATTTCTATACAGAGAAGAACGACTAATATGATGCAGGCTTTATTGTCCATCCCCTGCCCCCTTTGATAAAACAAAAAACCCACAACAAACAACTTGATTAATAGACAACTACAGATAGGAAAATCAAGCCTGTCAAAGTTAGAAAATGCCAGGATTAAGGCCACCTGTGTAATCTTAATTCATATTAAATCAAACACTTGGGGCTCCCATAATGAACAGAAATACATTTTAGAAGGATGAGGCTCAATATGGATCAGTATGTTTCCCATATCATCTGACAGCAGAGAAAAAATGTTTGCAAGCCTTCTTTGCAGCATCTGTAAGACTATTTGCTCAATCTGCCATCCATCTTCTACATTAGCTCTCACATGCATAAAATATTTGCCTTCAGTAGCTATACGACTAATTTATTTTTAAAAAAGATATTTTAATCAAAAAACCACAAGCATGTACAAGTATGCGTTGCATGGAAACTTTCTTCACCATTATGTCCCTTAAAAGAAGATCTATTTCACATCAATGTTTGCTGTCAATTTAGTGGCATAGCTTGCTTGCTTTGTCTTATTGTAATTTTAGATGGGGCTATTTAGGAGGCTGGAAACCTTTATTAGGGGAAGCATTTCTTTTAACCTGGCCCACACAACCTTCTGAGGGAAATCTGTATCGCTGAAGAAAAGGAATTCTGTTGTCTTCTTTCTTGGTAACATACGTTTGGAGTTTTTTGTGATCAGAAAAAGAATCACTGCTGATGCTATGTTTATCCTTACTCAACAAAATGAAAACCAGTGAGGATCAGGTCTATTCCATATCCAATGGTGAAAATATGTTGTTGGATCTATTCTAGACCTATTTTTATGTTTGCTCCCATTTCAACATTACTGACTTCACACACTTACAAGAGACACCATCAATTCTGTAGTTCAGTACTAAAAGTATTCCATACATGTAAACTGTACTGATAACCCTGTGATTTCTCAACCAGTAAATGAAGACTTCATCACAATTTAACTAAGGAACTTCTCCACACAAAAGGGCATTCTGTGCCTGAGGAGTTCCAGGAAGCATGCACCTGGTGAGATGACTTTCTATGTCATGCATTTCATCTCTTCAAACCCTATGAATGTTGAAAAACATAGGATCCCATCGAGCTAGTATCAAGACTATCAAAAGAAATATGTTAAACACAACTACTCATGAAGTCTAAAGTAAATTCAAATTCTATATGGGTCCAACAGGGACTAAACGAGACCCTGCTTGCTTGCCCTTACCTTTTTATGTATTTGATTCATTAATTTATCACCTTAGATTTCAAAATTTTGCAAGTTCCAAAGGCAACTTGATTATTACTTGGTGGTATCTGTTAACAAATTCCATATCTGAATTCAGCTAATAATTTATACTAATACGTCCATGGAAAAGCAGTTTGGGGCTTTTAACAATGTAGTATTGCAACCTAAAAATAATTATGTAGTTAATATTTAATATGGAAACAACTAAAATCAATGTCAGAAGTAAGACCTCACATTACTGAATTAATTTGCACCTTGCAACAGGAAAGGAAGTTAATTTCATGAAAACATGGACCAAATATTCAAGCTTAGCTAAGAACATGCACACAAAGCAGGAAGATGCTCATGTGCACAAATGCAGAGTTCTATCAAGTATTTCAGAAATCTCATCCTTCTCTTCTTCTGCACATACCCACCCCCCCACCCCCCCCAAACAGTCATCATTTTACAAGCCCCTAAGGAATTAACAGTTTAAGAAAGCTCTACTCAGTGCCTGCTGAAAGATATCTACACACAGGGCCCCTTCCTTCTCGACTTGAGATTGTTCTCAAATTCCTTGAAAAGTAATTACCATTAAATCTCATCTCTGAGAATCACAACTGGAAAATGCAAAATGAATCAGGTCAAAGCAATTAACGTGTATATGCTATTACCCAACTACCCACACAAGTAAATAGGATTTTATATTTGATGATAATTAGATCAAGTAGATTCCCCTGAAAATATGGATTTTTTTATTATTTTTTTTTACAGTATCGTCCTACACAAAACAGAAAAGGGCAACACAGAAATCTTCTAGTATGTCCCTTTACAGATCAAGTGGGAACACAGAGGACCACAATGGTGGATAGCGTTATCTAGAAAATAATATATCAACAATTAATATATTCTGGTCTTTTAAAATCTCAGATTTAAGATGTTCTTGATGGAGTACTTCCGTTGATTACAGCAGTATTTAACAAGGTGAGAAGCAATCTTTTAAGCAACATTTTATTTATTAAAGTATTTTAAAGAAATACTTATAAATCCATCTAAGTCAGGGAAAATGTTACTATTCTGTGAGTGCTAGGACCAATTCATGTATGCCAATTTCTAGAAACACTTTCCTCTAGGGCAACTGACAGCATAGCATGATGTACTCTCATAGCATTCTAGTCTTGACAGAATATGCATGACCAGTGCAACTTGCCTGTGTTTCAAAAGGGGCAGTTACGATCCAATCATACAAAGCTCGATGAACAACCCTGGCCTTTCCAGTTTTGTTTGGTATCTAAACAGAACATTTGGTCTGACCTCCACGTTCAGAATGAGGGAATTATTTCATACTGTATTCCACAGAAAAAAATCAAAACAAACCAAACTTAACTGGAATAGATGAAAAGTACTTAGGTTTCTTTACCCATATTAAATGGATTTTGAAGTATACTTTTGAAGTCTAAAAAGTATTATTATCATCAAAAACCATTTCAGAATGGATGTGGGACAGAAAATTTGTTCCTTTTTTAAGGAAAAGGAAATGCATAAAATTCAAATTTCTGTTCAAACTACAATAGTAAGTAAGACAGACACTAGGATTGGCATAGTTGACTGCTACACTTACAATTCCTTTACACAGCCATAAAAAATTTGAATTTGAGGAAAAAGTTAAGTGATTAAAATTCACCATATATAATGGGAATGGTGCATATTACTATGCATTGACGGTTGTCACCCAAAAAGTTCAAGCTAGAACTGGCTAAAAGCTCACGTGGTACATTCAAGATTATCAATGACAAACATATAATGCACAAAATACTTCAAAGAAAAGGATTTTTTTTCTGTTGAACAAAGACAGACATATTTTTCTTTTCTGAATACATTCAGTATTATTGCCTCAATATAGTTGCTGAAGAATATGAAACTGCTGATTCCATACATATACTTCAAGTTTCAGTACACATACTTAAGTACATATGTTAAACTAGATAAAAAACAAATCAGTTTTAATAAATCTCAAAGTAAATAATGTTATTTATAACTTGCCTATAAAAAACTAACTTATAAACACTAACTTATAAACACTAACCTCTAAAAAAATTCACATGCACTGGAAATTTAGTGCCACTTAAATCAAGGAGAGGACAACTCCTCTCACAAGTAACTTCAGCATAGCTCTAAAAAAAAGTTTGTAATAGCAGAAGGCAAATTAAAAATAGGGCTTTTAGCCAAACTCTACTACACTATTTTCAATGACAACTTCCTCTGGTAAAAGACACGTTAACAGTAAGAGGTCAAGCATTTACTTCTGAAGTTTACTGGTGATTGAGGTGAGAACTTCAGAATGGCATCTGGCCTAATTAACAAACCATAGCCAGTCCCCCTATGAATATGTTTAGTTAATTCACACACAAACAAAAATGATTTCTTAACTATGTAAATCAATATATAAGTCACTAAAACCTAAAAAAAAGTCTCAATTTTCACACCTTCAAAATGCAGTGAAGTTATTAACAGGTCTTCCTGTGTGCAATTGCATAACCCTCTACAAATCTTACATTAGGTAAACAATGAAAAATATAGCAAAGAGAAAATTCCATTTACTCGGGAAATAAAAGTCCTTTAGTAAGTCACACTGCCTAGTTTTTCCATTCAACCTATATTAAATTTAAACAGCCTCTCATTCTTTTTGAGCTTGGTATAATTTAACTTTTATTGAAAAGTAATTTCTAAAACTGTATGCTTATTTTTAGCTGGTGAAATTTATCAGCAGCTAAAACTTCCAAGTAATTTCAGCCTTTTTTAGTCTGCAATACTATCTCTTCACGTTGGCCATTTAGTTATGATTTCCATTCAAGTTCAATTTTGTTAACATCCTTTCTACCTTGTTCTTCTCCAAACGTCTAAAATTTCATAGACAAAAAAATAACTACAATTTATAACAACTGTGCAGTACTGGCAACAGAGGCACATGAGCTAAGCTGCTAAGTCAAACTAGACAATGAAAGAGCTATGAAGTCCTGCTGAAAGGGACAGGTCTGCAGCTCCAGAGTAGCACAGCAAATAAAAAAATTAAATTACTATTTATCAATTAAAGCTTAACTTTGGCGAGAAGAATAACTTTTAATTATTCAAGTATTTAAATAGCTTTAAACGAGTATTTTTGAATCTTTTATGAGAGCTCAGCTTTGACAGTACAAGTTTTGGGATGACAGATCATGTGCCTCATCTGTGCTAAATGACTTTTTCTAGTAGCACAGAGAGAATTATTCTACTTTGGGTTTTTTTGTTTTCTTTTTGTTTTGTTTTGGGGTTTTTTGTTTGTTTGTTTTGTTTTTGTTTTCTTGGGTTTTTTTTGTTTTTTTTTTTTTTTAGAATTCAACATTGTAGAGTTTTTCATTTCTATTTCGTTTTGAAAAACTAACCTTCCTGTAAGGCTGCAATTATCTTACACTCTGTGGATAACACAAGCGGTCCACATTGTTAGCATGGTTTGGTTTTCATCCTCACTCGATCGACAGGATGTTCCCATAAAGTTGACAATACCGGTATGTTTTGTTTCTGGATTACTTACCGGTGAGTAGAGCTTTATTTGATCAACTCCTTTACCTACCCTCATTGGCCTTTGGGGGTCTCCCACAAGCGCTGCACATGACTCTGGAGCCCTTGAAATTTCAAATTGCAGGTCGGTAAGCTCATGCATTGGCATATATTTCAAGCATTGACTTGCCCCTTATTACATGAACATCAATACTGTACAGAAATCCCTCCTCCCTCAGTTCCATTTTAGCACCTTTAGTTTCACAAGGGGGTATGTGAAGTTCTGTAAACAGGTAAAGTTCAAAACCGAATAACTAACTTCCCCCCCCCCCCCCTTCTATCCTTACTTTCTTTACAGGTCTTACCTCCTTGAAAATAGAAAAATTAGTACCCTGCTAGGGACAATTTCTTATCTAAGAACACAGGAGAAAAATGCCTAATTTATCATTGGATTTATTTGCACAGACTACAAAGAATAAACTTTTTTGCCAGTTCTCTGGGACTTATACATTATTTATATCAAGATATGTAACTGCATAAGGCAGTGTGGTCAGTCAGCTTACCAAAGCAAAGAGAAATGGCCAATCTGAAAGCCCACAGGCCCCAAATAAAGCATAGGTGTTTAATGTAATGAGCTGTACTTTGATATTCAACAGTAAACACAAATACTGTGATTGACATTCTCAAATGGTAACACCGGCTCTAAATTCAAACTAAGAGTGAGGGGAACAGAGGGAATCCTAATAGTTTTGTAGTACAAGTAATATGGGCCAGGTCAATGCTAGATGCATGCACAGATGCACATGTTTACCTACCTGATATTTCAAATTTCACCCACTCCAGCTCCATAATGCAGTGCGCTCAGGAAACATTAAAAAGTGGGAAACAGTGACAGAGATCCCAAGCTAAAGAAAATGTTTCAGTAAATAATTATCTGCTTGTGTTCACATTTGTCATATTTCCAGTTCAAAATGAGCAAAATATGTTTCATAGCACAAACAAGATAAAAAGTGAGGATTTGGTTTTCAAATATTAAGGCAGAAAGTTTTAATTGCAGTAAGTTATCGTTATACCATCTAAACATTAAGGTGGTCAAGAAGCGGCTTCTGATGCTACATTAGTCTCACTGTATAAATGACATGAAATTTATTAGCAATCAGCTGGAAGCTTAGAATGGCACAATAAAATTTTAAACAGGAACTGACCTTTTCATTTGATTGTCTTCTTTTCTTTAGTTGAATGAGATCTGTTTCCACTTTTTCAGCCAACTCCAGCTTCCTCTTGTTCCTCTTAAAAGCTGCTAAACTAAACCCTATAAAAATAATTCAGAATTATTTAACTAAATAAAATTTACTTAATTTAAACACAGATTGATAAGTTTATATTTTGAAGGTCTCATGCCTTACACATTTTCACTGATGTAAAAATCATCACTAAAAAAGCCAACAAGTATTTAAGCTTCAGTACAAGATGTTTACATCCTCTCCTATGTGAAAAAAGTTCTATTGTTCAGCAACAGCGATGGGTAAAATATCTAGAAGAAACAAGTTGCTGAACACATATGGAAGCTATGTTGATCTAAATATCTCTCTGTTTGGCAAAGAAGCAGCACTGCACAGAAGTGAATGGAATAAGTGGCTTGTGTTAAAATTATTGTTTTTGACTGCCGAGAAGTAAATAGATACCATGTGAGGTCATTCTGATATCCATAAAATTAGGTTACTATTTTATTACTTTAATTGCATATCTGTATGTTTACCCATATATTTAAAGCCACACAACAGTCTAGCAATATTTTTATGTTCCATAATCCAACGCACTCTAAAGACCACGTAGGTCTTGAAAAGACAAACATGTATTTTCCGCATCTAAGTCCCACATTCAGAAAGGAAACATTCTCTAAAGTGAAGTAAAAAAATAAATTATGACACTTAAGAATCCAAAGTGACATGTTCCCATTTTAGAATTTTCAGTTCATGAAAAAAATGCAGGTATTGACATATTTAGTTTAAATTACTTTTGATTTAATATTATCCACATGTTGTCTTAACATCCCCTTTGAAATGTAAATAAAGGAAGGGGAGGGGAAATGCCTTTTGTCACTTGTTTGGTCATGAAAAAAATCAAGCTATTAGGAGGGCAGAGGTATACACAGATAAGTCACAAATGCAATGGAAATTAAAAACCACAGGTTTCCTATTTAATCTATAAGCCTTAAAAAAATGTCATTTTAAATGAAATTCTGAATTTAGCTACATCACTATTATTCAGAAGATTGGAACAGCTGCAAGAACAGTCTATGAATAAAATCAATATTGCAGAGCCAACAGAACACAAAGCTTTCATTTACAGTTCTCACAAAGTACATAGACAGTGAGCATTTTACTTCTTTAAAATTTCCCCATGCAGGTGCCAAAATCACCTAGTGAACTCTCCTTTAAACCTGTTTTTAAGTACATAAAACTGGACCTTAAAATACCACAGTTATTCAAGTATATAACCCAAAAGTAATGAGAAAGCTGGCATTTCTCTCCAAAAACCTAATGAATACCAGTTTCTTAAAACTGTAAACACATATTAATCTGCCATCACCAAGAAAGGAACTCTTTCTACCATACAGAGCTGATTAATTCAGCTAGTTTGGACAACACATTTCTATGTTTGAAAAGAGGTCCAAGACTTAAAAAACAAACACTTGATAAGGGGGAGCAGGCAAAGAATCATTTTAGTCTAGTACTAAATGGGGAGGAACATACAAGCAAAAACTCCACACAGATCAAGAATTTGTTAAACACAAATGTCCCAAAATTAACCAAGCCAGCACATTGTTTTTAACAGAATTTTTAAACAGGAACTTGTAAGTTGCATGAATGCAATAAATATAGCAACTATCTATGGGCAGAACCACAATATGGGAGAGTAAGAATGGTGCCTGGCCTTGGTACTCATCACAAGTAGGTATTAGGTATTACACGGGGATATATATGCCTGGTATCTACTGCTGCCGTTGCCTCCTGCCAATTCAGAAAAAAACCCTGTGTATCTAGAGAAGCAAGGGTACAGGAGCCCATACATGAAAACCTGAACACAAGAAGTTTTCCCTGTACTCCAGAATCTAGTGCTTGTGGTGTCCTAAAACTTTCTGCAATATTTGCATGTTCACCAGTTCAAATATATGCACAAAGATCACATCAAAACTAGAGGACACATGGGCTAGTTCCAAGCTGCCCTGTCAGCTACACAGAGTGCTGCTATCTGGCCTCTCAGCATCATCACTCCAACTATACCTTGGTTGTTACTTATCCTGACATTTTTTCCACAACATATGAAATTCTCCAAATTTAAGGGCGATGTTTCATTCACTGAAGTCCTCAGTCTCTAGCTAAGTAATTAAACAATTCTCAGAGTTTACGTTGTGTTTTAAAATTGTATTTGTCTTTTCAAAACAAGAAAAAAACCTGAAGATTTGCTTTGAAGGACCTAATTGCTAACAGTAACTACTAAACTGCATTGTTAATTCAAAGTGGTATCAGTAAGCTAGGAAATATAGGGCAGGAAACAAGTCATTCTTAACAAAGAAGTATACACAAATATACACCAGGCAATAAGAAACACTATGTATGAAATTAGGCTAGCAACGTACCACCTTGTCCATGTTTACAGAATGGATGACTCTATTCTACAAAGCAGTGACAACTGTGCTTAGTCCCCAGGAGTCAGAATGATTTTCAAATCCTAGGTGCTCCAACTGCCTTTCAACTGCATGTTGGGGTAAAGACCTGTTATGCATTTTCTCGCTTTTCTTACTTTGCTCATCTCATACATGTGAGAAGCGGTGCAGTGCATCAAGGATTCTTTTACTGGATGATCAGATATCCAGAGCCCCCTGGGATGCTGTAGCATGCACTTTTTTGTATAACTTGGACCATGTCAGACATACAGATGAAGAAAGTTTTCTAGTAACATAGAATGATGTAGGTTGGAAGGGATCTTAGGAGGTCACGTAGTCCAACCTCCTGGGAAAAGCAAGTCCAGTTCAAAAGGGCTGCATAGGAACTTGTCAAGTTTTGAATATCTTCAAGGACGGAGATTTCACAACTCCTCTGGGCCTCTGTTCCAATATTTGATCAACCCAACAAAATATATTTTTTTAATATTAGTCAAAACTTCACATATTCTAATTTATTTCAGTCCTCTACGATCCTACCCCTGTGCATCACATACCACCATAACTAACATACCACTTAAATGCACAAAGAGAGAACAGTCTAGGTTGAGAGCTAGCATGTTTGCCTAGTAATATACACAAACTTTCCCAGCTTCCTCCATCACAATATCTACAATATTTAATCATCAGCTCCTATTTGTGACAGATACTACGATATTTGTCACATTGGAAAGCTCATACTGTTATACTAGATAGAGAGATTAGAGAGGTGCCAGTCATGATGTTTTAATTCAATAACTCCCAAGTTTTATTCAGTTTAGCATGAAATGTCACACCTATCCAAACTGTGAGGGAAAGTAAGTCTATTCAGACTTCCCCTAGAGTGGAAATTCTTACGCTCAGGCTACATTCAACTTCAGAGTAGTTATCAGGATTAACTTTCATCTGAAAGCTGAAGATTTTGTTTTAGCAAGGTCTGATGAATAATTGCCTTTCATTATTTAGGCAAAGTAATTATTATCAGTGATTACAATTCCTCTTAGTAGGATAAAACAGCTAATATCTCCAAAGTGACCAAAGAATTGTGAAATAAAGGACCAGTTTATCAAAAAAATACCTAGCAATTTCCCTTTTTTCCTTTGACATAATTTATGCCCAACTTCAGATGACCAGTTAAAAATAAAATGTCTTGAATCTTAAATTTGGGGAGGTTTCCCCAAAATAAGGGAATAGCAAGTGAAAGGCTGCCTGCTCTCAGTTTATTCGTGCCTTCACGATGTTCTATCTATACAAAACCACTATAAATGCCATTAAACTGGCTAGTACTCTGGTTGCTTTGTCTTGCTCTACAAGTGACAAAAGAAACTAGAAAACACAAGTGAGCTTCGCGCTTAAACAAATGAAAGATTAAATTAAACTTTTATGAAAACATCCTGCAAGTTTGGTCCTTGTCAAAGAATATATTATGCTGGTTTAAGTTCAATAAAACATTTTAAGAACTAGAAAAAAAATTCCAGGATTCAAATGTGCTTGGTTAATGATGCACACATAACATGGAAAAATAACCCATTGAAAAATTATTTTTAAAATAAGCACTATACACAGAAGGAAATTGCCTACACACAAGTTCATAATTCACATTAAATCTAAAACACAACCTCAACTTTGTGGTGCAAGGATGCTAAGAAATTTCATTTGTCCTAAATGACAGTACAAAAATCACTCTCACCTTCTCCAACAAGACAGCATATTCCAAGCTTGAGAAGAGGAAAAGGACACAACACAGTGTTGAAGACAGGCGTGTTTTCCTAAAACAAATGCAATATAGCTACATCAGCCTGATGTTGCCTGGGCCAAGGAGAAAGGGAAGCAAGACAGATAGAGCTTATTGACTGGGGAGGGGAAGAAGCTAGAAAAAGAAAGGCGAGGGAGTAGATGGAATTTTAATTTGAAAAATTAAAAATTTTTGGATCGCAGCCCAGAGGTATTGTTGTTGGAATCTATGGAAAGTTATTTAGTACAACATCCTTTAATTTTGCTCAAGAATTTAAAAGTTTAGATGAAAATCAAACTTTGCTTTCAGATAAAAGTTCCTGACTACCCTACACAGTAATAGCTCATACACTTAAACTCACTCTTAAAAGAATTTTGTCTCAGAAGCCACAGAGTACAACCAGCCGTTCTGTTTTGCTTTCTTATTTATGTACATACTGACATAAATAAAACTACTTCAGAGCTACTGGGAGAGAAAGAAAAAAAAAAAAAAGAACAAAAAAACCCCACAGCTTTACAAAATGATTCTCTGTTAGTGTTTAAGTGCCATGCTCAGGCCTCATCCAGATTAAAGACATGTAACGACTGACAACAGAAGCATATCAGAACTAGAGTATTATTAAAAGCTCAGGACTTCAATCTCACATTTACGGTATTTATCACCTGTCCCTGCAATGCAGCATGGGGTGCCTCTTTAACAAGGAATAATCTTCAAGGACCTGAAAACATCTTCCCAGACCTCCATGTTCTCCCTTCAACCCCACAAGGTACCAACAGGAGCTACTCACATGTACTCTGTACTTAAATGCACTGCATTTTGGGTCTAACTGTGCTAGACAGTGGAAACACTGGGTGGAATACTTGGTCATGGCAGAGTTGTGGAAGTTGAGACAAGTGTAGGGTTTTGCCGTAGAGAAGGGTCAGCGGCTGAGCACAGAACAGGTAGAAGTAGCTCCCGCTCAATACCACTCGCCTGCATGAGAAGTTGGTATTAGTGGATGTGGTGTCAGAACATGTGCTTGATAATATGATGTATTATCAATAAACGCAGAAGAAAAATCTCACAGGCACATCTTGCTCAAAGTTAAGACTGTTATAGATTTTCCCATTTTCAAAAGGTTCCCGTGTTACTGGGTGCCCTGATGAGAAAGGACCACAAGATCTTAATTGCATAATTCATTAGCACAAGATCCATCTCCTACCTTATCAAGGCTAGGAAATAAACACAGCTTTTAAACGGGCTTTTTACATTGTTATCACGACTTAACAGAAAGAGATGAGAAAATAATTTTCAGTAAGCAGGTCAGTAGAAGAAAAAGAATCAGAGCATTGGTCTCTGAGTCAGTTCAGAGATGTCACCTGTGTGCCACTTGTTTGCAATAAAACTTCCACATCATTTACTCATCTCTTCTGCTAATCCTGCTGGCGCTCCAGCAGTTTGATCGTTCCCATAACTCCTTTTACTGTTATATTGTGTACAAGTAAAAATTTAACAAAAAATCCTGACAGTTCTATTATATAATGATACAGCGACTTAATAAATGAAAAACAACTGTATTCCCCATTCGACATAGCTCTTAGTCATCTTTCACAGCCCATTAGAAATGATCCAGAGAACAGAGGTAAGAAAAAAATTATTAGAGAGAAATTTAGAATTGTCCTATTCATGGACTCCTTGAAACTACTGAACACTACATACAGAACAAAATGCTTTTAATAATGGCAAAATTCATACATATCTACTTGTTAGTTCTAGATCTGTGCACTTTAGGTAAGCCTATAGCTGACAGGCTGTTTATTATAGCACACTAACATTTCTTGTCCAATTTAATGCAAGAAGTTTTCAGTAAAAAGCCCATGTTGCCTTAAAATTCCCATGCTTTTATAAGCCACATCTATTCCCTTCCATATTTTCAGGCTAGGTAAAAATTTAAGTGAACAATTAAGTTTTCAAAAATAAGTTAACAAATACAAATTTCTAACATCACTAAATCACAAATAAAGTTCAGGACAATACTCAAACCTTCCTATTTACAGTGGTGGAACAACAAGCTGGAAACACAAACACAAACTCCAATGTTTCTATTACAGCCATAACAAATTATTATGCAACAAAACATTATGCAACCTACAACTGTTCAGCAATCATTGTTTAAAAGCAAACTGTAAATTGAAAATACTAAGGAAAGTAAAAGAATATTTTTAAATCTTTGGAGTACAGATCGAGCTCTGACCAATCATATAGCACCCCCTGGCAGACATTTCTTATAGTCAACTGAAAGAACTAGAACGGAGAACTTCCTACATTTTATCTTTCTATTGCATATTAAAAGAGAATGCAACTATTGGAGGGAAGCGAATTAAAAAGGAATATACTAGCAAATTAGTTAACCCACAGGAATTAAAATGATCCAGTGAAGAATTCTGTTGAGCAGTTGCTAAAATAAATGGCACAAATGAAAACAGACAGATGAAAATAGATTTCATTTTAACAAAGCTATTTTAAATGACAAATTAACACCACTTATGCTTGTCTTGGGACCAACGACTACTAGTGAGTTATGGTTTGAAGAAGCCACAACAATTTATTGTCATTTAGACGATCATTCTATCACCCGATGACCCTTCCCCACCCAGGAAGGGGAATCAGGGAAAAACACAAGGAAACCTGGGGGCTGAAATATAAACAGATTTAATAGATTAACACTAAATAATTAACATTAATAATATTAAAGAACCAATATTGATGCCAATACCAATATAAAGGGATTATACTCAGTCAATTCTATCCGTAGGAAGCTATGCACTCCCAGCAGGGGACAGCAAACGTGGGACACTGTGAGCGCTACGGATTTGGGAGGAAGGGAATAGCTCAGGGTTCCGGCACTGGGGCAGGAAGTTTTCAGGATCACAGCCATCATAGAAACTCCTCAGCAAACCTTCTAATTGATCTTGAATGTGCCGTTCACGGTATGAAATAATCCTGTTGGCCAGCCTAGGTCAAGTGCCCGGGTCTTGCTCCTTCTCATCCCCGCACCTGGCTAGCTCAAAAACACTGAGACCTTGAAATCCATATACCATAGCTGGCTATAAAGTAAATATTTTCAGAAATTCAGACACTAAATTCTTCTAAAAACACAGTTTTCCATAGCATTAGAAGAGACCTTACTGAAAAGTAAAATTACTGAAAGAGAAATTAATCCTGTGTTGCTCAAACCAGGACATAGTGCTACTTCCCATGTTGCCATACTTTGACAGAGACAGCCACAAGAACGGGAAAAAAAATGCACTTAGCATCAAAAGCATCTAAAAAAAAATAACCTATCTTTCTCAGAGCACTACTACATAGATCTGTTCTTCATAATAAGAACTCCAGGTAAACTGTTGCTGGAGATACCATTTCTTACTACTTCCTGGAAGAAATCTCTTTATTTCCATCAAGCAGCCTTTCCTGCTCCCTGGAAGATTTTCATTCAAAGCATCTTCTGGGTACTTCAGCCCAACTTTTTTTCCTGGCTAACTTACAGCAATTCTAGTGGCTGAACTTAACTGTTCAGATTTCAGAATTGCAAGGGAACCTACAATATTATGTCCAATTCCAGGGAGGATTTACATCATGTCTGGCCTTTTTTTTGTTGTTTGTTTTATTGTCAGTGTAAAATACATATTTAAGAGATCTCATTTATTCTGCATATTATGGAACACAGGTAGCAATTTTGACTCTTAAAAGACAAGCATCTATCTGAGAGATATCTCTTAGTTTCCTAAAACCCAGTGTGTATTCAGATTAAACAAGCTTACTAATCAAATCCCCCAAACCCTTGAGTTTCTCTCCAAATCTCTTTCATTCTCACCCTAAAAACAAAGGAACAAAACATGGTCTAAACCATCGCCCTGAGCCACTGACTGAACCTCGTAGCACAGTTCCAGCAATATGGCAAATGTTCTTCTTAATGCAACAATAGTGAAGCAGAAGAGAAAACTAGGAGTGTGGTGAGGTTTAGACAGGAAGACATACGGTGTCAGTAGAAGCATGACAATCTGCATGACACTAATCTAGAAAAGGCTCTCCCTCACTAAAGAATCCAAGCAGCCGTAATACAAAAGGGAATTTGCTCACATACACAAAATTGGTTAAAAAATGCAAAACAAAGTACAAGTAAATATAGGGCCTGTTACAAGTGGAATGCCAAGCCACCCTATAGTAGCACTTGGACCATTCAACAACAAGATGTAATTTTACTGATGACAGTAAGTTATTCCAGGCAATAAGAGGACTTGACTGAAGAAGGATTCTGAGTAGTGACCTGACAATAAAACGGCAGATTTCATTCAGCAAGTCTCAAAATAATGAAAAAGAGGTAGTTCTTCACACAACCCATAGTTGTAAAGTTTTTGCAGATGCTAAGAATTAATATGGGCTCAAGAGGAAATAACAATTTCATGGCAGAAAATGCCACTGAATTACCTCCACGTATGCAGGAACCAGTCATGACTCAGGAATGTAGTCAAGGAGAGCAAATGGTGGTAGGGAAAGGCACGTATATATCTGCTCTGTTCTTACATTCTTCCTTAAGCATCATTTGTGGCTACTGTTGGATTCCAGTTATCAAGCTGTGTGGATCCACTGCAGCTGCTTTTGTTCTTATGTAATAAAACTGAAGTACTTATGGTCATGTCCACATTGTCAGAGTTAGAGGTACAAGCTTGCTGCATGAGTAGTTACCTTCCTTCTCTTTTCCTTTGAAGACTTAACATCATAAGCAATTGTGAGATGCTGTTGTACACCATGTTGTTTGCCAAATCAACTACTTTGCATCTACTATAGGCTGAACTGAAAAATTCAGATAGAAGTGGTTCAGTTATCACTAGTGTAGGCACAGATATTGACAGCTGAAGATGCACCACAAATTTACATTGCCTATTTAAAGTATACTTTTAACATTTATAAGAGGTTGAATTTTAACATTTATAAGAGGTTGCATGGTACAATAAATTAGCATTTCTAAACTGTAATTACACTCTTAACACTTTGATCAAACTTTCAAAGCAGTCTCTCTAGCACAGGCTAACAAAGCTCTAGCGTAAGCTAGTATGGGCTCTAGTATTGGCAGGAATTCATAAATTCAGTTTTCTTTCCTGTAGGCAATACAGGCAGATCACATTTCAGTTGTTTTTAAAAAAACACCCACTCACTACACTGGAAAACCACCAGATTTCTACAGAAATGCCATTTCCTCGCACACTTGGCAAACCGAAGAAGACAAAGCAGGTGAGCCTTGACATAACCTTGATGTAGTTCAACAAGTAACATGGTTTAAAACATCATTTCAGCTTGGTGCTTAGCTACTTTGATAGCTCTGAGAGAATTATGGAGTGTGACCACAAAGCTGATCGTGCAACTTTCTTTGTAACTGATCATATGGAGAGCTCCATCCGTGCAAAACCAACCACACAATCCCACAGCCTTACAGCATGTGTAACATTACTCTTGCCATCTCAGGTCTGGGAAAAGGGAGACAGAATAATGTGACTTCAAGAATATATTTTCCATGTGCAGTACAGAGAAGCCAAAACACATGCACCTAGATCTCCCTGCTAATACTTACTGCAAATACATGTCTAAGATCTGGATTAGGGGTTTGGGGGGGGGGGGTTGGTTTGGTTTTTTTGTAATTAAGTTACTAAACGTATTTTCCTCATGTTTGGCAATTACTTCAGTTCTTCATTTTACAAAGCTATTCAACAGTCATGTAATTTCAAGTTAATTTGCCCCCAATTCTCCATGCAAACACTAGCATAGCAATTGTAGCAAGCCTGATCAGATCCTCCCCCCTTTTTTTTTTTTTTTTTAAGTTTATTACATTATTTAATATAATAGCTTGCTTCAGATGAGATCTTCTGTGGTTGCTCAGAAACAACACTCTAATTTTTTCTGAAGCACATCTAACTTTCTCTCCCCTGGTAACACTGGAAAACACAATTTTGGCTTTCTTACATGTTACCTGTGAGGCAGTTTCCAATTTCTTTTCAGCTGTAACAATCTCATGTTGTCACACACGGTGTTAATGGTTACCGTCTAGCCTCACTGACCAGAAGTCTACACGTTACAAGACTAGCTTTGCTAAGGACTGGTATGGAAATCAGCATAACATTTTCTGGAACCAATTTTTCAGGTTTTTGTTTGTTCTTTCTTGCTGTTGTGGTGTTGTTTTTTTAAAGAAAAAATTCAGATATCCTGTCATTAATGGTTATACTGCAAAATTAAGTGTACTCAAATCTTAGAAAAAAAGACAAATTTTAAGTCGTTCAAGCAATCTTTCCCCAAATGCCTCTCAGAATGGCTAATAATGCAGTATTAGTGTAAGCTAGTATTGTTTTCCTATGCATCCATTTTAGGCACTTAAACAGCATACACTGTGATCTCATCTTTTTTGAAAAGGAAAATGAAGCACAAAACTGCAATAGTCAAATACATCCTTTCTGTAAATCCAGTTAGACATAGGCTATCATTTATGCTAAGGTCAAGCAATAGAATTAGAGAACATCTGTGAAGAATTCAGTTTAAAGTCATTTTCTCAGTATTACAAAGAATATCTGATTGAATCTCAGTCTCTGCCACTGATTTTCACTGATCCTTCAATTACCTCAATCTGAAATCATTCTTTCAGCAAGACATTCACATAGTCTACACTCCAGTCTTAACAGTCACAGCCTGCTTCACAGCATCAGTTCATTCCTACAGCAGGTCCATCCTGTGCAATGGCTGAAGCAGATAATCACATATGTGTGTGTTTCAGTATATATAAACCTGGGTGAAAGCGGAGGGTGTGGAGGTGGAGGGGGGTTGGCCACTTTAATACCAATATTTTTTTCATTGACATTGCAACATCAAATGGTATTTGACTGCATTGACTCTGCAACAGGATTAATTTCCCAGACCTGGTTGTTCTAATTGTTTCAACAAAAATTGTTTTGCTAAATAGAAGTATGCTAAATGCACTGAGGAGACAAAAAGAAAACCCTGGTGTTTTGGAGCAGGTTTGTGAAAATATATTGGATGGGATTATTCTTCTGATGTTTCTCCAATGTAAATTCATGTTCTGGGTTAGGTAAACCAAACTAACAGTGGTCATCCTAATTTTTAAGCCATAATGTATAGATTTACTCTGACCAGGGTACATTTTAGCTACTAAAACACCATCTGGCAATTAATGTTACAATCTAATCATCTGACACAACAGGAACACACTGGTACTAGAAACAATGGAAGCTTTTGTGCGTGCAAACAGAATTAGACAAGAAACCTTCCTTCTGGAGCATCTCCTACACATAAATAGCAACTACTTTCTCGGAAAAAAAACAAACAACAACAAAATCCAAACACAAAAAAAAAACCTCTTTTGACTCTTTCTAGAGTCATGGAAATAAAGGTGTTTTGCTTAACCGAGCCCAGAAGTTGTCCTACAAATGCTGTTTTGGACAGCAGATGGATAGGGGAAAAGTTTGAGTCATATGGAACTAGAAATCAAAACTTTCTGTTCAAAATGAAATGTATCATGAGTATGCATGAAAATTGGCATGACCAAGTAATATGCTGCCACTTCTTTAGGAGTTACATGTAAGCACTGAGTATTAGCAACTTTGAACTGCAATTTCTGAATGTTTGTCTACATTTAGAACTAGACCAAATAAAAGGCTTAATGGGAGCCCTGGGTTTCAATCGCTGGTTTAGGAACTACTCATATATTTTATGCAGTAGTACTGTTTACCATAAAATAAAGAAACATTCTGTAATCTTTTGTGTTCTCCTCCTTCTTTGGGAAATGATCTCTGATTTCTTTCCTGCATAACTTCAACAGGAAGCATAGGGCTTGTTCTCACCTATAGCAAACTACAGACTAGTAGTAATAGCACTTTGCAAAAGAGAGGGGGACTGAAGAAGAGAGGTAAGGGGAACGACATCCTCCTTTCCATAGTTAATTTTTAGCCTATTTTATAGATGGTGTATCAATATAACATAATCACTTCTTTTATTTTAAGAAAAAAGTTTTTGTAAGAGACCTGACTACTTCTAACATACATTATAATCCAAGTCCATTTTCTGGCTGGCATTATTCCACCATATTAGATGAAGCAAAGCCTACCTAGGGTAAAAAAAAAAAAAAGGCAAATGAATTTGACAGCCCGTTTAGACCACAGCAGTTCTGGACAAAGACTCAGAGATGGGTGTTACTGTAGAATCTGAGAGTCAAACTGGCACCTGCTGAATTTAGATATACGTGGCTAGTTGGTGCTTTTAGGATCCAAGACGGATCACAACTGGAGACGTACAGGAATGAGCTGTTAAAGACTCTACGTTTCAGTAAAATCTCCTTCATTGGATTTAATCCTAGAATCACAAAGTCACTTGAATTAGATGTTGCTAAAATGCAGCTGAAGTCAGTTTATAATTTTTTCTATTTACTTAATAGAAAATGAGTAAGCTTAAACCATCCTTATATACCGTAATACCATAAGCTAGTTGAATGTTAAGAACAGTGAAGTGATGAAGACCTCAAAACATGAGGCACCATTTAAAGTTACTCTATCCTGTTCTTCCTACTGATACCACCAGTTTACTCACTTGTAGCCATGATACCTGGAGGACATGCTGGTATCCCGTGATCAACTGCCCATCTGTAAGCTCCTTCACCAACTAAAAAGCTAGGAGACACAGAAGAGGGAGTTTAAACAAAACCACATAACAAATCCCCCTTTTCTTGCAATTATTTTTTCTATTTGGTTTGGTCATTTTAAAATTGTAAGCTGTCTACATTTCATAGAAATGTCAGCTATCATTACACTTGGCAACCTTATGTAGTTTCATTAAAAGACTATGCAGCTCCAACATTAAGCTTAGTATTGGATAAAAACATGTGCTATTAAATTTGAAATTAATTACCAAATAGCACCAGCTTTTCATTGCAGCTAACCAGGACAAAGCTGTCTAGAGTCTTGCTTTCTGTAACAACTTAGGAAGATCCTGAAGACCAACAACATGGGATGAATGAGGCGAAAATGGTAAGGCATTTTCAGTAAAGTCAGCCAATGCCACAGGAATATCAAGAAGTCCTTTGCAAAGTACAACACAAGCTAAAAATAAGTCTTATTTAGAACGATAAAGGTCTGTCTCATGGAGTTTTAGCAAGCATTTGTAAATGAGTCAAGTCTACTGAATTTTGATATATTTGCAAAAAAACCACAACAATTTGAGAAGTCATTTTCTAGACAGTACTGAACACTTTACAGTATAGAGACATTATGCACTGCTGTGACAATGAATGACAGCAACACATTGTACATAGACATGTAACTTGGGGGGAGGAGCAGGAGAGCCTCTGTTATCTATACTGTTTCCCCTTAATAAATTAATCTGATTCCCTGAAAAGGGGAATGTGGTAGTTGGGAAGCATATATTTTCAGAAAGCTGCTGAACAACAGTACCAGCAGCAGCAACACAGTAAAGGACAACTATTTACAGTCTTAACTTCATATCCCCCTTTTGAAATAAGAATAAAACAGCTGCCTAATGGACACAAGAAGTAAAGACTAAGGATATACAGAATTTTCAAAAAGTTTTACAGAAATACCAGAATTAAGAATATGAGGCTAAAGAAGTTATCTCAGATACAAAGAAGTCCCTGGGACCACATAGTTCTAAAATTTCTGAGAACGTTATTGATACAGCAAATTTGCCGGCATTAATGCTGTCGGAAATTTTCTTGACAGTGCTGTATCTGACACCCGCAGCTTTCAGTATGCAGTATTTTGAGTTGGTACTTTCTATCTTCTCTATGACTTAACCAATAAGAGGTGTGTCCCGTCTTTCCTTGCAAAAGTCTCAAAAAAAAAAGTTTATTTAGATAAGAATTTGAATTGTTAAACACATAATTCTTACCATCATTAGTGCAGCTCCAGATAAATATTGTTCATGTTGCAAGATACCGTAGAATAAGTTACTGGGTACTTTGGGAGAACTCAAGCATCTCCTATTAGGTAAGCTAGTGCTCAAGAAACAACCTGTCACTTTCATTAACGTAAGAGAAAAACACAAACCGTAGCCAAATCTAATTAAGTAGTATTCTCCATTGACTAAAAGAAAGTGGGTTTGGTGTTTAAAAGAAAAGTTTTCTATCAACAATACGTTCTCAGGAAATGAATAAGCACTTCCTGTTCAATAGAAGAATTTACACAGAAAGGAAGGTTAGGTGGAGAAAGTATCAAGCTCATATATTAGAAGCTTTATATATGATAACTTGAATAGCACAGATCGGTCAGAAACACTGCATTTTACAAGCAATTTCACAACTGTTTTTTTAATACATAAAAACACAACAACAGTCACTATTACTTATGAAGAGTGCAAAAAAAGCATTCCAGAATGTATCAAAACTTAAGTAAGATGACTTTTACTTTGCTCACACTTGTGTCCTTAATTCCTAGATTCCTTTTCCTCCTATAAGATGGGCATAAAGTATTTTCCAGTTCTGGTCCCAAAGAATGGTTAGATTAGTTGAAGCGGACATTCCCTGCTGACATCTAACTGAGGCCCCATAACACCACAGAGATCATCCACTTCTTTCAAACTTTTCAGTTCAGATGTCTTGAAAGTACAGCGTGATCACAAAAGAGTTAAAATAAACAGTTTACAAAAAAAAAATAAAATAAATAAATCAGGCTCTCAGGCTTTGTTGTCTGTACTACCTATACTGTATCTCCTATAAATTGATATAGAATTAGTTGGTAAGAGATTCCTACTGGACATACAGCATGAAATCAGTCCTGCAGATAGTCAAATATGTGTAATCTAAGCAAGACTAGACAGTCTTTACACCATCCCAAAAAGCAAGTTCTGTGATCCGGTTCAGCACACGGCCACACACACAATTGTACCAGCCACAGATGACAGGGTGGCAAGAGGGTGGGAACCAGCAGTTTGGCACTAGGGAACCGCTTTAGTTGCCATGAGAATCATCCATGTAGCCATGTAGAAAAGCTGCAGCAGGCAAGAATGAACAGGGAAATACTTTATGCTGACAAAGACAAAACTACCTCTGAACAGCTACCACTGAGCTTGATTTATTGGGGGAGAGGAAAAATAGGGAATAAAGCCAGTGGGCTATAGAAAGCAGCCAAAACCCCACCAAGTCTCAAAAGCCTTTAGGCTAATTCAAAATACAATTTTCCAAGGGGGGGGGGGGGGGGGGGGGGGGGGGGGGGACGACAAAAACAAAGGATGAATGAGTTTGTGCCCTGCTACTCTGAAAGTGGGTTCTGCACAAACAAGATAAAAAGACCTTTCTTGCAAATATATCAAACAAAGAGTACTGTAGTTGTTATAGGCTCAGAACACACAGAAGATGAAAACATCCTCCCAGCAAGAAGCCAATGCTTGTACACACTTACTAGTTCCAAGCAAACTAGATCATATTAATGGAAAATGCAAGTAAAGGTCTCTAAAAATGGTCTTTTTAGGCAATTTTCTACAAGAACATGGTTCTCCTGGTGCTACTTGCTCCAAACAGGACCATTTAATAAAGACTGTATGGAGACAGGCCACACCAATATAAACAGAAGTGGCAGAAGAAGGTTAGGTTCATTAAAGATGGGCAAGGTGACCCTGAATGTACCAAACTCACTTTGTAACATTTATTATAAAATGCAGCAATCACTCCGAAATCACTGTTACAAAGAAGAAATTGTTCTGAAGAAATAAAGAACAGAGGTAAAAGGTGGTACAAACCTTCACTCTAGGCACTTTCTTGATTACACACTGCCCTACAAGCTACACAATGCATGTAAGTGTATGTATCAGCTGCAGTACTGTAAAACTGTGAAGCAATTACAAATCCCTGTGTACCCAAAGGTAGAAAAAAACCCCACCCTAAGAAGGGATTACTATTAATACTGAAAAAGGGATACAGACATGAACTTAGGTATCAGTAGTACTAATGATTTTTAAGAAAGGAGACATTTGGGCATATTTGTACCATCCCGCAATGCTTACATGTCTACACTTAATAGTAAACAGATGTAAATAAGCCTTTTCCCCTAGGAAGGTCAAGGCTTTGGCATAAGAAATAGAAAATCTTCAAACTTATTACTACAAAACTTCTAATCCATTATTCTGTGACCAAAGACCACTTCCAAAGATCCATCCAATATGCAACTGCACAATTATAATAGTGCTTTCTTTTGTAAAGTTATACAATGAACAGGAATATCTTATATGATAGTATGTAACATGTACAAGTTCAGTTTTTTCTGTTCTTTCACGCATAGGCAGAGAAAATCCTGACAACGTCAAGCTGAATGAAATATGAAGGGGACCTGTATAACATACGCAAGGACCTCAAAAGTTTCAACAAATGCACTCATGCATTCAGGGACTCTCTACTTTAAACTTCATAAATTTTAACTCAGATAGTGGGATTCTGTGTTTTAAACAAGATGACAAGATATTGATCCAGAATGACACACTCTGCAGTTATTTACAGCAAATTCGATACATCAGTCAGGATACTTGATCATTCCTTCCCAATAAGCTTACCGTCACAGAATAAATTAATTCACACTCATTAGAATTTCTTCTACTGAAAATTAGAAGTGTACCTCTTTGAATTGGTTTTGAACTGTCACTACAAGAACGAGTACTGAACAGGGGTAAACAGGCCAAACTCACTGCCTCCATGTTTTCTTTTATAGAAAAGAATCTCCATAATGTCACTTTTATTAATCTCACAGTTCCTAAAATTTTCCTGTGTGGTCATGTGCCAAACATTCTGGCCAGAAGACATTAAGCTAGCTTAAATCATGCTATAGAAACAACCTTTACCACTATGTTTCTTTAACAAGACATGTTCTTAGGCTAAACAGTATCTGGAAGATTCCCCAATACTCTATTTGCCCCTGAGAAACAAGATGAAACTTGCGTATCTTTACAAATAAAAATCATTTACTAAAATCTTGACACTCAGTAGGAATGCCAAAAATACAGCTGATGTCTTGTTATTTGACTATATATATTCCCAGCTTGTGCAGGAATACATTTCAGTCCCAAAACAACAACGCGTCATGCCAAACCCTGACAGAAAGGCAAGGCATGAAATTGTCAACAGTCATCACCTATAATGAAAATGAGCTCTATCATTCTGAACTTGGGATACCCTGTACATACAGGAGCATCTACCAAAGCAAGTCTAAAGCACAACCCAGTGTATCCTTCTACTATAGATTGTTCCCAGGGTAACTAATTTGCTTTAATAAAATACATGCTCAAAATCCAGAATGGGGAAGAAGAAATTAAAGTATGGATTAGGTAACTCAGGTCTGCAACATTTGCACAATACAGTGTATGTGTTGGCTCCGAAGACAGTTCACCTCTCACCTTGAGAGTTTGAGCTCCCTTGTCTTTAAAAGCATCTCTTAGTCAAGACCTTGCACAGTGTTTGAAAGATTTAGTCTTGTCCTTTGAGAGCAAGAGGATATAGTTTCTTTTCCATTCAGTTATTTTTAAAATACTAGCAGCATAAACTAAGTTGTGAAGTTACAGCAAACGTGTTACAATGCCCAAGTGCTCTTCCTTACAATAATTCGAGAAAACACTGTGATGATATAGACAAAACTAAATCACAAGTGCTTGCTCCTGTAGCTGACTCCAGTACTAGTTCTGGACCAACAAAAATACCGCCCCTCATTTGACACTCTCTTTAATGTTACTCAGCTAAGCCCTGGCTTTCTCCTGACATTGAAAGAAATAAGCTACTAACAGCAACTGAAATTCAAGTTTCTATTCATTGAGTCATAGAATTACAGAATGATTCGAGTTGGACAGGACCTTAAAGATCATCTAGTTCCAACCCCCCTTGCCAAGGGCAAGGACACCTCCCACTAGACCAGGTTGCTCAAAGTCCCATCCCACCTGGCCTTGAACACCTCCAGGGATGGGGCACCCACAGCTTCTCTGGGCAGCCTGTTCCAGTGTCTCACCACCCTCAGAGTAAAGAGTTTCTTCCTAATATCTAATCTAAATCTCCTCTCTTTCAGTTTAAAACCATTACTCCTCATCCTATCACTACACTCCCTGATAGAGAGTCCCTCCCCACCTTTCCTGTCGGCCCCCTTTAAGTAAGGGGCTATAAGGTCTCCCCGGTGCCTTCTCTTCTCCAGGGTGAACCACCCCAACTCTCTCAGGCTGTCTTCACAGGAGAGTTGCTCCAGCCCTCTGATCCTGATTCCTTAGTAAACTTCTCCTTTGGAAAAAAATAAGTTATCACACGAACTACAGTTACTCTTTTTTTTTTTTTTTTCTTCATTAAAAAAAAAAAAAAAACAAAAACCAAAAACGTTTTCAATGCAAAATCTGCTTGTTGGTGGTTTGGTTTTAGGGTGGCTTTTTTTGATCTACGACCTTCCTTTGCAGCATGACAGAACAATGAAATAGTGCTTTTCCTCACTGTTTAAATTGGAATACTATACCATCCAGATACAGACTATTTGGCTAATTTTACAGAACAAGAATAACATAGTAAGGAAAGTAAAATTTGTGAATCTAAATATACATATTTTAAAGTCCATAAGTGCTGGTTTAATACATCAACAAATACTGCAGTCCATTAGTTGGCAAATGGTAGCAAATTTCTACAATTGGATAGGAGTCATTTAATATGAATGAATCATTCGAGTTATCTACTTGTCAATTTAAACTGCTAATGAAAATAAGATGGTTTTAAGAGCAATCAATTCTGACACATTTACTGGATTCTTTCCAAAATGATGCAATAGTATTTAAAGTTGTTATGCATTTAATAGTTACCTCTTCCATCCAAGTATTATACCCATCTCAATAAAGGAGCGCCTGTTTTCATTTTTGTTGTAAATACTATTAAATTTACCTTTAAAATAACTTCCCGTTTTGGCTAAGACAAGAGGAAGTTACTAAACACTGTACATTTCCACACTATAGCTACAAAATAAAGCCAAAGAGACAGGCAGTAAAGTAGGAATCTTTTATATACTTGTTAAAAACTACATTGCTTTTTTTTGAAGGCAGACAGAGGCAAAGGCAGTAGAATTTCATTTTAATCTTGATGTATTTAGGGATTTTTCAAAATACTGCAGTAAAAAAGTAAGAATTCAGCATGACATAACTGGAAATAATCACACAGGCAGAAATTATCACAAAATGATGTTACCATCTATTCACAATACTTCATTCTGCCCACAGCTTCATCAAGTGCACAAGATGTTTCAAGATCAGAGAACAAAGCTTATCTTCTTTTTAAAGGCACACTATCGCTGGTATGTAAAACAGCACCAGCCTTTTTGGGATAAGATACAGCCTTCAAATATTGCATGCAGTAGAGAGAAGACCAAAGTAAAGTCAAGCAGAACAAAGCAATTACCAAGGTGGAATTCTGCCAGCAGAGAGTTTTCCCTTCTGCCCTTCACACAACAATCTATTTGCAACTGAAACTGGATTCTTGATTCCTGAAAAGAAAAATTAGCAAAAAACGGGAACAAAACATTAAAATATTTTTCCACATAGCAATGTAGTGTTCATTTTGGCAGTGGAAGTCAGCTTCCTTTAATTTCCAAGACTTTGCCAATTCATTAAGAGACACCTTGTGGTGTTACGTTTCATCAGTGTTTTCCTTCACATGTCCTATCAGTGGTGACAAGGCCTTCTAATCAACACCCTCCCTCCAACCCACCCCCCCTTTTTTTTTTTTCCTCATTGAAATATTAGGAGTGACCTCCTACCACAGAAATCTTAAATTAAATCTGTGGTATTCTATAGGCCAAAGATGTCTTACGAGCGTTAATTTTTCAAGATGGAAAGAGCTTTCATTTAGATCTACCTGGCCAAAACAGGGATTATAGGATTCAGGCTTAGCTGTCTCTCACTGCCTTATTTCCTCCTTCCCCATGGTTGGAAGATGTTTTACATTTTGTAATAAATATGCCTTGAAACACTTTATTTTACTATTTATTTTAGATTTATATCTACAAGAGGAAGTTACTACCATGGTTTAGAACTATTCTAGGATAAAGAACAAAGCGTCAGGTGTTGTCAGAAAAGCTATTCGATAGTAACAGTTAAGGCTGTTGAATGTATTTATGACAAAACCTCAACAATCCATATTTGGGACTGTATACCTTTATTTGTTTTGTACTGAAAGCTAAAACTAGACAAAAAAAAAAAAAAAAAAGAGAAGCACATTAGTCTTCAGGTTAAGTAAGTCCCATATGCAAATACATCTAACCTTACAACAGTATCACACAAAATAAATCCAAACATAACTGATCATTTGAGAGAAATTATAACAAAAAAAAAAATCTACAATGTACAGAAATTTTACATCCCAAGCAAACAGCTTGACAGATGAGCAGCTGCGCCCATTCTCAAGAATACATGAAAGGCTTCAGTTTGCAGGCTGGCACCCTGCATAGCCCTCTGACACTATAAAGGAAATTTCAGTCCCTTAAGACCTCAATTTGAACAACTTAACTAACAGACCAAAACATCAATTTGCTTTATGACTGAATGATATACCTGTAAATTCTTCAAGGAGACAGAGAACATAAGCAAATATCAAGCCTTATTAAAATGCTTGTACTCTTTTTAATAGTTGCATTTTAATATAAAGTTATCATTCTACAAATCCACCTGAGCAAACTCAGTCCCATTGTGAATACTGTATAATATCACACAATTGTTCTGCATCAAAGGATTACCAGCAAACTAATAAAACAGTATGTTACACAAAGCAAATTAACACAAAACAGTGTTTCAGGGAGTAGGAATGCCTCCCTCTTTCTTGAAGGAGGCAGAATTTATTTAAACGGGGTAGTATTTACAATGTCTCCCCCCTCTGAAAAAGTAACAAAAAAGACAAAATTGATCTTTGTACTTAAATCAGTAGTTAGCTTTATAATACATAGTTAACGTACCACTCAGTGCTCCAACTGCTCCAAAATTTAACGATTTTCCATCCATTATACTGGCATCACATTCTATCTCACCCAGAAGGTTCAGGTTAGACCCCAATCCTGCATTTGTAAAAGGAGAATCCTAAAAATAAGAACAAAACACTATAAGGCCACGCTCATAACAGACTAGATCAAAATCTTTGTATAACTGGCTGACAACACTGATCTCGGTACATTGCACTTTCTTATTATAGTAGTTTAATCCTCCACAACAAAACCAACAGCAATTTGAAGAGGGCATCTCAAATTACTATCATGAATAGCTTACACCCTCTATAGGGTCTGATATATCTCAAGTGTAATAATGCCCTAACATAAAAACCAATCACTCAACAATTCAAGATGATCAATTATATCGAAGCAAAATCCTTATAACACAAGTGAAAATCTCTTCCTCCCTCCCCCAAAATACATACTTCATTTGGTCCCTAACCTGTCAGTCAATTTAAGTAACACCTAATAATCACTGCATAGACCACAGTCTGCCTTTGAAACTCTTAAGTATGACACAGCAGCAAAACAGAACTGCACATTTCCTCAACATTCTAAGCTTATGATTGTAGCTCTGCATGCAGAACCTAAGAATTGGCATCAGTAACAACTCACTTTGGGAAATACCTATTTGATCATTACCACAAGGAAAGTCATTACTGCGATCAGGAAGTTTAACCAAGACATATTTCACAGAAAGTATGGAACAAAATTTAATAAACTAACTAAAAATTAACTCCTCTTTTTTAAGCACCTTCCGTAGCTTTTTGGAAAAATCAAGGTTCTCAAACAAGAAGTTTTGCACACTAGATTTAAACACACTCATTTTTGCCTCCTCCCATTTCATCAGAGCATACCCATGACTTTAAAAACACAGTTTTTAAAGCACAGTTCAGGAGTCTTGCTGTCAGCTCAATATAATCCCCTCTTCCTTGATGCAAGCACGACATGGAGTACAGCACTAAGAAAGAGAACAGCCCAGAACAGCCAAACTATAAAATTTCAGAGATACTGCATGCTTTCAGAGTTTGTTTTTAGTACAAGAGTGTAACAACCTGATTTGATGAAGAAAATGGTTGTCTAGACCACATGTGAACATGTCAATGAAATTAGATGGTCATAATATTACAGTACATTTGACATAAGCTGAATCAGGAAACAAATCTACCTGAAACAGTTCAAAGTTCTGTCTTAAATGTTAACTGAACTGGTTCGTTTTGTTGCATATTAATTTGTAATGAATACAACGAAACAAGAGAAAGACATTTGACATTAGTAAGTCAGTTAGCCTTTGTTAACTTTCAAATGAGCAAGTAATGAGTAAATTCAAAACTTGTTTTGCAAGACGTTGATTCTAATTTACAGAGATATTTAGCATTCTTAGTGTCTGAGTCATCAAAATGATATCTTCTGGAAGAATCATGAATATATGATTAATACGTCACCATGAAACAGACTGCAATCTCTCCGTGTTCATTTTATACTACTCATCTTTATTTTCTGCTTTTTCCTTCTGCATCCAAGAAGTCGCACAAGATTTTATCCCATATCACAACAGATTTTCAAATATACTGTGTATATTCATTGTGTTGTTCACTTTGACAGCTATGTCTCACAGAAAATAAGAACATTTGAAAAGATTTTAGGATTATGAAACTTTTGCAGTTTAGTGCACAGGGAATAACTTTCCCGGGAGTGGGGGACAGAATTTGATTTTTAAGTCTCCCAAGATGATGGTCTTGAAAAGGTGGAAGACTGCAGAGCAGCTGCTGGCTTAACTGACTTCATGGCTCCCCAGGCTCTACAAGTATGAATAAAATTAAGTCAGTGAAGTTTAGAATAAAAGCAGCAGAGAAGTGATGGAAAGAATCAGAATGTGAATGGTGAAAGGTACTTGGAGGACAACGTAAAAACAGGAATGCATTAGGATGAACAATGCTTACTCCTAGTGCTGTCCAAGTTCCTTGCCCATGGGTAATCAGACTGCATAGACCTGCAAGCGTGGAGATAAATGTCTAATGTTCTGTTCCAAAACCATTCGCTCGGTGCATTATACTCAAAAGCATTGGCAAAGAGTTTTGTGCTCTACAGATCTGTCACTTTCACAAAGCTAAGACAGCTGTTACCTTAAAAGCAGATGTCATGGCCAAATAAAGGGAGTAAGAAGGACCCATCAGAACAGAAGTCCTACTAACAGGACTCCTTCTGCAGTCAAGACACAAAGCTCTCTACCATCTGATAAACATAATAATCAAAAGAGGGTAGGAAAAAAGTACAGGATACAGTGGCACTGTTCACTTTGTTTCTAAAAAATCTAGGTACTTTGATGCTTTGGCATAGCACCTCCACTGGCACATCATCAAGGATGCACCAAGAGACAAATTATTTGGAGGATCCCAAGACAAAGGGAATGACAGCTGTTCTCTCTACAGAATATTTATCAGAATATTGGATAAATAAGAAATCTACACCAACAAAATTGTAGATGCCTCTTTGGTGGCATAACTCTTTTCATTTTAGGACTCAGAATCTTACCAGTACAATCAGTCACAATATGAGTAACTTCTCCAGTAAAAAGAAATAAAGACCAAATTCCAAGCACCTGTTCAAAATTTCCGTGGAGCTTTATAGTAAGACTGCACTCAGTTAAGAAGATGGTCTCAGAATTGCCAAAAGGAAGATGGTCTACTCTAACTTCACAGATCTGAAAGGTGATCAGGTAACAGCTTTAGGCAGTGCAGGAACTGGGTGTGAACACATGGAATTTCTGATACCTACCTGAGTGTCTCTGAGATGAGATATAAAGCCTTTGAAATGAGGCAGGGAAAAACCTTTAAACAAAATGGAAACAGAAATTCACACCTGCTGTATGAGTAGGCAAGGACATGAAATACACCACATAAATACATCTCTCTGAAAATATGGATCTCTGCAAAGTCTGACTAAAAGATTTCAAGACTCTGATATACAAATGGAGGAATACAACTTCTGAAAATTAAGGTGTATTTCAAAATGAAAATTCAAAACCTTCAAGGAATGCAGAAACATCATTAAAACAGAAGTGTGCATGCTTTCAAAGGGAGAAGAAAATAAACTGAGCTAACTGAAGCAGTGTCTTCAAACACTCGGACAAAAAAATGCAGTACTGTGAGAACTATATGACTACCATAGGATGGGGAAGAACTCAATGAAAGCATGTATCCAAGAAGAGGGAGGAAGGCAAAGGAGGAAAAGGTTTATAATACAGAAGCTAACTTCAGGAATATACTTTTTTTTAGAAAAACAAGTAGAGATCAGCCTTTTTATTTCTAAGGAGACTAAAAAAAGACAAGAAAGCAAACCAAGCGTAAGCTTTGCATGTTAACAGCAAGCCCTACTACCATAGAAAAGTAAAAAGAAGAGGGAAAAGACAAACAAATGGCTATTCAAAGCATTTGAACAAAACATAAGCTTTCAGTTATGTGAAAAATATTACACTACCTGGCAATTACCCTACCACTGAAGTATCTCTAACTTAAAATGTAAACCTGTAGCAAAGGAGATAATACAAAGCTTTAAGACGTGAAACAGGAGTTTAGTTTTCCCAAGTTAGCCCATCTTGTAAAAACTCAAGCCACCAAGGGTACAATTTTTATTTTTAGAATAATTTTTACTTCAAGATGTATTTATAAATGGTCTGGTAGCATACACAGGCATGCTGAAGTTTCTAGCTGTGGTCAAAGTTGGAATGCTTGAAGAAGTTACTCAAGGCTATAACACTAATAGTCCTGAATTACATCTAGGCAAATAGTTAAAATGCTCTATTTTCGACAAACACATTAAAGATTCATCTTTGATACAGTTTTGGCTATGGTTTATTTGTAACTCTTAAAAGGGATTTAAAGCCTGCAGGCATTTTGCGTTACACACTGCTATTTTAAAATTTATTTTTCTGAGGGAATTTAGCGACAAGAAGTAATAGTCTACAAGGTTGAGTCATGTCCCTTTCAATTAAACAAGCTAAAATGTTTTTAAAGAACACTTTTGTCACAGATTACTGTTAGCCACTCTGCTGCAAAACATCACAGTAATGCTTTTAACTAGAATTAACAACTTCCAGTTCATTACCCATTAAAAGGTGATCTATGGTGACTGTCTTAATACAAGGCTGCTGGCATTGTGCTTTCCTCTTTAAAGAGAAGTCCCGGGACTAAGACTGTATATTCAAAAATCTTAATTACTATAAAATTAATAAACAAACAAAACCATAAAACAAATCAACAAGAAACAAGTTCTTTCAATGCAAAATTTTGCTGACAGCCACACAAACCCACTGCTTGAGTATCCTAACAGGTTCAAAATATCCTTTCCATTGATCCACAAGAACAAAAAAATGCAGACAAAATAAATTGAGCAATTTCAGTAGCGAGGAGATCAAAACCCAAAATGTGACATCTGTTTCACCACCAATTGTATTAATTTCCAATGTAAATGATGTTCATAAAGAACATTCTACTGAAGCCAGATTAAAGAAACAAGTGATCTACAAACAGTATTAATAAACTTAGAAAAAGTCTGGAATGTTCATCATTCTTTACAATTCTTGTTCTTGTCTCCAGGACCTGAAGAGTAGACTTTCTGAAGTGCTCTATAGTCAAAGAAAAGCTTGAAATTGCACACTGTTCTCACAGCCAGCCATAAATGCAATCAGCACGTGGTTTTGTTGAAAGCTGCAAGTTTTAAGGGGGGGAAGGGAGTGTGGAGGAGGACCTCCTCCCCACCAAAAAAAGCTGCCCAAATCCCTTGGTCTTTCAAGAGAAACTCAGACTTCATATGGTGGCTGACAGCAAGAGTGCAAAAAGAAATGGCACTGAGATAATGTCTGTGTAGAAGCATTCAGTGTAAATAATGAGTCTTATGAAGCACCTTGTCGAGAACCATTTTATTACCAAAAGCTGAAAGAGGTAATATGTTCCTTTGTTCCTCTGCAATGACAGAGTTCACAAACTGGAGAACATAACTGCTTTTAATCAACTTTTAAAATACAGCTGATGCTTACGAAGACCAGCACGGTTATTTTAACAGTATTCTGGATCAGCTGGTCTTGTTACTTTGCAAAAGAAATCTACCTTTTCTCTAGTTAACTATTAGCACAGAACACTATTTCACTAGAGATTCATATAGTCCAACAAAGAAAGGCTGTTCTATCTCCATTTAGAGCCTGCAAAAATAAAACAAAAAACAGACAACATACCACAAGCAAACTGTCAGCTTGCTCATAAAAGATCAAGAGCAAGTCTTGCGCCTCAACAAGTCTTTGAAGTGATGCCTCTTGGATTAGCTGAAATTCTGTGTAATAGGAGTTGTGTAATTGAGCGGAACTGAGGAAGAAAATTCATCTTTTGTGACACTTCCATGAGAAGATATTTGTGCCTTGCAAAAACTACAGATTTTTGAAATACAGCATTGAAAAAATCCTAGAGAACTGTAGAAGTGATTAAATATTTCAGATAAACTCACAGCAATGTGTTCTACAGCACCCAAAATACCAAGAAGTTACAAACAGTACTCCACAATGGAATCTGTTAACACTTTATACAAACTTTTCTTGTTCTGTATCTTAATCTGCTTTACAGTGACATATGTAAACAAACGTTTTCATACAGATTTTTGCTATGTATTTGCCAACTCAAAATGGTGAAGTACTTTAGAAATGTCACTATTTTTTCCTGCATAAACAAAAGGGCAGTGATAGCTCATTAGAGAGACAGTCAACATACAAACCTACATTTTTATCCATAAAATTTTGCAATTGATGAGCAAAACTATTGTTTGCTTTGTTTATTTGCCACATGCAGTTTCTGTTTTCCATAGCGTAATAAGAAAAACATCAGAATTAAAACAGAAGATGTAGCTCCAGAAATGACAAGAGATGCCTAGAGGTTGTGTTCAGAATGAGATATGCGTAGAAACAAATCTTTCAACATTTTGAAAGCTGACAGTCTAGCACTTTGGAATTTCTCATACCAGATGCAAAAAAACTGCCACTGCAACCCACACCATTTTCTGTTTTGAGTATACCTTTGATTTTTCCTCAGTGTAACTGAATAGCAACATACTTAAATTTAAAAGAAGCCCAAATCTCAAACCAAATATTCTTTATCCCAGTAATAGAAGTTACATAAATCACTTAATGAATAAATGAAAGCAAATAATTAAATAATGACAGCAGTATAACCTGAAATAAAACTTAAAAACAGCAAAAAGGAAAAAAAATAGGGTTTGTGCAACAGTATACATAAAAATACTACCTTAGACAATTATAAAACCAGGAAGTGGAATGATGGCAGGCATCACCAGAATAATACCAAGACAGATGAGACGAAAAAGGTTGCTGATTGGAGTAATTTCATCAAAAGGTTTTAATTTCATCTTAAAGCCATAACTTATTACACAGACATCACTTCAGAGTATTTAAATCTACTAAAGCAAAGAAGAAAAGTCTCTTGGGGGTAACAAAAACAGATAAAATATTTACCCCAGGCACAGCTGCCAAGAGATATATAGCTGTTAAGTTAAGCTTCTTAAAATGTTTTCTTCTGTGTAGCTCAGAAACATGATAAAAATTAGAACATAAAGTAGGCTATTTTTTCTTTCCACTGAGGATGGAACTGACACACTAAACAATCTTATGGAACAACAGCAGCCTCAGTTAGTTTATGGAAGCTCATTATAAATAATTCCATTAGAGATACACACGTTAGAATAGAGCTAGGTGGAAACAAAAGGTAAGATAACACATGAAAACATATTTGAACACTTCAGTGAAAGCCAAAAGTACTGTTTAAAGCCAAGGAGCTTGCCAAGTTAAAAGTATGACCTAAGTCTTGGCTTCTAGTCAGCATGTCTAACGCGTATTAAAGTATGTACTGCCTGCCTTACGCTAACTCTATCAAGTATGTTAATTAACACTTTCCCAATATATGTGTAAGCAAATCCACTGCTAATCCTCTAAGAATACTACCATAAATTCCAAACCCAGGAAATTATTTTTTACAGCACAACAGTTACCTTGCGTTTCTTCTTTACTAATAAAGTTGGAGAGGAAGAAGCAATTACTCCTTACAGGAGAAGAGGAATACCTGTTTCAATCATTACTGCCATGAGGGATTAGTGGACCTGGGACAACAACCAAACTGCCTCATTTATATCCCAGAAATTCCTTCAGCTTTACTCTCTTCTACATTATTTCGCAGGGACCCTCCACTAAAGTCAGATGCTGTAAAAATTTCACCACTCCAAAGACACTTTTCCAAAAACTTTACAGGCAGCTGCTCATCTCCTTACCATTATCAAGACTTTCTATCTTAATTAACAAGTACCATTTTGAAATAAAAACATTGCTTGTCCTATTGTTCTACACACAATTCGTCATAAAAATCAGCAAAAAAATCATTATCTTACACTTAAGCCACATTTCTCTGGACCACCTGCTTCTAGTCTATTATTCTATCAGAGATCCTATAGAAACAAAGTAAAAAACGTAAGAAAAAAAGCCTTTGGGAACCGCATTAATTTAAGCACATAGCAGAAGTATGTTGTGGGACAAATGAGAACTTAAAATTCCTACTTTACTTTCCTATAGTCCTTTAACTGGATGAAGAGACAAGCAGCCTTAAATTTATGCAATCACTTTTGTAGAATTATCCCAAAGAACTGAGAAAGGTATGAATAACACAACTCAAGAAAGCATACTCGGAGACAGTTACCTCAATATAATTACTTCAGGAGAGTGTTAATAGAACTACTAACTACATCTAAATTCTTTGGATCGTAATTTCAAGAAATGAAACGTAACTCAGTGTGCTGATACTAATGCAAACAAAAGGAACGAGGACTTATCCTAGAATTTCTAGTTAACTATGTGACCAGTAGCATGATTTTTTTTCCCCATCTAAGAAGCAGAGCCAGTGCAGTCTGCCCATAGCTTGGTACCTCATAAATTCCCTACAAAGTGTTCAACAAGTCTTTAACGACTGTATTTATTCTTGAAGGTTAAAGACTATCTGATAAGGTATACCTAAGATGACAACGCAATTGCACCAACTAGACAACTTTTATTCAGTTTGCATTTTTAGAAAGTCTTTAAATAAATTTACTCCAAAATATAGTGGGAAAGCAAAAGATAAAATTAGCATAGCTTCCATGTCTGTACAGATAACTAAATATAAGACACAAAAATGGAATTTTCAGTAGATTTGCCATTTGAATTAATACATTCCTACAGAAAAATCCAGCAACGTACTTGAGACACGTAATTACTACTAGCAAGAAATTCGTACCTCTAATTCTATAAGTGCTGCAGTCACTGCATCCGTTGCAAGAGCACCAGCCTGTAGCTTTTCAATTGCCTGTAAAACAGAATTTTTAGTTGGTGATTAGGAAATTCTAACATTCTATGACTAAGCCCTACATTTTCCTAGTCCTGTACAAAACAAAAACCTCATCAAATTAGTCTAAAATGTAAGAGGACATAAAAACAACAGGCACTGGAAATAGTAAGTGTGTACCATGGCAGGGCAGATCTGAAGGCATGATTTTACTACTCGGACATTGCAACACTGCATTTAGTAGCAGGTCAAATTGACAGCAAAATAAATTCTTATACCTGGTGTCCTCAAACACTTAACAGTCAAGAAGTTTCTAATCTTCCTTCCAAGATTCAACAAAAATCCCTAGTACCACATATGGCAATTGTCATGAAATTGAACAGAATCTACAAGTAAGCTCATTTAAAACCCAACACACAAATCAAATTAGACAATGTTATCTTCAAATTATAGACACACATAAAAAAAATAACTTCTAGAGCCTCATACTATTTCTTAGATCCATACTGGACAAGACCTTACAGTCAAGTTCTCTCAGGGAACCCCAGAAAGCAAATCTCAAATTAGACTTAAATTCAACAGCTAACAACCTTTTTCACACATAACTAGCTGGAAAACTAATATCATCAGGGCTAATGCACAACTTTAATGAAGCTAGTGTTAAGTTCAGATGATTTTTGAGGCCTCTCATTACAAAATTAGATCGGTATTAGGATTGAGCAACAGAACCATAAGATGAAGTGATAATTGTCAGAGGCCAACTCTGAGACTCGTCTAAAAAGCCTGCCAAGCTCCACAACTTCTCCCTGGAGAAAGCAAAAGGCCTTAGAAGCTCTGGAGACAGGTCTTCCAGCTTCTCATTCAACACTTAGTAGACAGGACTTGTCAGTTCCAAAGCTAAGTTCTTGGAGGAGATAAAAAAGTTTAATTTCAATGGAAATAAAAGTCTTGCCATTTCTCCCTTTCCAGCTCTGGGAAGAGGGTTTTGACTTTTTGTTTTGTTTTTCCTGTTTCTACCTCCCCTCCTATTAAGAAGTTAAGAGCTATCAAGAAGAAAAGAACATTGGACATTGATGAAAGAAAAATCCATACACCACACTTAGCTCCAGAAATCCCAGAGCCTTGGGAACAGTGCAGGAAGCTGTAGGAATACTCCATGTAGGTCACCACTGTGACCTGCTCGTGTTCCCCCACCGTTCTTTTGGTGTCTGCTATTTGCCACCACTCATGAGAACGTTGCTGCACCTCATGGCCATTCATTCCATTGACTCTGTATCATGTTAACTGTTGCCGCTCCATTTTTCCTCAAGAAATGCATACAGCCTGAGTAGCTAAACCCAAATATGCCCATTCATACTGAAGGGACAGCGCTATATTTCTTGTATACCACAACACTGTGGAGGTGGTAAGACATACCTTCTGGCAGGCTCTTTTGCACACATGCTTGTATTCTTTAGCTTTGGATTCGGAATGATAACCTGCACCTACAATTAAGACAAAAGGAAAAAAGATTATACTACCTGTCAAACTACAGCCTATAGTTCACAAAGGATTATGATACAGGCAGACACAGCCTTCCTTATTCTGGAAGACACTGGCATTTCATTTTTGTATCAATGATTGACAATTTTATGCATTCCAACATTGATTCAAATACAGTCAGTAAAATACAGGATACAGAGCACATATGCAGAAGCACACAGGTATAAATCTCAGGATCATACAATCTCTTCCTATAAACACTCTCCAGGAGATTGCAGTTTTGCTCGTTCTTGGAGGATTTCCAGCATAGCCTTTTTATTTATTGCCCATTACTGAGAAAAAAACGTTGGCTTTAAGTCAAATTCTAATTTTCCTTTTACCACTAATTCGCAAGTTTGCAACTACCATCATCTTCTTATGCTTATGATAAGTTTTTAGAGCTCATTACTCCTGTTTTAGAACCAGGAGAGTTCCTGAAAATAAAGATTAAACATTTCTTTTTTCATCTTTTTCTCACTTTCAGTCTTTATGTCTATCCTATTCCATCTAACCATTTTGCCCTGTTTTGCAGCCACTGCCCCCTATTTTCATACCTGAAAAATTTATCAGTGCCCACTATTCAACTAAATACAGCATCAGAAAAATAACAAGTACTAGAACACTGATATTTAAATTCCATCTTCTTCCGTTTTCTTATTTTTTGAACTTGAAAAATATGCTTGCATTTATCTCAACTTCCCTTTCCTCACCTCTAGAAATGTTAGCTTTGAGAAACTCTAATAAAATAAGTTTTAACACTACAAGTGAAAGAAAAAAAGAATTTTAAACAGAGTAAAGTTACCCAGTAAAGGACAACATATTGAAAAATTCTATTCATTCTTAAAATAGAATACCAGGGTCATCAAATATCAACCCAGGATAAGTTCTTCGATGTTTTGGGGATTTTTTACCTTCAGGATTTTATAAACCAAGTAGCATGTTGGTTTTTCAAATATTTTAGGTGTCACCAGCCTATTTTGCTCAATTTCACCTCATGTCATCACACATATGCTAAAAACAAATATACAACCAGATATAAGCATCACTAATTTTTTCAAGATTAGCAGTATTTAAGAAAGAACCTATTAGAAAAGAATTAATGAACAAGACACACATAACATCATTTTTGTATCACATCTGCGTAGATGACCTCTCCATTACAGGTGGAAAAAAAACCAGTAATTCACTTAAATATGAACAATACCAAAAAAAAAAAAACCACACTTGGAGGAAAACTTTCAAAAAGGTGAAAAAAGTGAAGTTCTGCAGCAAACTGCCTAAAGAGGTTTCAGAAAGTCTTAATAGACAGTCCTTATGGAAAAACTAGACAAGAAACTGTCAGTAATGACACAGCTAGGTTTGATCTTTCTGTAGGGTAAGGAAATAGACTGAAAGAGCTCTCACATTTTGTTGTTTCGCAAGCTTAGCAGATAACTGCAGAATTTGACATTTTATAAGCATTTAAATTTAGGGATTTTGTTTGGGGTTTTCTTTGTCAAGGAGGAAAAAAAAACCACCACAGTTCAGAACATACAAAAACTTACATTTTTATTAATAGTTTACGAGATCCTCCAGCCAATGCAACTTCCAATCAAACTCTCCACTCCCAGATTTAAATCCAGAGTTCATGTCACTTAATTAACATACTAGTAGTCCAGTATGAAATTTTAATTGATATTTAGTTTGTATATGCACTATTTCCATTCCAGCTGTTCTGCTTCTGCATCTTACCTGCATGGACAAGCACAAATCCCACTCGTTTCCCTCTTTGGGTTTGCCTTGTTTCGGGCTCTTTGACCATCACCTTTACAGCTGTAACCTGAGACGATTTGGAAGGTAACACTTCTACTGAACTTATCCCCTTCTCCATGATCATATATTAGGATCACCATCTTCTACTGGAAAAGAGCATCCTTCCATTCAAAAATAAACCCTGGAGAGGAATCATCCTAAAACCAAATCACATGCATACGTTAGATAGTGATTTCAAGAGACAAATTTCACACAAAACTTCAGAAAGAACTTTTGGAAGAGGTTTGGAACAAGGAGAGTATGCCTCTTGAAAGAAGGGCTTCTAAGTTCTACCTCTTTCCTAGCTAACAGTATTTATGAGACATAAAATAATCAAAGTCCATGTTGCAAGCTGAAAGCAGCCTTTTCATGACAACTTAACTTGAACCTAATAATCTTTCCAGACATTGTAGGGAATTGTTGATCTAAGGCTTGCCCATGCCTGAGAGAAAGCTGCTTTCCATAGTCTCTTTTTATTTAACAGTACAACTTATTTCTCCACCCATCATGCCTAACTAGTTTTTAATGTGATGGTGCTCCACAGCCACAATCTTTACTTCTTAAAAGTGTAATTCCTTGCTTGCGTGGAAAGTCCTAAGCAGCACTGTGGCAATGCTGACAAAAAGCTGAAAGACAGTATATATGCTTGCATGGCAGAATCTCCTGTCCTCCTATCACATATTGGCATCTGCCTGCATGATTTTGTGTCTACATTTTATGTAGATGATACAGAAACCCTGCATGAACACAAAATCAATAGTAATATCAGAAGTTATGAACATGAACTCCAGAAAATTGTAACATATGACTGACATTAAAAATGCTGAACCTTCTCCTGCCATTTGCAGGAAATAACTGTTTAAGATCCTATAATGAACTCCTACTCTTCCATACTTTTTCATCCCTTACCCTTATTACTCTCCATTAATTTGCAGGTGGGAAAGAAAAAAGATATTAACTTTTTTTAATGGCAAACTATTTCTAAAAAAAACACCAGATAGCCAAAGTTTGCCTAGATATCTACCATGATTATTAGTGAATCGCAACATGCTTAAATTGATCTCAGATAATTTTGTAACCCTATTTAGTTTTGATCTTAACCCTTAAGATGTTTATAAAATTTAATGTTTATAGAAAGTTAATGGGAAAACAGTATTTTCTAGTATACAAAACAAAAAAGCTCCCAAGTTAAAGTACAGAACAATGTATTTTTTCAGGAGTCAGAAACCAAATTCACTGTATTTACTGTTCCTCTTATCCGCAGCCTAATACATGTTAATCCTGACACAATACCATTTCTCTAGTTCAGCAGGTAAAATGAAATCCAGAGATATTCTACATGTCAAAGTAATTCAGGAAGTGAAAAAGCATATAGTATTAATGCATGAGTGGAGAAAACCTCTGCAATATATTAAGATATTCCAATATGATGTCCATCACTCCTACCACCTTGAAAGGGACCATTTGTAACTTAAGAATACTAGAAAGTGAAGTGAAAAAAAAATGAGACGCTTAATACGTAAGACTTAAACCACAGATTTTGCAAATGCTATATGGCGTACTTCAGTAATTAAATACCACTTCATTTAAACAACCAAAACAATGCAAATGACTTTTAGCAAGATTCAGCACTGGCACAAAACAGACAAACTTGCTGGTTTACCACAACCATCCTTTCAATAATGAAAATTAGCACAGCTTTCTAGAAAAGTTATTTATTTCTGCTCATTTTTTCTTAGATGCTAAACATATATAGGTATCTTCACAGGTTTGTAGATTTCTATTTTAAAATTAAATATGAACTTATTATTTTTATAATTATAAATACATCTATTTATAGAAAATGAAAACCACTGCAATACACAGACTGTACAGAGAGAAAAGGGCTTTGTGGACTACATCCAATTGTAATGCTCTCCTGCATAAATTTCAGAGCTAAAATTAAAGTCTTAATCACTACATTTACTTCATTTTTGCTACTAACAATTAAGAAAGCTCCAGGCAGCAAGCTGAAACACAGTCTGTTTGCGACAAACTCTGCTTTTCTGCATCTTATTACACCACACAGACTGTCATTACAGCAACAGAGGCATGACAAAGACTTAACTAAAATGAGAGAGGAGCAAGTAAGGAATACATATGCTTGCAGAAATAGAAAAAATAGTGTAGTAGTAGGGAAAGTAATAATGATGGTAGTTGGTTTTGAAAATTAAGATACAGACGCCACTTAAAGCCTAACTAATAGCATAACTCCAGACTGATGACTCTAAGACTGATGCCTTTACTTACACTTGGGTCTGAGGATACATTTATTTTTACCAGATAACATATAGTCAACCTATGTCAATTTACTTCAGTGCATAACGCTCCTTCTGCATCAACTCAATTTTGTCAAATCCCTTCCATCTCAAACGGTTCTACAAGTCCTTTCAAATTTCACTCACAAACCTGCTGCTTCCACTTTCTAAGCTCCCGTTGGACCCAACCTTTCCCTTTATTGCTTATTCTGTGATTTATCTGTCCTTTTTTCCTGGCTTTTACACGTTCATCACTACTGATCTTATTCTTTGTCGTCACACAGTTCACTGTTCTACATCTGTACAGCTACACAGGAGAACACACTCTAGTCAGACTCCTGAAGAACACAAACCATAACGATTTCACCAAAGTAGCCCAAAGCGCTTATTGCTCTGAAAAAGCAGTGCTGAAATCAGGCACTCAGAAAGACGTGAACAATTCAGACATCACACCCAACGTAGAAAGCGTCTCTCAAGTCTTCCAGTGCGCTTGCCACAGACGCGACAGCTACTCTATCAGCCAGGAGGTGCCCCTCACCATTCCCCCCCTCCCAAACCCGAAGCTCCGCCCGAGGCTCCCTGCCCAGAAGCCCGCGTGCGCTCTGCAGCACACGCAAAGGCGGCAGCGGGACGGCGGAAGGCCGCGACGCCTCAACGCCGGTCACGGGGCAGAGTTTGGTTTTAGGCGCTTTTGGGGTTTCACAGTACGAGGCCTGAGGTGGGGGAAGGACGGGGGAGGCGCCGCTCGTCCTCCCCCCCTCAGGGAGGCCACGGTCATCGGCGGCCGCCGGGCCCCGCCATCACCATGGCAACGCCCGGGGTCGCCTCCCCGCCCGCCCCGGGAGGTGGGTGGGGCCGCAGCGGCGGGGGTGACGTCACCCAGGGGAGCCCGCGCGGCCCCCTCACGGCGCGTCCGTTACGCCCCACCATTCCCCCCCACCCCCCCGCGCCCCACACCCCCACCCCCTGAGGAGCCCTGAGATAAAGGGAGGGGGATAAGTGGGTGCGGGGCGGCGGGAGAGGGCAGGCCAGGGAGAGGCGGGGACCGGCGGGCTGAGGCGGGGCAGGGCGGAACCAGGCGCAGAGCACTCACCCTCCGCCGCCGTCAGCCTCGCGCACACCCGGAACGGCCCGCCTGCCCGTTGCCTCGGTGAGGATGAGGCGTCCCCGCCCACCGCCTCCCTCCGATTGGGCCAGGCGAGCGGAAATGACGTCGACGCCGATTGGCGGGTGGGAGGGCGAATGACGCGCCGGCTGCCGAGGAAACGCCAATCGCGGCGGCGGGAGGGGGCGGGGCTCAGCCCGGGGGAGGGCGCGGCGGCAGAACGGCCCCGGTTCCTCTCTGAGGCTGGCAGGTCTGGCTGCGGCAGGGTCGCTGTCCGCCAGGGTTCAGGGGACCCCCTACGGGAGAGTGGGCGGCGGCGGCGGCTTCTCTACCGGGCGGGGCTGGGGGAGCTCAGGGGGCGCCTGCGAGATCGAGCGGGAATGGCGGCCGCGGCCTACCCGAGGGGAAGGCGCCGCTCGGGCAGGGGGGGTAGCCGGGCCCGGGGCTATGGGGTGGGAGGCGGACAAGAGCCCTGTCAGGAAATCATTACACAATCGGGTTATTTTGCATCTCCTTCTTTTAATGGGCATTTCAGGTTTTGGGTGCTGTTACAAGAATATTAAGTTCCTATTAATTTCTGCCCATTCTGTTCTGAAGGAGTTAGTGTCACTTCCTAAAGTGACTTTCCCAGGAATGGGGGCGGCCACATCCAAATCCCATTCTTACCTTCTCAGATGATCGTTACCATCAGTTTTGGGAACCAGCAGTGTTACGTGCACGCAGCTTCGCTTACTGTAGTCCGTGTTACCTGTGGTTCCCAAAGCGCCTTCACTCTCGCAGCCCCGCGCCTCTTTTCTGGAGGACTGTGAAACGAGACCAGATGCCCTTACGGACTTACTTATATTGTAAATTACATTCATCTTAGCTGGTGCTTCAAATACTCATTTGCAAGGGTCAGCTCTTTCAAGTTGAAACTAAAATTTTTGGAAGATCAAGACACAGTTGGTTTTTTTTTTCAGAATTCACTAAAGAGTTTTCCCTGATCTTTTGCTCAAGCTCCAACATGAGAAGTGATAGGATATACTTTATATAAAAGATGACCCTGAGCCCTCTAGATGAAACAGATTTCAACTCCCCATTTTTCTTTCTCTAAAAGCAAGCCTAGCATGTAACTATTGCAGTAGTTCCTGCCACAGCAGACAGCATTATTCCTTCTCTGCAAGCCAGCTGTTGGGAAAAAAACTGCTTTGGCGAAACTACATCTTTAAAGGGACCTGTTACATACCAAGTTTCTACAGAACTTCCTCTGACACCAATTTCATTCACTAGCCAAAATACATTTCAAAGCAAAAAATAACTAATGATCGATTACTTACACTTCTTACAGTCATTACCACATAAGGCAAACAATTTGGTCTCTCTCGCATTTGTAGTGCATACATTTTAGCCTGTGGCGACTGTATGGTATACAAGTTATATCGTATACTTAACAGAAACTTGAGCACTGAACTGTGGAAAACCAAACAAGAAATCTGGAAACTAACCTTTTTACCCCCAGACTTTATTCCATCTTCACTGTGTCCATATCTTCCTACATAGGAGCTTGCCCAGGCATTCAGGTGGCTCATTCCTGGCCTGCCTTATAATCACAGAAATCTCTTTTATGGCTTTTTTCCCAATAAATAACAATGTGCTTCCATTAATTTTTGTATTCTTGACTTTTTTTTTTTTCCAAAGACCAGCCTTAAATTTTTTTAACAATGCAAAAAAAGTCAAGAACAAATGCAAGTCTCCTTTTTCCACACACGTTTTTGGCAGACAAAACTATGTGGCTTATGGAGATGGGCTTTTGTCTTCCATGTTACCAGGTGCTTCCTCTTCTGTTGGATAAAGCTACAAGGAAATAATGTGAAGTCCGCAAACCCTTAGAAAATGTTTGGCGTCCTTTCACAGATTTCAAAGTGAGGTCCAAATCCCAGTTGTGAGTTGCTCTGTTGCCAATTTTTCTTTTTTTAAAGTTCTCGTTATTCTTGATAGTGATGCTGAAGTGAAGCAAGGACATTCCACAAAATGCATTTTTTGCCTTTCAGATGGCAACAGTTACATTTGAGCTAAGACAGCCTGATCTGGAGGAAAGGGAGGTTGTGGTGTGGAAGTGTTGCTACGCACTTGCCTTCTGGCCGCAGCCTTTCTTCGACACACAGAGCTGGCCACTACCAAAGCAGCTTTGATTTGACCTTGTGCGTTCATCTCCATGTCCTGTATAAGGTCCTACGCACCTTCTGCCCGCCATTTCCCCTCTTTGTCCACCTCTCCTGTCTGTCAGCTAAGAAAGAGGCAGCACAACATGTGGCTGACTCTGAGCTACACATATTTTGACTTGACCCTTCTGTCAAATCCCCTTGAAGTTGGCCAGCAGGTTCAAATTACGAAGGTAGGTTGACAGACTGATGGATAGACAGTGTGATCACAGAGCCTTTCTTTGTTTAGGGGGGAAGCTAAAAACATCATCAGTGTTTGGTCCTACGCTGTTCTCCAGGAAAACTGGATTTCAAATCCAAATGTCTGCTTTCACTTGTTTTGATGCTTTTACTTAACTTGTCCTTTGCTGCTGGTGACAGTTTCCAAACTGGCTGAATATTTTTTGGTTTTTTTTTTTCCTATTTTCTGGTCCTTGCTCTTCTTTAGATTTGTGGTGCTACTCCAATAAAAATGTGGTCTCATTCTGTAAATCATTGCTCAACATACAGCTTCGAATTGAAAGGCCTCCTTTATTCCTTTTACAAAGTTTCCAGCTGTGTTTTAATGCCCGGGTTTGGTTTTGTTCTATTTCTTGTTGATTATCTTAAATTTCTTCTTGCACTCTGTCCATCTTTTGAAGCAGACTCTACAAGTTTTCTTCCTAATTTGATAAAGAGCTTATCTGCTGCTTTATTTTATTCTGAATAAAAGTGGCTGTTCAAGGCCAGAGGCTTCAGTGAGGCTTCATCTCACTTGTACTATAATGAAACCCTTAATGAAAGAAAATCTGAGGTAAGAATGCAGATATGTATGCCACTGCTTAATTACTTCTTGGAACTTTTTGTCAGTATTATTTTAATACTGACACCCTCCATTTCCTAATAGAAAAGCTCAGAGAGTGGATACTTATGGGGCTTTTTTTTTTGTGACCAAATGTTGAGCGGGGTGATCCCATGTGCTCAGTAAGAAGAATTTAAATGCATTTGCAGCCAGGCAGACCCACAGACATTCACGTGGGTACAAGCACATCCCTACAAGAAGCACTTTAACGCAACACAGCTGGAAACTTCTCCTCTGACCAGGATTTTGAGATGCGTTCTGCTCCAGAGGTGTAGGCCACACTCGGTTAGGAGCTATGTACAAGGGGTATACGTTTGCTGTTAAACTCAGCGAGTTTTTACACCATGCCAAGCAAAATCATTTGCCTCAGCTCAGGGAAACAAGAGGAAGTCCAACCCCTCTCTGCTGCTGCCCAGCTCCTGTTTCAGACTCCTGTTTGACTCTTGTCAAACAGGGTTAGGGTGGATGCCCTGTACACGTTCTATAGTGCGTCCACTGAGGAAACTCCTTGCAGCAATAAATTTTGGAGCTTCTTTGAGTAAGTCTAGGCAACACAGCATGCATTTGTGAGGTTCTGTCAAATCAGGCCCATGTATCTGACAACATGCATTCAGATGTCCATCTGGTTTCCTACAATGATGTGGACGAAGCACAAAGAAATGGGAGAAACCATTTGATACCTCTGCGAGTTACAACCCTCCAGGACTGCTGGGTTTTATAGGTTTCTTCAAGCCTATGGCGAAGTAATTCAGCTACTTAACTCTAAGGCAGAGTAAAATTTGGAGCTGGAGATGCTAAGCTGTAGCCTTCAGGCACAACGAAGGAGAATATTTACTAGTAGAAGATAAGAAAGGCAGGCTTTTCATCACAGTTTAGATCTCCTTTCTAATAATTCTTTAGCTTTTTTGTGGGCCAACAGGAGAGCTGCTTTGAATAAAGAGACCTTGACCTCACAAAAACACTTTATCCCTGCTTTACAAAAGGAGGCATTCCGCGCAACAAACAGCTGAACCTTTGGATTGGGAGGTTTCAGTGATTTTGGACACCCTGTTAAAGGACAGAGATGCTGAGAAAAGGCAGTAGAAGAGAAGACTCACATCCCTCTCCTGTCCCTTTTGACCCAGATGAGAGGACAATCTTAAACAGTCATTTCAAGATAACTTTAACGCTTTAAGTGTCTGTGGGAAGTGACCACGTCAAAGAAAAAAAAAAAAAAAAAGAAAAAAAATAGACAAGCACATACAAATACAGCCCTACATGGACCACTCCAGTTTGGTTTAGGAACTTTGCAACTCATTTCTACAGTCAACAGAAAAAGACACTGAATGCACCAACAAATACGAGCAGGAAATATTATCTGAATGATTGCATGCAAAAGCAGAATAGCGTCTGAAGGCCATTGTAAAGGCTGGAATCAATCCACTCAGATACCATGTTATTAACCCCCCTGAAAGACTGGCTGATCTTTGCAGGTAGTGTAAATAAGCCTGCAGTCTTCTCCAGGCACGCTTGTTGTTTCCTCTGCATATGAAGAGGCCCCTTCTTTGACTTCCAGCCAGTAAAATAATGTTTTTTCCAGATAATGAGCCACTTTACATGAGGAAAATACTCTAGCATCCTGGACCTGTCTAAATAGCATTCCACATGCTCCTGGCTGCTCAACACCCACACATGGTTATTTCCAATGCTCGTTCCATCCCATCTCAAAAAAACTCTAATTCGGTGTGATGGCGATCCTTTCTCAGCCAGCTTTCACTGTTGTAACGAGATGGGGGCCAAATCATAAGACACAGGACTTTTGAGAAATGAAACTTCAAATATGCATTCATCAGCCGTTGCCAAAGTAACCACTAGCAGTAAATCCCTACAAGGTTTTGTCTTTGTTCTTTAAAGATGGAAAGTGAGTTATATGCGTACTGGGTACGTACTGGCCATTGTAGCAGGATAGTCATCTCCCCGTCCACCGCTGTGGGAAATCAGGAAGCCAGGACTCACAGAACAGTGGTTTTTAGAGTCAGAGATCATTTCTCTTCACGCCCACACAAAGCATGGTGCAGATTTAAATATGACAATTTAACAGTACATATTTTGGCAAAATGGGCCAAGCTGGTGACTAAGTAAATCCTGGACTAGATTTTCTCCACAAGTTTTATCATCTCACTATTTTTATGGGTTTTGACCTGCATGGTTGCTTTCCACATCTCTCCATAGGTAATGATTTAGTCCAAACAAAAGTTGTTTTATTGCTGTCAAGGTGTGGTACAATTTCAGTAGGGCAGTCTTCGCAACATCCTCCTCTCAAATTCTGTGATATTGATCCAAGTGCAACAAAGAGAATTCAGGATACTTAAATTCAGTGAAGCTATAAGAATAATTGGCAGAATCATTCTCTTATTGGGGAAGTTCTGATCTTCAGGATGTAAAACGAGGAGTAGAAAGAAAAAAATCCCTTCTCACCCCTCCAACTAGCTCGTGAGCTCCATCTGCAAATTTATGTTTTGGAGAGATTGAGATCAGTACAAAAATTGATGCAAGGTTATTTCAGGACAGAATTTGCACTTTTAATCTACAGCTCTTTTAATGTGTGCATTTAGGTTTGTTACTGTTACCCCTCTTGCGTATATTGAAGCTGTTACCTTTCAAAAATCTGACTTAGAGCAAAGTGATGAATGCATCTTTGCTTTCTGAGGCAACTTGCTTTGCTGGCAAAAGTAAATTCTGGGCCCCTCAAGAAAGCCAACTAACTTTAAATTTAGTAATACGCTTATGTTCCTTTTAGGTGTCACCAGTCTGCTATACCTGTTTTGATGCTAATACAAGAGCGTTGCAAGTAGCTGTGTAGCCATCACCTTGTGCAGCATCCCTTTGACTCGGGAAGGGCCATACACAGCACACTACTGTTCACCGCTAACAGCTGGAACATGCACTGAAGAGCTCAGTCTGGTCTTCTGGATTGAGGAGGCAATGATCCGTGCATGAGGCAGATGGGCTTCCATGAAGCATAATGGTTGTGGATTTTATTTCATTAGAATAAATTAGAATTAAAAGCCTGCCAACAAAACAGGTATTTTGCAAAGTTGAGCGCCTGGACACCAAAATACAGAATAATGAACACTGCTTCCCTTCATGGCATTTTCTTGTCAGAGTGTAGCTCAAAGAAAAGCACCCGTTTATGTAGCTGAAATGAATGCCAGAGCTGATTTCACACCTACCATGCTTGATTTTCTCTCTGATATGGTTTTGGTTCCTAGGCATTTGTATTTAGTTTCCTCATACAGAGCTCTCAAATTCACCAAATGAAAAACAGATGAAAAAAACATGTCCAACTTGCAGTTGGTTTGGGAATTACTGACCTTCTTTCCCACCACTGGCTGTTGGGATGCCCTTCAGAACAACTCTTGGTCAACACCAGAGGCGTTGTTCATCACCGCACATCTTCTCAGGCTTTTTCCCTGCTGGTGCTGCTCAGTCTTTACTTTGCAGAAGTCTTTGAGGAAAAGGACGGATGGCTCAAGCTGTCCTGCCCCAAAATCCTGCTCAAGCCCAAAGCATCTGTTCTTGGGGCAGCTCACGCACCCGCTCCCTGGTTGATTGCCCAGACATTAACCTAGGTGGAAAAGCAGAGGGGAGAATGAGGAAGGGAAGAAGCTTATGCTCAGGGGTTTTACACTCCACAGAAGTGGTTTTAACTCTTAATCACCTGTAGAAATCACAGCCGTCCTAAACCAGTCACTTTGCTATTCTTAGTCCGTTCGGTAACCACTCTGTTAAGACTTATATTTTCCACAGACGAACTGCCAACCCATCTGAGCAGCGGTTGAGCCACACACGTTGCAGGCTGCAATGGGCAGTTTTTCTGTTATAGTTCAGACTTACATTGTCAATCTTTGACTCATGCTGTTGCAAGTCAATATGAACCCTATCTGCCTCAATCGTCCTTTTCCCCCTCTCTTGCCCCAGAAATATAAAGAGAGAAAGGTCTAAGTGCATTGGGCAGGATTTCAATGCAACACCGAGGGATTTGTGCGGTGCCAAGGAGCGCGTGGGATGCAGTCCAAGAGCATTTGCCCATGAAAACGTGGCAACCAGCCTTTGGATCGGGTGTCTCTTCGAGAACAGGAGAGGAGCGAGGTTTGCCAGGGCACTCACTGGAGGCTAGAAGCGATGTTGTTTAAAACTTGCAGTCTCGCATGGCTGAATACAGAGCTGGAACAGTACTGAGCAGGGATTACTCATATGCTAGTGATGAGGAGGATATAAAGTAATAATGACCTTAAGTGACATTAATCTAGATTAGATCCAGAGCCTGGATAAAAATATTCCCTTTTATAACACCGTATATCAAGCACAGAAAAATACACAATAGATCTTTCTGCCACCTTGTCTTGCTTTTTTACAGGAATAGAGTAACATAGTCCTGTGCATGAAAAGGTACATTTTTACATTCAAAGGCTGCAGGTTTTTAAAGTATTCTTTGAAGTAAAGAACAATGCAAATTTCTGTGCTGTCACAACTACTACTTTTGTTGTTCTTATCATAGCTACAAAACGGAAGTTGAGGTATTTCACTCAAAAATTATTTAACTCAACTTATGATTTAAGACAAATGCAAAACAACCTAATTACTCCTGTAGTTTTAAATATATATAATGTAAGTTTCTAAGACTTTATTTAAAAAAAAACAACCCACCATGGTATTTTGGTTGGTTATTTGCTAAAAAAATATGTGACAGCACGACTTACTGTTACTTTTGGACACTACTGAAATATGAAAAGAACAAAAAACCCAACTTGCTATTAATTGGAAATAATACATTAAATTTTTAGAAGGAATAATAGAAAACATACATGGCTCTTCATCTCTGGTTGTCTGATCTTTCTCTTTCTTTAAATAAATCAAACCCTCTTGTGATTTCCATTTGTAATATTAGATCTTTAAATGTCTGGCTTACACTCTAGCATGAGCTCTGACTGCTGCCAACTCGGAGACAAACTACTTTATACCAGACCTCCCTAAGTTGCTAGAAAAATTAGTTCTGTCTCACTTTTAACAGTCCTGCTTTTTAATATGTTATTTTACTTAATTGCTGTCACTTTTGCTGGTTACATGACATTTAGTGAAAGGGAAAAATGAAATCACATTTTAAAGTTCAGAGGTTAGATGCTATTTCCATGTTTAAAAGGACGAGATGGTCAAAAACATCCTTTGTTTTGTTTATAGCAAGGGTAATGGATTGCAAGGAATTCTGGATGAGACATGACCACTTCTTACCAGACTTCTCAGATGTGCTTCTGCTGAAAACACAGAAAGAAATCGCTTCAGATTTTGTTAGCATTATGCTGGAATTATAGAGATTAGATGATGGGCTTTAAGACATTTTATAAACAGATCAAAAATTTCCCATCTAAGATGCACGCTGGGACAGATCCTGCAGTTCTTCCCAACCAAGATGCCCTCTCAGGACTCAGCAACTTGAGAACAAAAGCAAAAACAACAAAGAAAATAATATCTGATTAGGTTAAAATTATCATACATTAAGCATTTACATGATACCCAATGCACATTACCGCACCGCAAAATAATTTTTTCAACCAATAGTTAAAAAAGAATAATCACTCTTAGGTCTACCTTCATATTTTTGCGCATTTTGTCTTGCTATGACTTCCAAGTACAGGCCAGGCTCCCTAACTGGAAGCAAGAAGGTAGCCAGCACATGTACATGTACGTGAAGAAAAAACCACAACATAAGTTATGCCATCGAATTTCAATAAGAAGTCATCACTATCTGTGACTTTTTAATTTTATAACAATATTTTTTTTTTTTTTTTCAAATTAGTCCTCCAGCAGAGTCACTGTGAAGGACAGATACATTGTAGAGGTCCAGAAAGTTCTGTTGGAGAGTTCTGTACCAGTGAGTCTTTCACCATATTTGGGCATTCTTGGAGGAGCAGAGATTCACCAACGCTATGCATTTTTTTCCAACAGTGAAGTTATAAACGCACTGAGCCGCACACAAAAGCGCTGATAGTTTAAGTGACTCAACTCCAGCTGGGAAGTCAAACGCAGCAGGCTATGCCTACCGCTAGCACAAACGAGGAACACTCCTTTGTACGAGTACGTGCATCAAATGCATCAAACCAGCAGTCTTTGGTAGAACTCGCCTGGGTTAGAGGATTCAAGAGACAGTGCAGTTTGTTGTCCCCATACCCCACTAAATTTGCTTTTCCGTACAAATTAAGATTACGGGAGACTGTCTGTGGACCCAGTATTAAAATAGAATTCCTAAGCACACCAACACAGAATGACACTTTCTGTTGTTCCTACAGCTATAAAAGGGTGCTGTTACAAAGTAATTGCCTACAACAATTAGTCCTACCCAAGCTGTATTTCTGAAAGAAACAGTTAATACAATTATGAACTTACCCACTTCCCCATTGACAAGGTATGAGATTATAAGTGCATCATTATCATCTCCTGCTACTGGCTGCTGTCAGAGACCAGCCATTGGGCTAGGTGGATCCTTCATTTGACTTATGTTTCTCTTCAGACCTTTTGCTTATGTTCTCAGCTGTCCCATTTTCCACACACTTTATACGTAAGCATAAACGCTTGCCCTTCCATCCTCACTAACGTTGGTATATCCAATCTCTAAACCTCACTCAATTCAAGCTACTGTCCGTAGTGCATTTCATATGCCTACAATATACAAGCCATACAGTGAATAACACTTAGAAAAAATCTGCACAAATACATAGTGCGTCTACATTTTACCCTTTCAGCATGGTTTCATTACTCTGTGCCTGGAAATCATATCATATGTGCCAGTCTTAAGAAACTGTATTGAAGAAAACTACTTAGTTTTCCATGCTGCAAATTTTAATTTAAGACTACTATGATCTTTTACTATGAGAGAAACTTGTCTACACTATCTGTATCAGGTGCATATGTGTATACTTCTATTCCTTTTGTATGACACTTAACCTTTTCTTAAGTAGTAAAAATTGCCTCTCCGGTTTGATGCAGGGATACTGCCCTTGGTGGAAAATTCTGTTTCCCAAAGCACCTTTCTTTCCTCTCTTTCTTCGTAAATTCATATCTTGCTGAATATCATTATGCTGTTCCCACTCTACACCCATGTTCAGAAGTTTCCCATCGCTTCCAGCGAGACAAGTTTTCCTTGTTCTCCATCACAGTTGGTCAGTTCAAACTACAAAATGGGTTTGATGAGTCCTGCCATAGTGTCTGAAAGGCTAAGAAGCCACAGAAGCTGGATCAAAGTTATGTATAAAATATCTCAACTTTTTCTGTTAGGTACTTGAAAATGAACCTGACGATGTTCAAATGGTCATGAAGAGCAATTACATTTAAAATGTTCAAGGTCTGCACATATTCTTCAGGCACATCATTGCAAAGCACTCTTGCAAAACCCTTTTCCATCTGTTATTCTATATTGTGTTCCTTAATTACCTTGTCCATTTTGGCCATTAGGTATACAGCCTCTCATGTGCTAAATCTCACTCAGTGATCTCCTTTACATACTGACAAATATTGACTTTATATAAACACTAGTTTGGTTATCTAGTTTCTAACCTCTTTTAATATAATTCTTTGCTTAAGTTAGTAGAATGTCTTAGAAATTAACAATGATTCTTTACAAGTACAAATTACCTTCAGCTCCTTGCTTCTAATATTTTTGTTCTTTTTTGATACAATGTTGTATTTCCATTAGAGCTAATATAGCAAACCCTTCTTAAAAAAAAAAAACCAAAACCAAAAAACCAACCAAACAAATGAATTAGACAAATGAATTCCCACACTCCAGGGAAGAAAGATCATTTTCTACCTACTGCGTTTTCCCTGCATTGTTGATACTTTCATCACCGACACTACTACTAACGTGGCCAAACAACAGGGTTTTTAAAATTGTAACATCTAGATCCACCTTTGATTATTTTTTTTTTTTTTAAACACTTGCAATGCTACAAGACTTTGTATAAGACTTGTCTAACTGTGTTAACGGGAATAGAATACTAATAGGAGAAAGTTTAATTTTGACAGTTTCATTTAGGCGCAGAAGAAAACACAGCTAAGCACCCAAAATTCCTTTGGGCCAACTTAAACCATTTATTTCCAATATATATTAATGAAACACTTCTAAATGGCAATTTTTCCATTAATTTGATCTAATATTATCCAGGAAATTTTCAAGTATCTAAAGGAGAAATTAATGAAGCATATGTGAAATCTTTTAAAAATATTGAAAAAAAACCTGTATACAAAATTTCTTCAATTTTTAGTTATATTACTACCTCCTTTATCAACAGAGATACATTGTACAGAATTTTGTGGAATTAAAAACATTAAGATTGCTTAGTCTCAGCTCTAAACCTCTGCAGAAGCGTTGTTCTTACTTACAAATATAACCATAATTACGATTATTTTTTGTAGCCATCTTCAGCACTCCTATTATCTTTAAGAGATGGCATGATACAAAACAAACCGGCCCCAAACCATCAATTCCTTACATGTTTTCAAGGTGTATTTTTTCAATGCAGTACAAAAGAGTATTTGTTGTGGCAGAAGGAAAGAGTAATTATTACTCTAGTTACTTCAAAACTCACCACCACAATTAGGTGACTTTTCAGGAAATTTTAGGTGGACAGGAATCGGAGCAGGCTGTAGTAACTTCAACAGATGACACCACATAGAAGAACTGAGACTAAAGTAAAGTCTGAGTAAAAACAAAGTTCATTTATTTGAATTTCTGCTTTTTCCTTGCCTGAAACTCTTCGGTTTTATTTTTGACAGATTTTATTAGCATTGATAAGGCAGGATCTATGGCTTTCTTTGCAACCTCTCCTTTCTTTGCCATCTTGTTCTCCAGCCCCTTGCTTGCCTCCTTAAGATCCTGCTCCTTTTCTATTCTTCGTCGAGCTTTCTCTTCCAAGATCTTTTCTACTGCTTTTGTCTTCTTGAAATTCGGATCTGAAGGATCCAAGTTAAATAGGGGGGAAGTAAACATGGCTTGGAATCTTGTATCAGCAACATTTACCTGAAGGCAGAAAAGGAGTATTTATTTTAGGTAACCTTTACTGTGTATAAAAGCTTTGCTATTGTGGGTAAAACATTAGCTACTTGGGGAGTCATAGCTCATGAGATTGTTCACCATTCCTGGAACTGCTCCAGTCACAAAATCCCAGTGAGTGTGAAGTAGCCAGAAGATACTAATAGTAAAACCGACAAGTGAATGCTTGTACAAATCCTGTATATGCCTCTACTGGCAGACCAAGGAAAGGTTTGTTGTTGAGAACTGACCAGGATGAAAGAAGCAGTGGATAACAATCAGAACAAACATATGAATAAGTATTTTAGGCAATGAGTGGTACAAGGCCTTGCATAAATAGCACCCTGTTATCTTACACGGAGTTTGAGTCTGTCCCCCTTCAACCTTGTACCAGAATATTTCTTGCTTTTTGAAAACAGCCTGCAGCTTTCTAAAAAGGTAGATCAGGTTGTTCTCCTTCAGATAGAGTAAGGGAGGAAGATACGAGACCATCAAATTTGTCCTGAAAATAATTGATATTACCAATGTCAATGAGGCTCTAGGTGAGCCTCAAAATCACAAGTATACCATTACCTGGAAGTCATCTTCTAGTAATTCTTTCTTTTTCATTAAGAGTTTCTTTTTCTTCTTGCTCAAATTCTGTTGTTCTACAATCTTTTTATAATTAAAATGTTTTCTGGCATCATCCTCATCATCCATCATAAGTAGGGCCATTTCAGCCTGTTACAAAATAAGAAAGTCCATGTACACAATGAAATTAGGTTTTCTATGAAAAATATAACAGCCCATTAATAAAGTCTGTATGAATCTACACACATATAAGTAAGTTGAAATAGGGTTGTCAGGGTGGTATTATTTCATCCATAACAACATAGTTTTAACATTTTGAGGTGTAATATTGAATATGATAGTTGATTTCCTTTTTATTAGATATAAAATAAATGCAAATATCCACAATCAACTTTCAAACACACTAATAATCTAATCTGAAAACTGTACACCATAACTTAGGAATCACGAATTGACACAATTTTATATTGACAATTATATAGCAAGATAAAAATTAACATATATGAACTTAATAAATTTATTTAGTTAACTTGTTCTGAGAAAGAATGAAAAGCAAACACGCAATAACAAACAATTCAATCTTCAGGGTTAAAATTCTACAGGACAAGATTTGAACACACAAATGTTTCATACAACGCTGATGTTAAAAGTAAATGTTCAGCACTGCCCAACACACAAACATACTGGGATAACTTCACAGCTAGAGGGACTGTCAGCTCAACCAGTATGGCTTCTGCACCCTTATGTTTCAGTGTTACCTAACTCTGTTCAACTATGATCTTCCAGGAAGGTGTCATGGCGTAATCTTAAAACATCAAAGCATGGACCATCTACCATTCTTCTCAAGTAATTTTTGTTCCAAAAGCTTTCGCTATTAAAATCATACAGTTCTCTTCTATTGCTGTCCTGTGGAATTTAGTAGTTCTACCCACAAACATATAACATGAATATTTGCAGAATTCAGGCAACGCAACACCTGTAATTAACATTTTAAATGACTTTACCTTCTGCTTTTCAACTTCTTCATCTTCTGAGGTACTTTCAACTGATTCTGGCTTCTTCTTTAAACCTAAGTGCAAATAAAGGACAAGCACACATTTATTCAAGCTTATGCATGAGAGCATAATTTACCTATGAATATAACCTCTAAACGTATCTCATTTTCTTGTAATCAATACTTAAATGTCAGATGTGGAAAAAGGCTGAAAAGTTAAGAAAAACCAGCTAGACTTAAAGCAACAAAAATCCACAGAATGTTTGTTTAACTTAAGGAGGCAGCACTATTCAAATGGCATAAACAAATAAACAAAAAAGAACAGTTAGAAAAAAAAAGGGTTTTACTGTATTTTTCACAGAGCAGTAGAGAGAAGTATCACAACAGTGCAGGCAAACATATGACATTACTCCACTCCCAGGGTGTTTCAAAGAGAAATTAGTTTATGTACTCATAAATGTAATTGAAGTGTCCCGCAGTTCTCAAATTGTTCATTCTTTCTACTTAAGTAGGCAATGTAGTAAATACTTAAAACAAAAGCAAATGTGCATCTTTTCTCTGTATCCAGAATACAAGTCTGCCAGCTGAATGAGTACATCAGTCAAAAAAAAAAAAAACAAAAGAAAAAAAAACCCAAACATTTTTTAAAATTTATATGCAAGGCTAAAAGACCATATTGTGCTGTTAGCCATGCTAGTGCAAAAAACCCTCGTAAAAAAGACCTGAACAGAAACACAGGAATAAAAAATGATTGACTCTGTTCAGACTGAATTGAATATTCTTCTGAAGAAGCTTTCTTACTCTCTTAGAATTTACTTTAGATACACAGTGCTGATTAGACAGACATAATGAATAGTAACAGCATAACACATTAGTCAAACATAAATTTTAATGAAAACAGACCTGTTTATAAATCCTACAAAATCAAATTATTCTCTTTGGAATGCCTGTAGACCTCGATCAAGAAGGAGCGGGAAAGCAGAAGGTTTCCTGACCTGAACCACATACTCTGACCTTTGAGCTTGGAATTACATTCCCAGGCAATTTATTACAGTCCACTGGGGGTACTCGTAAGGAAGATATTTGGCTCCATTTTGTTAAACCAGATTTGTAGTCAGACTAGAAATACCAGAAATGCCAGAAAAATGTCAAGTTATATCACTAAGTATACTCTGGAACAGGACACATTTCTTGAAGAACAATTTTTCCTCCCTTGACTATTCTCTTGACTATTTCTAAATGGATTCCAAGCTGGAAATGGATTTCTAGAAGAAAGAAACCACCACAACCAAAAAATAAACTATGCAGATGTGCAATGTCATCAGCTCAAGAACCAACTTGTTGATTTAGTAGTTCCAGAAAATATGCAGGAAAATCAGATTCAGATATAATATTGTTACCTAACCTACATAATTTATGTTAATATGTAGAAGGGTGAAATAAACTTCTTCTGTAAGAGTTCAACAACTATGAAAACTTTTGTTATCTTCCTAGAACTGGCTAAACTACAGAAAAGGAAACAGGGCACAGAGATACGAAGTGAACACAATTATTCTAAAAGTTAAAGACTTTCCACCCATCCCCCAAGCAGGGCCCTTAAGTCATTGTCCCTTATCTTTCACTATATGTACAATCACAGAAGTGAAGATAGCTTATATTCATGCCTTCAGAAACTGTTGCTGCAGATGGGGGTGAACCCGGCCCTAGTATCAAACTATGTATTTCTTACTATGACCCTATGCAGCTAATAAAACCAGCTTGGTACCTCAAATCACTCTGAGCGCTAAAAACTTTGCATCATGCTGAAAACAATTTGGTTTCAGAATTCACAAATAATATTCTCTTTCTCCTGATGTAGCCCCTCTCCCCACGTACATTATGGAAGTCCCCCCCACCTTTTGCACGCATATGAATGTAAAACCTACTGTGAGAGTCCTTTCCAACTGAATCCAAACCCTCAGATTTTACCTACCACCTAATGCCCACTGCCATCTTTTAATCAGATTTGGTCCACCCTATAGCAGCAGATAATCATCTCCAATGCTATGCAGAACTGACAGATGCCATCAGTCAGCGAGAAAAGCTTCTGATCTCTGCTGCAAGCCACCCTCAAGCTGCTGTTTGGCTCTTTCTCAGCTCAAGAATTTAGTTTGCAACATTGATTTTGCATATCATTGACTTGCCAGTGCTAACAGCAAAAGACTAATCATAATTTTGATATTTCAAATACAGAGACCGACCCCAGCCCAAAAACTCCTCTCGCAAGACCTCTCATCTGTCTTACTCAGAAGCTTGAAAGTCAGTCTCAAAGGCCTTGCAAAGACACACAGTAAATGAATCAGTAATACAGCTAAGACCTTCCTCTTCCAAGTACAGGTCCTACAACTATACTTGGATTTTGCTGTTAACCTCTTATATCCCCACAGTCATACTGCTACCTTCCAGCATTAAAAAAGCCATCAATTTCTACATACATCAAAAATTAGATCACGAGAGAGCATCTAAATGGTTTGGCACCTATAGGAATTGTAGTAATGTCTAACGACACGTAGCCGTTTTCCTCAAAGAAGGATCCATAGAAACTATGTTTAATAGTCTAAAGCATTCTGGAACTATTCAGTGATCTCCAAAAGCAGGACATTGCTCTCTTGTTAATAAGCAATTACACTATTCAGCTATTAATCTTCCAACAGTTTAAGCTACAAAGGTCATTCTGTCCTACATTAACATCTTCTGGGACCCCACAGAAACAGACGCAGTGAGACTGAAATTGGCCAAACCAAAGGAGAGATTTACAACACTTTTTGAAACAACATAAAACGAAAGTGATGATTTTTTTTCTTGACGATATCAAATTAGAATCAAGCTTCTGAAATGCAACATCAAGGCTCAAATATATGCAGCATTTTACATTTTAGCCTGTGGTACTATTGAAGAACCACATAGGGATTATGTGCATATGAAAGCTTTGTGCAAAGCAAGCACCATCATGAATTTCAGGAGTGCTAATTTGCACACACCTGCACAGACACTCTTTGGGTATAGCAGGCACAAAGAATTTGCTCTACTTTGCCCCTCCCAAGATGAGCTATCCACAGTGTAAGAATCACGGCTGGTTTTACAAACAGTTTTCAGGAACAAAGGCAAACCTAATGTTTGCTTAAGTAGACTTCCCATAACTTCCAGTTTTCCACTCACAGCACTTAAATTTGTTAGGCCCTTTGTCTAACAGCTCCTAATAGTCCTGCTTCCCTTCAATTGCCTCAGCTTGTCAAAAACTGACTGATACAAGACCCATACACATTACAGTCAACATGTGAATCCAGCACAGGAGCAAATACACCACTGCAAAGCCCTAACAGCACTACTGTATCCTCACAGTTTCTGCTCAGGTCCACCTGAGTCTGCCAACATATCCTGTCATACGCTTTTTCAGCATAATCTAGGATCATGTGACAGTCAACTTAAGGGACAAAATTCAATCTTTCAGGGGAATTGTGGAAGGCATATGAAAAATTATGATAATTCAAGTTATTGCTGCCTGTACCCTAAATACAAAGCTGGCAGAGCTACAGCCTAGTTCAAAGAAGATTGTAACCCATTTTCCCCAACTGGATAAACTAACTGCGCTTAAAAGCAACCCCAGCTATGAGACAGAGGCTGTTCTGGGTAAAATTGGTGAAGCCAGACAAAGTTGTGCTGTGTAATTATTGTTAAAATGTCAACTGGCTTGCAACCAACCCCTGTGTTCTCCCTTTAAAACTTCTCCAGGGCTAGCCACATTCTGTTTTTCTCCTGTTTCTCAGTAGATTATCAGTAATCTTGCAGACAAAAGCTTCACTTTCTTAACCTTTATGTCTACTTCACTATCCTCAAAGACTTCAACCCACACTAAAAGTCTATTCTCTGTATTATGGAAAAGAAGGTTTAAGATTCTTCAGATACGACCGACCGTTCTCTGCTGAGCCCCTCCATGACACAAAGAACTTCTTACATAATGCAGAAGAAAACTTTTTTTTCCAGAGATTTCACATAGAACATCGAAACATCAAACATTAGCATGAGAGTACCCACATAATCTTGCTATTAAAGAGAAATTAAAAAAAAAAAAAGAGCTACAAGGAATTGCATCTTTCCACTGAGTTCTGAAATAACCTATACGCAAGTCACCAGGAAAGCGTGGCAGAAAACAGCATTGCATTGACACCTTAAATTGTGGTATTTTCTATAAAACATGGACAGGACTCACCCTGCTGTTCTGTACTTCTGACTATGAAGACATATACTTAAGCACATTAAGACACAAAGTTGTCCAGGTTTTGCTTTCTAATTATTTACTTTTTCCTAATATAAACTTCAAATAATCACGGCAGAAGCCTATGCTGGCTGGTATCAAATTACAACTAATTTACTCTTTTTAAATAGCATTTGCATCTGCACTGCTATACTCAAAAAAACCAACCAAAACAACAGACTGGCAATATTTATAAATCTGTTGCTATCTCCTTGTTTTGTTGTTGTATTTTTGTTTTCTTATTTTTTTTCCCATTTCTTTTTTTCTTCTTTTAATATACAATAGGATGAGCCAGCCTTAGGTTTCAGCTCCAAAAAGCATGGAAAGCCAGGAACTCACACTTACTGATTATCCCTACCTTAAAATTTAACCAGCAAAGCCATACTCAAAATCAATTTGCTGTCACCAGAGCCAAAGCTAACTTATACATCAGACTAAAAAGCTTATAAAAAAAGGTATTCTAAAAATCTAAACCGGACAAACGTTATTTACTAAAATATTACATTTCACTATTTGGGTTTCTAGGCAGCCAGAGTACACTAGTAAAAACATGTATCAGCCTAAGAGAAAAGAAAATTATTTCTTCTGAAAGACAACTTTGTTTATGATGCGAAAACATTTGACATTTATGTAATTGACCTGAACTTCAAAGGCACCCATATTTATTGGGTTCCTTCCATATAAAAGGGAACAGGCTTTGAAGGCAATGAAGTTCTTTTCTCTGGAATATTTAAAGAAGCAGATGGTCAGCTTGTTTCTAACAGCCAACCCCCCAAATTAGCTAACTAATGGTAACTAGTGAAAGCTAAGAGAATTATGTTCCCTGCAATTCCACGTATCACGATATTCATCATTTTACAAGAACAGCACCTGCAATTTTAGGCAAATGACACCTACTTTATTTCATTCTGAACATACTATCTCTGCGTTTACTCTAGCTCAACTTTGTTTCTAAAGCTCGTTATTTAAAGAAAGGGCAGATTTATTCCCAAAGTCACCCCTCTTGACCTACCTATTTTCTCAAATTCTTCGGCAAAATATGGGTCGTTGAGATCAACATCAGATGGAAGTTCATCTTCACTCAGTTCTCTCTCTGCAGTAGTCTGTAACAAAGCACAAACATTATTTCAATCAACATATAAAGAACTACCAAAACTTCACTGGAATTAAATGTTCCTTCTGTTAGTAACTATGAACATGAAAACTGAAATATTGTATGCTGAACATTGTAAAACTGGAATACACTAAAAATTGCTAATAAAGGCAAATCACCAATTTAAAATTTGTTTCACAGATTGAAAGACTTTGTGTACCTGAAGAAGGGCTATTTACATATTCCAAGGATCTTTATTAGATGTACCCACAAACTGTGATGCGTTAGCTAACCATATCAACAAATTACAGGATCACAGCATTGTTATGTCCTTACTTTATGTTCCACAAAAACTCTACCTGGGGGAAAAACTTGAGCAAGGAGATTCGTTGTGTGCTCTGAAATTCAAAACAACTGAGTTTGGATTTAAAAGAACAGATTTTATGACTGGAAGTATTATGTCATACGCCTTGCCCGTTGACTTAATATATCAGACTGAACAAGAATATTATGCTTGCAAAAATTGCTCTACTACCTAACAATGCTACTTACTCTATTCAGAACACTCATCTTCTGTAAGATTTAAGAAGTTCCTCATCAAATGTCAGTTAAAACCAAACCAGAATGTACAGTGTAACTCAAGTTGTAGTGATTACTCTTAAAAACATTATTCTGCAACATTAATTATATTCAAAGTAATTTAAGAATTTAGGGAAGCTAAATTTTGTATGCCACATGCTTTTTTTCCCTAGCATATGCACAAACATTTATCTGCTTACTTATGCACATTACTGCCACAGGAGTCAGTTGCTTCACAATTACTTTTTGCATGTGGAAAGATGAAGCAACAGCAATTTTCACATTACTATAGGACCATTTTGTTATTCATACACAGAACTATTTACCAAATTTGCTCTTGCAATTTGAAATTTGAATAGTTCTTCATGGCTAGTAATTCTTTGCCATAATAATGGCAAATTATTGGGAATAAGTCTGTACTTATTTAGGCCTAACTTTCCAAAACTACATGTTTCGTGATCATAACTTTGAACTGGTACGCATACCGTAGCAAAAGACCCTTCTTAATGCATTCAAAAATATAAGTTAAAAAACAACTGTTATGACGACTCATTTATCTTAAAAGCAACACAAGTAGATAAAAAAAAAAAAATTGTGTAAGCGTATTATGTATTATCAGTAGCACCCTGAACATCCTTTTTCTCTGCAGTTAGATGAGGCACTCCCAGTCTTTCCACACGAGTGACCACTGTACATTCAAACCTTAAAATAGCACTGGAAGCTATACATTTTTTTTATTCCATTTACCCAAAACAAACAATAACAGCAACTTAAGAAAACAAACAAACAACAAATCCCACCCAAGTGGCCAATGCAAACATTACCTTTCTCTTTTTTTTAAGAATTCTTTTTTCTTTCTTCTTCTCTAGATATTTTTGCCATGGAGTTAGCTTATCCTTTCCTTCCAACCTGCTTTTGACCATTTCTTCAGCACTTTCTTTGAGACCTAGAACAAAAATAGTAATTTAAAAGAAATTACATGAATCTGAACTTTTTTTTTAAATCAACTGTTTTCTTCTTTGTAAAGGAATCATCTAGTTTTTCTTTAACAAGTCTGTGAAAATAATATAGTTTAAAACAACATCTTTAAAAATAAGATCAGTTTACAGTATGTGGCTTTCCAATTAAAATATTTCTGCAGTAATAAATTGTACAAGAGTCAGAAGAAGAGCTTGCTCATGCGATATCTGATTCCCAACACTCTTGCTGTTCCTCAGTAAGGTCTCCTCTCCAGACATTAAACTGTGCCACAAATGCCACTTTTTAAGGATGAGAGTCAAATACAGAGCCCTTATATTTAATGTACCTTACTATAATTAGTTAAGATTCACAAAACCACTTTGAATACAGTCCAGTCATTCCCAATTTTTGTGCATGGCAAAACAAAGCACAAAAGATGAAGTGACTTGAATCAATTCTGAAATGTTAAATCACTAGCAGAATATAGGGTCATCTCACAGCTGGCCTGAACCTCTGTAGCTGGTGCTCTCCATTTCACACAGAAATATTATCTGGTTGTTGCTGTATCAGTATGCCTGCCTCACGTGACAAAGCTGCTATATATAGCATCTCCACTGCTGAAACTTCGCCTCTGTGATCATACTATGACAGTGCTGCAGTATCTCTGATGACCAGTGTATTTTTCATCCATCGTTGTAAAAGAGAATAAGCTATTATTTGAATAAATTTAAAGTAAAAATAAATCCGCAGCTAGAAAAATGCAAATTAAAACTCAAAAAATTTACATGCTAATTATAGACTAATGTCATGACATGCATTAAGTTAAACTAGACAAGTTATTTTCAAGTCATCTAGCCTTTTAAAGCTACCTAGTACTGGTCTGCTTTAACAACAGAAAACTATCTTAAATTAAAAAACAGTACACACCTAGTATGAAAGTAAACCTAGATTCAGATTCAATGCTTGAGGTAAATAGCTTATTTTTCTTTTTTATAAGTATTTGTTAAAAAGAAGCAGAGGTGAAGGGCATAGACTGCTTGAAACAGATCTGCCTCTCAAAGAAACAACAAACATTTGAAGGAATGTTTTCTGTTATCACTGGTTACCAGTTCAAATTGTAATAACTCAAGACAACAAAAAAAAAACCCAAAAGCAGCAGGAGAAATAAACCATCCTCTTATTTGGTTAGCCACACCAAGTTACCAAAAGTAATTTTTGTATTTAGCAGCTATGTGAACTGAAAGGTCAAAGAAGAAAAGTACCATTCTCCCATCAGATTCAGTGAGGAACTGTAACTACTAGACCATTAACTCAGATCTGCACCTCTTCAGTATCCTTTTGTTACCGGTATGGTGTAAGACAAGCCCTCAAGTTTGCATTTCCTGACCTGTCAGCAGTTGGGAAAGGTGGCTAAATGCTTTGCTGAAGGAAGTTTCCTCTTTACTTTCAGAGCATGACAGTTTCCGGAGAGTCCGAGAAAAGTATACCCCATAGGAGTGCAAAGTACCTGGCTCTAAATACTTCCAGCTTAACAGAAACAGATTGTAAGTTTGGATGTGTTAATTAGTTTTACATTAAATTCCATAATCTAGCACAGAATGCCACTGTTTCAAAGCCTAACACTTGAAACTGCATGCACAAGTATGTCCTAGTCTTTAATTTAGCATTTTTGTAAATATACATTCTGACAGTTTCTCATCACATGATCACATTTTACCTTTTCCAGAGGATCTTAACTATTTGATCCTGAACATGTAGCTACTCAATATTTTGTGGTAATGTTCAATAGATAGCTAAGTTACTGAACATAACAATGTACAGCAAAATTACCAAAAATAATTGAACCCTACTCTAGAAATAGAATGGAGTTTTCTATAATGCATAACATTACTGTATTCAATGGTGCAAAAACATCACTTTAAAAAAGAATCCATTAAAGAACTGGAGCATCCCCATTTTACATCTAGAATACTTAAATCCAGAATAAGCACTGAATTTAAAAGCAATCTTCATTCTTCGGTGAAGAATTCCACACACTCCAGGAATGCTTTTTTGAAAGTCTTTACATCACACATCACTTGCATGTTACGAGGACAACTGATTTCAGAGGCAGCTTGTATATTTTCAGCCCCTTCTTCACGAGATGGGCACTGGCAAAAACAAAACTTCATGAAGTAAAGAGATTAACTAACTTGCCTTGTAACACACTGGAGCAGAATTCAGTGACAGAAAGACAGAATCCACTTCCTTGGCAGGAGGTAACAGCCTGAGCAATGAAGTATTTTTCTCCTACCCGCAATTCCTTGCTTGATTCACTACATACTTTTTTTTTTTTAACTTCTGTAACAAATGAGTCAGATATCCTATAGTTAACATCCTCTTTTATGACATGACTGATAGATCTTGGGAGTGCATAGGAGTAGAGTTTCTGCTTCCCCCTCCAAACCTGACACTTGCCGTCTCTTCCCCAATTCTACTTGTTCTAATTGCCTCTCTTCAGTATCCCTTTCTTGCCATCCCAGTCCAGCCCTCATCTAACCAAATCCTATCGTCCCGCTCCTCATACCTGTTTTATTGCTCGGAAATCATACTCGGACCTCTCCAGATGTCCTAGGCTAGATCCCATTCTTTCCCCTGACTCCCAGGTTTTTCAGTTGGCCAGTCCACGCTCCTCATCATTCCTTCCAGCTCTCCTCAGTAATGAGGAACTGAAAACAAAGTTCATAATGGAAAATATGGGCAGCCTTTATGGACAGTTCTACCCGTCCTCAGAAAAGCAGGCAGAACATTTTTCTGAAAAACTGCAAACACCAATTCCTGTTCTTGCGTTTGTCTACACTCCAAAAATAATTCAAAGGATGGAGAGCTGGTTACAACATGTCTGAAACACAATGTGCGGACAAGATCTAAAATCGTATTAAACCATGCCTTACAGGAAGAAGAGTGGAGCAAAAGAAAAAGATAAAGCATCATTCTACCATCCTGGAAGGAAGCTAGAATTAACAGTAAGTGGCAAACTGGTACAGCCACAAAAATTGGCAAAAAAATACAGCCAGCAAACAAATGCAGAGCCATGATAAAGGAAGGATATTGTATAGGTTCACTAAAAACATGCCACTATGAAACCCTCTCATACAACAAGAACAATTATTTGGTTATTTCCAACTGTACACCTCTTCATCTCCAAAGTAAATGAAAGCAGAGTCATCAGCTTCCCCCAAATTGAGCTACTATTACTTTGGGTATTATTTTGCACTACTTTTGTGGAAAAAAATTACTGGTCAGGTAGCAACCTTGCAGATTCTCTCTGAAGACAGTATACTGGATTAAAAAAAAAAAAAAAAAAAGTGTGTCACATCTCCAGAATAAGAGACCCCCAAAATCTCCAAGGAGGTTACAAGATTTCTGATTTATTTGCCTGGAAAATGGAATCATTTGATCCATCTGGCACAGAAGGACTTGGAGGAAAATGCAGCCCTTTCTTGTGGTATTTGGCAGTCTCATGAAAGGCATTAGAGTTTCTCCACAGATCAGAATGGCTTAGAAACTACTGTCCAGACCACTTCCCGAGAATAAGAGTGTATTTAAGTGGTCAAAAGGCTTTTGCTTGCAGAAGTGGAAAGGAATTGCCTCCTTTAGGTAGAATTATTAACTGGCCCTTATCTATATCAATTTTTTTAGAATAAATAATAAATGAATCACACTAGTCTTATTTAATCTTCACAAATAAAGGCAAGGAAAAGAGAATCAAAAAGGTAATCTATATTAGCATAGAACTAAATCACACCTGAGCTAAAGGATTAAGAGTGTGATAAGTACTATAACAAACCTAGTGTATATTGCTTCTCACGCTGGTGGAACAGTGAGGGAGGGTGGGCAGGCCAGAATTTTTACTTCTCTAAACATTCAGTTTTGAAAAATTTTGGAAGTTTAACAGCATGAAATTGTCACAATTATTAGAAGCTAAGATACTCCTCTATCCTCAGGAAATCTAAACAAGCAAGTTCATCTTGCATGCAATACTTTACCAGAAAAAAAGAAACGCCTTGTTGCAAATAGCTAAAAGGAGTGGCAGAAGAAATATTCTGATAATTTTAGAATTTGTCACCCTCAAAGATAAGACATCTTAAGTCAAGACAGTATTCCTAACATAGTATAAAAGCCTGAAAAAACCCACATCAGCCTTGGCAGCTAAGATGTCAAGTGTGAAGAACTATACCGCTGAGCCCAGGCACAGCTGAGCACACACTGCTTCGTGCTGCAAGGAGTAAGACGGCTTCAGTCAGAGGACACGCTAAGCAATGACACAGATTGAGATACATATTCCGTATGAGCATTTTCATGCTTCGTAGAGTCTGCAACAACATTCAGTTGGGGTTCGCTATGCACTTTACAGAGACATGATTGCCTGCTATTCTACTTCTGGTGAAAACAAATTTTAAAGTTTCCTTTAAGCCTAGCTAAATATTTACATCTCATTCTTCCCAAAGGAAGAATTTTCAAGTCCAATTAAAAAAAAAAGAAAATCTGGCTGAATATCATCAATAAACGCGGTTGTGGTCTTCTCCCTCTTCACCTTCTAAAAGAAGCTTTGGGAAATGGATAAGGATGCATAGTAATTGTTGCTCAAATCAGATATGATTAAGAAAACAGATGGATGCTTAAATATAACACTGATTTTGTGCCTAAAAGAAACAGACCAAAGAGAGTTGGAACTACATCTAATTTATTTTTGCTGGCACCACAGTTTATTTAAAACTATTATGATTCAAGAGTAACTGAATCATTCACAAAGTATGCTTTCTATAACCATATGTAAATATTTGTGCCAAAACTCAAATTTTTACATTAATTCAAATCTCTGCCTTTCAATTGAAAAGCTCCCTAGATTTAACTGTTGTATTTCTCTGTATTTTAAACACTTGGGCAGGAAAAAGATTTTGCAATAAGTCACGCAGATTAAGGCAGAGCTCGATAATAAAAATATTTCAACAGACATAAACTAGTTCTGAAAAAATTAAGGAGTCTTAAGAGATTGTAAGAAAAACTATTTTTGAATTCCCAAAATGCTCCAACTGAACATAATTAATTTTTTTTTTAAATAAGCACATTTGTTCAAGAAAAAAATAACATGATAACTAATGTACTTCTCTCCCATAAGAAAGCACAGCCTCAACTGCTTATATATTGCCAGAGCTATAAACTACTGTTCAGCACGTGCTGACTATGCTCCACTGTACAAAAAAAAATTAAAAATCTCCTCTCAGGTATGCAGGACCTCCTCTCTAAATGTTGCCTTAAATCAGTAACAGCTAAAGTGTTCCCATACATTAGACTCGCAAGAAAAGTTAAGACACTCGTCTTCACTTTTAGGACTCTTGCTTTGGACAAAACCATATTCCAGGGGCTAATAGCTCGTAGTGGTATTGACCAACCTCATGGAGGTGAACAGTCTAACTAGCCAAGGCAAGTGCACATTTCTATGATTTCCAGAACCTTTGATAACACACTAATTTTTTCAGGGTAAGAAACAAGGAAACACTAACATATACTGCAAAATCATAGCTGCTAAACTGACATAAAATACTATAAACTACAAATATAAACTTCATTGTGCACACATGAACATTCAACCCATCATTATATGAACAAATCTGACCCATCCAACTGACTCTAGACAAAGTCAGTCATATTCATCAGGATAGGGATGTCCCCATCCCTCCCTCAAAAGAAATGAGGATATAGCAGAAGTCCTAGGAACCCTCCAAGGAAGTGCAGTAAAGGAGTTGGACTGGATGTAATATGGAACTAATCCAATTTTCTAGAGTTCAGTTGCAAAGAAACAGGGAGCCCACGTATTAGGGAACTGGATTCCATCTCTACTACAGTTCCTCAATGTTAACAGTATTTAATTGTAACAGGCAAGGCAGAGTTTTAAGAGGCAGAGCCTTTCAGAAAACTTCTTGCCCTCCCTGTGCAAGAGAAGCTAAAAAGAATTTCCTTTAGTCTCTCTTAAAACAATTTTCCATCTCCTCCAACGAATGGTTTGCTCTAGATTCCTATGTCACATTATGTTGCTTAGACTTCTTTACATTACAGAACTTCATTCATACAATTTGCGATTCTTCAGAAGACAGACGGTATAAGAAACAAAAAAACCAAAACCAAATGTGTTTTCCAAACCAACAAAAAAAAAAACCCCAACCGGTAGCTTTTCTAACTGTTTAAACAATGCCTGGCCTATATAAATACAGAACACATTCCTAGCAGAAACTGTTTCGACTGTGGTTTCCACCTTCAGTCTGAAAGGTGGCAACAACAATTTTTTGTAAAAATCTTGTAAATCTTTTGTAAAAATCTTTGTAAAAATAGCTGCCTACGTATGAAAACTCATTTGCCTTGAATGCTCAGTGACACGATGAATTAAAGATACTGAGTGAGCAACTTGAAGAATGCAAATACTGACACACTGTGGACAGATGAAGTAAAACATGACGATACAGCTGTGTCAGTAAGCACTTGTCCTATCATGTATGACACATGCTTTCACTAGAGTTCTGGGAGAATTCACCCCAGAAATGATTGGAATTATACGGGCATGGCTGAAAACATACAACTATTTTATTAAAAATTCGAAAGTGTATACTTTCGAATACACATAACTATTCCATTCAGTTCAATCAATTCCCCTGACTCAGTACAGACAAGAACAAGATTTTAAAAGTGAGGTTTTATATTCAACAGAAGTTACCTGAGTGAATCCAGAATAATATTAGTGTAAATCAGATCATTAGATATGCATTCCTAGCTGGAATTAACATATCAGAAGTGAAGGGGCTGTACTCTAGTATGTCTCTGGTGTCAGTATTGACAATAAGAGTCCTTATTGTGTCCTTACATAGCCTGCAGTCCTACACCTACTGGACATATACAGCACCTTGGGTGCCCCAGAAAAGGTAACGTCACACTTCCCCAGTCTTTGGGCTGCGTAATTGAACCCTCTGAGCATTCACCAAATGCTTCTACCGTTCGCCTATCTGACTCATTAACCCAGCAAAAAAGATCCAGATTTTTTTCTTCTTTTCCAGAGCAGTTCTGCCATTTTATCAAATGAAAATAAGCTCGCAAAGAAATCTAGCAAGTGCCAGGGCTACTACGGGCAGTCAGAATGAGCTCTGGGCCAGGAGCACGGAGGAGATGCGACAGTAAAAACCTTTGCCTTTTTGGATGTAGCAAATTGTTAGACTGGCTCATTACATCTCAGGGAAAGCACACACCCATAAACAAAATATAAAAATCAGTCTGAATGTCTTTTCATCATAAAGGAAAAAACTAGATACTGGTTTTCAGATCTCAGGATGAGTCCTGCTGGGATGCTATATGGTGAAGTTGTCTTTTTTTAATTTCCAGATGAAAATCTGGATGTCACTAAATACAACTAAATTTCCCCCAACTTTTCTTCCTGGTAACTTGCTTTCCCACAGAGCAGTCTCACTGGAAGGTCAGATTCTCCCTTCTCTGTTCCCCCAATTCTTCAGCATTATGCAAGCAAGAATTTCAAACCATTCTCCTCTAATTTTATGCTATGTTCCCCAATCATACTGGTTTTCGTTTTTAAAAGTGTAGGTATGTTTTATGACTCTATGGCAAACACACAAATTTTATTCAAGAAAATCTATAAAGTCATGAATGAAAAAGCAAGCACAAAAAAAACCTGGCAAAACAACAAGCTACAAAGAGAAGCTTAAAGCTGAGGAACTGAGTTCAGTCATATTATTTCTTCTATTTCCCTCATTGAAATCCATCTGGATTACAATTTATGGAAGAAAAAAAAAAAAAAAGGTCAGCTTCTACTACTATAAATCTGACACCTTATGCTATATGTGTATTAGCAGGCCAATACTGCATATCCTCCAAGTTAGTAAAAGGAAAAAAATAAAGCTTACCTGGCACCCATTTAATCTCCATTCCTATATCCTTTTCTTCCTGTTTTTTCTCTTTTTCTTGGATACTTTGCAGAAGTTCTCTGTACTTGGCAATTTGGTCTTCATCATCTTTGTGACTTTTCGTGGGTTTGTCATCTTCCATTTCATGAGCTACATCACCACCTAGAAAGAGAGAGTAAAGCTTTCACAGGCAGCCTCAAGAAAGTGATCAATTGAAGTTAATGTTTGGGAAACACACCCAAGGCACACACATTGTTTCTAAAAAACAATGTAAAATATTTTCACCTATTATTCCCCCAAAGATTAACCAGTTTTAGAATTCCCCCACTTAGATAAAATAAAAATAGTATCTGAAAAGACAGAAGAAAATTTGTCCAGCAAAGGAAATCACTGATTGGTCACAGCATCCCTTACTGCATTTTAAAATTATTAGTTTCAAAGTCCCGTACAGCAGAGTAGTGCCTAAATCTCAAAAAACAGTTGAGTAAAAACAGTGTGCTACATTTTAACAAATAAACCTTGCAAGATTCTGTAACAGAGATAATTATTCAGTGCCTTGACCTTCAGTTACTCGCTGAATTAACAAATGAAGCAAGATGTAAAGAGGATTTTTTTCTTCCTTCTTTTAGAAAAACACAATTACAATGTGACTTGCAATAAGCTTTTAAACAGACATTTCTGAGAGAACAAGTTTTTAAGACTTTAAAGATGCTGCAGTGCCTTGAACTGTAGAAAACTAGGTTTGGGGCAGGCTCCTTTTTTCTTATTCTCTGGTTTAGCAGAGTACCTAGTTGCATGGAGAGCATAACTGGTGTCTAGAAAGACAGACTGCAGTTGCAAGCTAACACCTCCGGTCTCTGGCTAAAACTTAGGTGAGACACTTGTTTTCTTCCACATCCCATCATAACAAGACACTGGTTGTTGGCTGGGAGCAGAAATCTTTACTGTTCAGTTAACTGCAGCTGTTTTTCCACTTTCCTCATCAGTAGCTGGGATCTCCTAGGAGGAAAGCACGCTCACACAGCAAGCAAAAGACATTAACTTTTGAAGACTGAGAAGAAAAATAAGCCATTTTGTTGCTGCTTCTTCCCGGTATCACATGAAATGAGAAGTAAAGCTATACTGGATGGGAACTGAAGAAATCCTTACGCTAAGAAAGGCTCCCTTGAAACTGGGTAAGGAGCTGCTGATTTGTATTTATGACTATTTTTGCTAATTTTGCTAAGAGAAATTTAAGTGGCAATGTGTATTGTCATACTTTCTCATTTAGATGAAACACGCATTTCTTCTGTCAAATGTTCAACACTGCCTTCAAAAAACCCTTAAGAGCCTTTTCATTCTGTAAGCAAATAACAAACACTTGACAACAGCTGTAAGAAAGGAAAATGAGCTGAATATGTTCTCAAAGTTTGTTCAGAGTTCAAATAACCTTGTCACTAGCTTTCAAATATCACGTTCTATTGCATAACATGAGGAACCACTTTCTGATGGATATTAGGGCAGTAGTGCTTTCTGCCAATAGCTTCTTCAAAGAGTTTTTGAACAAAACACACAAACAAAACAAAAAGTCCTGGTGCATTAACAGCTGCACAGCAAGAGAAATACAATTAAGAGAAAAAAGCTTAACCTGTGAAGGAGAAAAAGGCAAAAGCTGATGAAATTTAGAGTACAAATACAAGTATAGTCTTGTTTCCAAAGGAGAGTAGTAACAGAAGTGCTAAAAAATTAAAAAGAAAGACGTTAAAATGAAGCAGGTCAGAAACATTCCAATACAATATTTTGTAGGGGGAGAGTGGTTTGTTTGTTTTTAAAAGCTGTAATTCATCAAAAATATAAACAAATGCAGAGGCTCAGTATATTAAATTGCTGATTGGCAGCTGTGCTGGCCGAGATGACATTCCTGTAATCAGCATTTTAAAGAGATCATATTCTTAGTTTAAGATTATGTTGCAATGGCTGAGTAATTATTTTTTTTTAACTCAGCCTTATAAACTAAAGAGAGTAGAAAAATTATAGCAGACGGAACATTTGACAAGAGGTCTGTTGCAAAGCTGAGTTTCTTTTAAAGACAGAAAGATAAAATTCCCCCTTATGATGTAATGGCACACCAGAAAATTCAGCTACTGATCTGGATGCTGATGGCCATACCATAAAAACGCGCTGAATGTCTCAATTTTATCCAGGGTAGTTACTCAAATTCAGACAGACACCAAAAAACCCTCCTACAACGCATGTAGACCCGCAGAATTAAAAATAAAAAGCTCTACACTCCAGCATTCAAGAAGGAAGTCTAAGGTAGAGGTTACTGCAGTGTACTACAGCACAATATGAACAATTAATGCATTGACCTTAGCGTTGAGCCAGAAAATAGTGACACACATTTTGGGTTTTAACCCCGCTTTCCCACATTCTCAGCACACTCTGAACAAGAAGTTATACAAATCCCATTCGTTCATCCAAACAATAATTAAAGAAAGGACAAATTTCGAATTCAAAGTAATAAAAATAAGCTTATTCAAAGGGTATCACAGTAGACATATTTCTGTAAAATATTTTTCAGGGAGAAGACAGATACTGGGAGAGAATTCAAACAGACAGATAACAATAAATGAACAGTAAGTATTACACTCAGGCTTTTTTTGCAACCTTTAAGCACCTGGGTGTGCATGAGAGGTGACTGGACATTCCTAGGGCCCCGCTTCTGAGCCAGTCAGATATAAGCCAAGATGAACATGCCTGCAATCAGAGCCGGCCCCTGTCTAGTCATTTCTGAATAGGGACACACTGGCCTGTGAAAGCACACACAGATGTGTTCTTCAATTCTAAGTTATCGGACTCCAACAGCTCGTATGAACTTTTTAGAAGGTAAGTGAGATACCCCTTGTTCCTGGCCTTCCAAGCACCTCTTGGGTTTTATTCAACAACAAACCAACCCAACACAAACGCTCCTGCAAACATGCTTTGGAAAAGTCATCCAACACCTTCATCAAGCTTCTGATGCTTCATAGAAAGAAAATAACCAGGTTCTGGTATTTCTGTTCTGTCCCATTAAATTCCACCCAAGTTTGGCTAAATCATCAACTGCTAACTCCTCTTGCTAGCCTATTTCCTTAGGACATATTTTATCAATATGCCAAAACTAACCCAAGAGAAATATTCTAGGAAGTCAGATCCTTGTTACTGTCAAAGCAGCAGTAATGCCTGAGAGTGTACAAAGCAGCTACACAGGAATAAGGGACAGAATCTAAGCCAAATAATATCCTATTCAATGCATTTTATAAATACCCATTGGATTCAGGGACAATACCAAATAAGTGCACGTTCTAATTCTGTCACCTTCCACTTCTTAGCCTTCTGTAATAGGTCTAGCTAATATAAACGCATACGAATACTGCTCATTTTTAAGACAGAAAGGAGTGTACTGTCATGTGATAAAATGTTACAGAAGCATTTAAATCTATTTATGTAGTCAGAGTTATCGCACCAAATATATTTCAAAATTGTAAAAACATTTAATAAATGGTCTGATTAACATTAATCACTGAAAAATAAGATTAGCAGCATTATTAAAAAAAAAATTAAAACTCTACCCAGCAACTCCTCCTTCCCAAGAACTGCATTTTCTTTCTCTGTACTTGTGCACCTCCAGCATTGGTGCAGCAGCACAGAACAAAACATCTACGGTCTTTGTAGAGTCTTGTATTGGAAGCCCAATGCCACAAGAGACTGCTCCCTGCTCAAACTCCTACTGTGGCGAGCAGGGTTCTACAGAGAGCTCCCTACAAGCCTGTCAGTGTTCACGAACTGTTTGAACAGCTCTTAGATACACAGTTTAATTTCTAGGTTGCCCTGTGTGAAGTCAGGACTTGGACTTGATGATCCACGTGGATCCCTTCAAACTCAGGATATTCTATGATTATGCCACCAGGAACAGCTACTTAAAAATAGACTTATAAAAGTATTTTGTCATGCAGTCTATTCAGGTATTCTGTGTGGCTGTGCAAAGCAGAACAGCAGAAAAGACATTGCTCTTGCAAAGATAATGAAACAGAATAAAAGCTTAGGCATAAACCCCATAATGCTTAATTTGAAGCATCATTTAAAATGCCATACACCAAGTCACTGGCACTCACAGTCAAAATATTAATGATAGGCTGGATTTCAGGCACACCACAAACACTTCCTAACTGGCATAAATGCAGCCAAGTAACAGAAAATTCAGAAGCAATGTAAAGGAGATACTTTGTGCTATGAAAGACAACATACCAGGTCACTGAAATACTTGACGTTACAAAACTGTTGTATAATAGTAAATACTAACATTCATGACACACATATTTTAACTTGAAAAATTCCACAAAAAACAGATTAGAACAGGCCAACAAAAACTTGTTTATAAATAAAACATTTTAATAAGTTAAAACAATATGAATAAAAGCCCAGAACATTTTTTTCCTTCTTATCACACTCCTACATTTTCATTCAAACAGCTGACATTGATTTTTCCCATTTGTGCATTTCCCATTGTGCCCCATTCCACATAATTCTGCTGGATGGAATCTTCTCAGATGGAATACTGTTTTGTACCATATAACTGAATGGATAAGAGGTCAGGAACATGGACAATTCCTCTATTAATAACTTACTTTTCAGACCATCATTAGAATCTAGACATTTCCAGGTTTCAAATTTATTAGCATGATAAGATTACTTAAGGCCAATTTCTTTTCCTTCCCAGCAACGGAAGATTACTTTTTAAAATTTCTGACATGTTGCTCACTTATTGATGTTCGCTTTCATCACCACGCTATTACAGATGATATTATTTAACACAGCAGTAGTCTTGTATGTAATAAGAAGACGGAAATGCTTTCCTCTGCATCTACTGCTCCCATTTACATACTTTACTAAGCATTACTAGAGAAAATAGAGCTCACAGAGGTGCACTTTATAAGTGCGTTTTATGTGAGATGAGAAACAAATGGACATCAACCCTGCCAAGAAATTGCCAAGCTGAGTTTGCTGCCAGAGTATTTCCCAACTCTATAACCAGAAAAATCTGTAATGTTCTTCTGCACGCTCCAAACTCATCTCTGATTGCAACAACCTGCTTTAATGCAGTATAAATCAATTTTAACATCTGTTTGAAAGACCCGACTAAGGCTTAATGAATTTTCTTTGCCTTGTAATTTAGGCTATATATATTATTAATTAAGAGCAGATTGAATTTTAGAGTGAAAACAAGCAAGGTAATTTTACATGTTGGTGCACCACACACATAGGATTTACATACCTGACATTCTCTTTATATTCTTAAGAAGTACATTAATCAAAAAGCATTTGAAAGATGTTACTACTACACTCTAAAGTTCCCTTAAATATGTTCTGCTGCTTACCTTTCCCCTCGCTGTGTGAGACCTATAGCTTAGGAGTACCAGAAGACACATAGCACAGCTTTTCTGCACTGCCATTCACGCTGCCCTGGTTACCCAAGAAGAGCTACTCCTGGAGTGAAGAAGCTCTGTACAATCTACATCTCCCTCGGGACCTTCTGAGGCCTGGAGTGCATTCAACGTCCTGTCTAGCCCATCCCAATAAGCACAGTCTTAGAGCAGCTTCTTCAGTATCTTCTTGCCCTGCAGAGACTTTAGTATGTGTATAGAGGGCCAGAAAGAGGACAAAACACTATATTAATCTATAAATAGATTTCAGCAGTGAGTGTTTTATCTAATTCATTTAGTCATTAACCACTTCACATTTCAAACTTGGACTTCTCCCCTTAAAAAGAAGCACCTCCAGTTCTACTGAAACTAATTTTATCTCCAAAATGAAGAGATTAAAGTAGGTATTGCCAAACTTGACAAAGAAATGTTAAGGTATTCTGATAAAAAGAGTGAGTGGTAGGAGGACAAAAATTATTTTACGTTCGGAAGTGCAACATCCTATTCAGAAAGCAGCTATTCAGGCGCTCAATCATTAGGATAACTCCTAATCCCCTACTATTCGGTAATTTTTGATCGGTATTACTCAGACTTCTCAGAAAGGCAGCAGATCTTCATTCAGCAATGAATGAATAGAATAGCTACCATGTTCTCTACATAAATCATTCAAATGTACAATGAAAAGCAACTCTTCTTGAACAGAATTATCATAGCAGCAATAAAGACAATATGCCATGATTTAGGCCACCTGCAATCTTACTACTTGAAATCACTCAAATTATGATCTTGTCTTAATCAAACACTAATTACATCAGGTAAAGATATTTTGCAGTACAGAAATTAAAACAAGAAAGCTGTTTTAAAGCTAGGGTGATAATACTTAAGTCAAACTCTCAGTAACAAATCTTCTAAGCTAGCTGTAACTCCAAATTCAGCTAACATTCTTTGTCTTAAAAAAGAACATAGCAATTTTGGGGTCATACTAGTGACATTATTTATTTGGAGAATCAGAATGAGGTTTGCATAATGATTCTCATCTATGGGTTTAGATATATCAATTTCAAAACTTGTACATGTGTTTTCTTATCATGTATAAAGAACACCGAAAGTGTATTTAACTCAAACAAACAAAAAAAGAAATAAAGAAAAAAAGGAATGCCAAGTTCCAGGAAATTTAAAGAACTCTACAGCTTTCCTGTTAACATGCCTAACTTATGAATCTTTCAAAAAAATTTTTAGCATCTGTCAATGTTCTGTCCTCAATCCATTTATCTCCTAGTTGAAAAGAGCAAACAAAACACCAACGTGCTCACCACCGATTTCCCTCCACCGATAGGTGTCACACACAAAAAGTAAGTATATGCCACTTTCGGAGATGTTTAGCTCTGGAGGAAAGGTATGTTATTTTCATAGTAGAACCTGGCCACAGTTTCTATACAATGAGTGTACTATCGTCCCTATAAAAGATGACATTCAAAGGATTTTCTAAAGATATGGAATTATGTATTTATTATGTATTTAAATAACTTTTGTTCAAAACAAAGTAGCTAATGACTTTGTGGACAACATTTATTAACATAAGTACCTTGCTGTTCTTCTTCCTCTTCTTCACTAGATGAAGCCAAATAAGCTTGAAAATCCATGTCGAGAAGTTCCTCTTTTTTAAAAGTTCTGCTAAGTGACGTTACTCGTTCATGATCTGTCTCATCCCATGTGATATCTACCTTAAAAATAAGAATGCCACTTGTAGAAGGTGCAACACTAAAATTAAACATTGTTAGTCTGTCTTTTTACAGAAAATTATTTGATACCTTCCATTTAAGAAGCAATATAAGCCTGTTATTAACGTTCTCCACAACAATTAGCTATAATAACTATTTCCCAAAATAAATCTAATTACAGCTTTTTGGAATTTGTTCCACAATGAGTTTCAAGGAGTTTTAACTACATGAAAGAATGAAGAAGTCTCCTCATGCACTCTAACAGCAGGTCACACAACATGAAATCTCTGTAAGCCAAATTTCCTTTGTGGCAGCAGATACTGGTGTTGAAGCAGCTACCAACTCCTCTCCTTTCCTCTTCCAGCAGCAACTCATTCCCGGAATCATGCATGAATTGCAGTGGGGACAATGAAAGTGTTTGCGCAACTGTACCCTCAACCAGAAGATGAAACAGATCTGACTGAAAAATGATCCAGCAGAAACTACTTATTTCTCAACTAATCACTTCTCCAATCCGGTTCGCTTCATGACCAGATGAAAGTTTTGGCCGTCACATAAGACGGAGTAGGAATGAATATCTACAAGGAGGGGAAGCAACTGTTTAAGCCTGGCACTATCACCAGAAAGGCTCTTGCTGAGCTACACATAAATACCCATTTTAGGCAAACTAGAAGATTTAACTGTGAATAACAAAGTAATTCCATGTGCAACTTGTAATAGAGGTATAATGAGGTCAAAATGTAGTGTAACAAAGAAGTCGAATCTCTTAAAATCCAAAACTCAAGCTTATTTACGGGGATGCAACTTGTGGCTCCATAACATGCTTACATCTTCTAATACGTTTGATGTCTTTATTTTGAAATGGTGAAGATAATCAGTAATCTTTCCCCCACTGCTTATATAATTTATAAGCTGACAATAAAACTAAACGAATTAGAAAAACATTACAAAAACATTGTAAAGATACCTTTGATGTTCCCATAGCAGCAGATGTGAAGTATTTTGGCTTATATGCAGCTACGTTCACTTCTAAGGCTACATCTTTTGGCTTATCATCAAATGTAACGTTATCTGGAATAAATCTTAAAGGCAAATAAAACATGTTATTATTCAAATACACTGGGAAATTTTATAGTATAAACAGTCTAAGCTTTTCATGAGTACGGTACATCAGCACAAAAGAATTCGCTAAATAAGAAGTTGGTAAGCCTGAAAAGGAAACAAAAGAAATGGAGAAGTACTCCACGCATGTAAGATTAACTGTCTAGGTCCTGCACATCTATTCCATGGGGTTTTGATCCATAATACCATCATGTTGGGGAAGTAAGCTAAACAACTTTCAGTCTGGTATTAGCAGGGTCAGGGGTGGTTTTTGGATGCTTTTAAGAGTCATCTTTTCAGGAAGCTTAATATTAAAAATTCAAAATAAAAAAGCGAATAAAATAGAATTTGGAAACAGACAAATAAAAAAATTCAAAACATTTTAGGAAAGCCTGGTACATCTTTAACATTACAATTAGTAGGGACAAAATGTTAAAAAGACCAAATTAATGTGTAACAACGCAAGAAGTCAGATTAAAAAACCAAATCCATTGTACACTACATAAGAAATTACTTGGGCTTTTTTTGTTTTTTAATCATTGTAAATGTAATCTGAGGAATACTATTCAACACTAAAATTTAACAAAGCAGAAGACTAGGAAAAGCATCAGAAATTTTAAACAGCTGTGTCTGTTGTAAAAATTATCTTTCTGTGTTTAAAAGCATGAAGAGTTACATGCTCATTTGGCAGAGATCATCTTCTCCAGAAGGGTTCAAAGCAAATTAATTAAGCTCCTCTAGAAAATTATTCAAAGCAAAAAACCGTATCTTTCAGTGACTTCCCAGAGTGCCCATAACACGGGCCCCAGCAGACAAAGCCAGCTTCTGTCAAAACTTGTTATGATTTAGTAACTTCTCTTCTGCTCAGACTGGAAGGCTTTTTTGTAACAAAAGGAAAGACTAACAATAAACTATAATTTAAAATTCTTTCTTTCCCAAACGTGACTTTTGAAACATTAGAGCTTCCAGCTCATTCATAAGGGCTAGCATAGTAATCTGTTGCAGCTTCTTGACAACAGCAGCAATATTCTTGCCCTGTGGTAAGCCATCCTGAAAAAGAGCCACTTCTGGACCCATGGGGAAGATGGGAAGAGCAGCAGTGTTGTTTTGTTTTCTAAATCCTACAACTTTACTTAATTGTACCAAAAGGTTGAAGATGCAACCAGAACTTTTTACCTGACTTCTCTGAGAATAATCTCTCTATGCAGAGATCCTCTCAAACTTTTCATAGTCCAGTAAAAATGCTCAAAAAGAAGAAAAAAAAGAATCAACAGGAAACCTAACAACTCACGGGATACCTAATTTATTTACATATCTCATTTTGGTTACAGAATAAAGACAATATATTTTACTCCAAATTATTTTAAATTTACTTTTAATTCTCCCTCACATCCCTGGCCCAACGTGTAATAAAGTCGCCACTCGAGTTACCTCAGGTCTATAAACGAACAGCTACTTTCAAATTCCAATCCATCGCATTCTTCATAAATTTTATTGGCCGTTTCAGGAGAATCACATTCTACAACTGCATAGAAGTACTTCAGTCGCTTAAATTGATACTCCCTCAGTTTTTCCCTATAAAGCCTGCAAAAGTAGAAAACACCACAATCAAGTGAGCTGGCTTTAACTTCTCATTTGCAAAATATTTTTTGCATTCATTAAAAATACGCACCATTCAAATACTCTCCTAATCTTAAAATAAGATCAGATGTTAAACAGCATGAAGTTCCACTTGAGTTTTACTCAAGTAAAAAGATTAATTCACACAGTTATTAAGTGTACACTTGCTGTATCTGACTCTGCTTCCCACAGGGATTGTAAGGTTAGAGCAGGGCATAGAACAGCATATTTGCATGCCTCTATGCAGGCCACAGAAAGCAGTATTTAATAGTTCCTATCAAGTTGTTTGCAATTACCCTGGTCCTAACAAGGCTGATGAAAAGGATGTTCATACATAAGTAAGAGTACGTGTTAAGAACATGAGAAAAATTGGAAGACTGTAAGGACAGGATTGCAGATGCTTACGTGGGAAAAAGGCAACGTAGGAGTGATGAGTAAGAAAGTGGCATGGGTGAGGAAAGGAACTGGGGTACTAACTTGGGTAGCACAGGTGGTGGTGGTGTCACAGAAGATGACAGCAAAAGAAAAAGAAAAGCAGAAGAGATTGAGAAGCAGATGAACTGGTGGAAAGATGCAGGAGAGAGATCGCAGAGCTGAGGTCCTGTCCCATGAATTTAAAGAGTATGTACACAGGTATCACTGAGGTATCTCTGGATTTGTTTGTTGTATCCCAGATGCTCTAGAGCCCACTGAACAGTAAATCTAACACTTCAGGATGCACTCTGATGCACACAGTGAAGGTGACTTCAGAATGCACCGTAACTTCATCATACACTTCCCTGATGCACTGGAGACTTTCTTCAAAGGGGTCTACACTTATTTTAGAAACATCCAGATTTTCTAAATATAAGGCAGTCCAGCGGAATGTATTATACAAAAGTGGGCCCCCGTCAGGCTGCCAAACATCTGGAAATTCTGGAAAAATATAAAAGCGAAATCTCTCAAGTTCCATACAGACAAGACTTCCAAGCAGAACAAAAGGGGAAAAAAAAAAAAAAAAGACATGCCTGAAGAAGCCTGGACAATGGTAGGCCTGATGAGCTCAGCCTAGTAAGCCAGGGCTGCTGCTGGTGGCATTCAAGAAATCTCAATCTGGGAATTCTTGGACTAAGTTAAGGTCCCTGTTGGTTATGCAGATAAAAATTTTGACAGTAAGCAACAACGGGAGTTTACAGCATGAATGGCAATTCGTAGAGGAGAAATGCCATGTTAAGCTCTCTATGCATTTGTTCCACTTATTATTCCAGTGAGCTACACAATAAAAATTTTGAACTTAATTATCAACAAGCAAATTTTCTCAAGTTTCATTATAATGCATTTATTCAATGCATTGACAATGAACCAGGGTCAGCTGTAAAACATCCCTTGGAAAAGCTATAAAATTAAGGCATCCACAAGAGAATTCCATGTATGAAATTCTGGAAACAGGAGTGGATCCGGACTTTCGCTAAGAATTAGACATGTTATATCTTGCATTTGAAGATTAAGTTAGTACCCATCATTCTCTGTGGTATTCTCTGGAAGATCGAATAGTTCCACAGGACCTTTTTGTTCTTCCTCTTTCAACCTCTCTTTTCCAAACTCTGAAGGATAAATCTACAAATACAACAACACAAAAGTAAATTTTTAACTGTAACAACTAAGAAAAAAAATCTCACCAAGCTTTTTAGACTTTATCTTTTTTCTCTAAAATCAGTAAAGGAATCAATTCCATAAACTTTAATACCCTCTTAATTTTAATTTACAGAAAAGATAGTACAATAAACCAACTGCCTATTAGGAATGAGAATATTTTGAGACAGATAAAGAACAGGAACTCTAGCTTTGTTTATTTCACTGTGCCCCTTTACAGAAAAGGATATTTGACTAACATTTCTCAGAAAGGTGGAGGCAGGCACGAAAAATGGAAAAATATAACTTAACCGATCAGAATTTAACCACTTTATTAATAATCTCAACAGTGGAAAAACAAGAAGTGTTGTGCGATGATAAAAGGGGTTTAGAAATTGCCAGGTTTAAGGTTGGGTTATCTACCATAAAGACTACTGAAAATTAAACTAGCCAAGGAAACACAGTCTCTCCCTACTAGCACTCAGAGCCAACCTCATAAAAATGAGAAGTTCACATCTTTAGGATTTAACTCCACCACATACATGCCCATTGCTGAAAAGCAGCAGGTGTTTATTTCTAACACAGCAAATTAAATTGCAACACAGTTTCACATTTATCATGTTAATATATCTTGGTTCTTCTACAGAGATATCTTACTTTGTTCTTATTTTGAGGTTTTTGGGGGTGGGGGGGAAGTTGTTGGGGTTTTGGGTTTTTTTTTGGTTTTTTTTTTTTTTTTCAGCAAAAGCCAGTATGCCTTTTAGAAATCAGGTCTTACCTTAACAGAAAATATCGTTCCTCCTTTGGGTGCGAAAGAGTTAAATAGAGCCAACAAATCTTTAGCCTTCAACCTATCCCAATCCATATTGCAAACTGCCAATCTACTTGTAATCTGCGTAGAGAGAAAATAAAAAACGGACATAAAGTTCATAGTTTTAACTCCTGACTGCTACCAGGAATACAAAATTCTCTTGCAACTATCCTTGGTAAAAATCAAAGTCATCAACAAACTCTGCTGAAAACATAAAAGAAGCATTTTCCTCCAGACTTTTTATAACTTGAAGTCAGAAGCAGCAATCACCAGAGCAGATAAAAAGGACATAGTGAAGCACCACAGAATGGACTGCACCAATCACAGATTTAGGACTGCAGTTACAACATCAGCACTTAGAATTTTGTTATCATCATATGGTTAGTCACAGTAACAACTAGTATCACAGTATTGTAATGGCACTAGAGTACTATGATTTCTTACACACTAATTGTGCTCAGTTTTAAAGTCCTATTTCACTGTCTAGTGATTTCTTAATTTCCTAAAGCGCAAGTTAAAAAATGCAATTGAAAAATGAAAAAAATCAGTAGTAAACAAAAGCACTACTATTTAAATTCTGTAATTTCTGAAAAGCTCAATTCTGTTTGTTCTTTCATTTATAGATAGCTTATCTATCTATTAGGTAAACCTCTACTTAGAGGGAAAGGGAGACACCAGTGAAAACTGCAAGTCTCACAGAATCACAGAATCACAGAATTATCAGAGTTGGAAGGGACCTCTAGAGATCATCTAGTCCAACTCCCCTGCTCAAGCAGGATTGCCTAGAGCACATTACTCAGGACTGCATCCAGGCGGGTCTTGAAAATCTCCAGGGAAGGGGACTCCACAACCTCCCTGGGCAGCCTGTTCCAGTGCTCTGTCACCCGAACCGTAAAGAACTGTTTCCGTGTATTTGAACGGAACTTCCTGTGTTCTAACTTGTGCCCATTGCCCCTCGTCCTGTCACTTGGAACCAATGAAAAGAGCCTGGCTCCATCCTCCTTCAACCCACCCTTTAGATACTTGTATGCCATAATCAGGTCTCCCCTCAGCCTTCTCTTCTCCAGGCTAAAGAGTCCCAGCTCTCTCAGCCTTTCCTCATAAGGCAGATGCTCCAAGCCCTTAATCATCTTAGTTGCCCTTCGCTGGACTCGCTCCAGCAGTTCCCTGTCCCTCTTGAACTGGGGAGCCCAAAACTGGACACAGTATTCCAGTTGTGGCCTCACCAGTGCCGAGTAGAGGGGGAGAATGACCTCCCTCGACCTACTGGCCACACTCTTCCCTATGCAGCCCAGGATTCCATTGGCCTTTTTGGCGACAAGGGCACATTGCTGGGCCATGGATAATTTACTGTCTACCACAACCCCCAGATCCTTCTCCTCCAAGCTATCTCCCAGCAGGTAAGCCCCTAACCTGTACTGGTGCCTAGCATTCTTCCTCCCCAGGTGCAGGACCTTGCACTTGGTTTTGTTGAACCTCATTAGGTTCTTCTCTGCCCAGCTCTCCAGCCTGTCCAGGTCACGCTGGATGGCAGCACGGCCCTCTGGGGTGTCAGCCACCCCACCCAGTTTGGTATCATCAGCAAACTTGCTGAGGATACACTCTGTCCCCTCATCCAGGTCATTAATGAATATATTAAACAAAATAGGACCGAGTATTGACCCCTGGGGGACACCACTGGTTACAGGCCTCCAACTAGACTCTGTGCCGCTGATCACAACCCTCTGAGTCCTGTCCCGCAGCCAACTCTCAATCCACCTCACTGTCACCTCATCTAGCCCATCATACTCAGCCAATTTCATAATTGCACACCCTCTGTAATCAAAAGGCTGTAAAACCTTTACAGAAAATACTTTCAAAAAACGTTTCATAGGCGAGGGTCTATAATGAACTCATAACAGTGTACATTTCTGAGTTTGTCATGTAGCAACTTTTCACATGCAGAAGTATTGGTACCTCATCTCCACGAGGAGCATCTTTATCTAGCTCACGCCATGAATGCTCTATCTCTGGCTCCTTAGGAAATAGTTCATTTAAATCCTCGTCATCCTCTGAGCTTGTTTCAATGTTCCCTATGCCTCTAGCTAGATCAGGCCCACTATCACTTTCATCTTCTGAGTCACCGTCGTCTTCGCCTGTTTCCCCGTCGTCTTCTGGCTCCTCTTCCTCGCCTGTTTCTCCGTCATCTTTTGATTCTGCATACTCAAAATCATCACTTGCAGAAATTTCTTCCTCTAAGTGGCTTTTACCAATGTCACTTTTATCACAGGTGTCTGTACAAACAGTCACTGAAAGATAAACAAACGGTCCTTTACAAAAATGAAAAAAAACTCAAATTTACAGAACCTCTAAATGCATAATGATGCAGGAACAAATTACATCAGGGAAGTGCAAACAACATAAATTATCAGTATTGGCTCTTCACCTCATCTAATCTATTGCTCTTTAGGCCCACAATTGTATTATCAATGTCAAACTCTGAGAACATACTATTCTGCTATTCTATTTATGTGTATAGATCAACAGGTGAAAATTAGATTTCAGTAACGTAGGCTTTATGCACGCACGAGCAATATAAAGGAAGTTTTTCTGCAAGTCACCTGTTCTCTCTAATGCCCTTATATTAATGGCCTGGTGCTGCCATCCTTACACTTTCAGACAAGTGTTGATATGTTGAGGCCTTCGTGGTACCAGACCTTATATTTGATAAATAATGTAGACACTACATAAAATAATAATAATAAAAATAAATAATGTAGACACTACTGTACATTTTACTTTTCTAACCACCCTACCAACAATTTCAGCTCCAACAACTAAAAGGACATGGACATTCACAATCTTACTAAAGAATCGGCACTGATTCTGTGAAGAGCTGACCAACTCAATTCCTCAGCAACACTGAATCCGAGTCAGTCAGCTATTTTATGACCAATCTTGCAAAAGATTTTCCATGAATAAAACAAAAGCAACAACATCTAAGTAAACGTACCAAATTCTAGTTGTTATTTGAACAACTAACCTGATTCTTTTCCTTTTCCTCCAGGGGAACCGTCCCTCCTGGGAGGTTTAACTGATTTAGTACCACTTGGTTGTGAAGACTTCTGCTCATTTTGCATTGAAACTAATGTTCCTCCTGATGTATCTCCTTGCATGTTAGCCCCCTTGTGTAGAAGGCCCTTGTTTCCCCGAGAGCGATCAAGTTCTGTTGCAGATTTCTTAGAGTCCTCTTTCAAGTTGAGTTTAGATGTAGCTTTTTTTCTTTCATTTTTAAGGTCATCTAGTTTTGTCACTGCTTCACATGTTTGGTCCACCCCTTGTTTATTTATTTTGCTCTCCTCCCTAGGGAGACCATCAGCAAGTAGTTTTGCAGAATCTGCTTCTCCTTTAGGTTTAGCTTTTTTTTTCTTTTTTTTCTTTTCAGCATGTTCTTTACTATCACTTTCTGAAAGATCAGAGTCAGACTCTGACAGGGCATAAAATTTCCTGAGGTTCTCTGTAGAAGTATAGTTAACAGGGCGACCTCTTTTATCCACTGTATATTTCAGCTTAAACTTCTTGTCATGAAACATAGCTCGGAATCGCTTGTCAATCTTGACTTTACGTTCTTTTTCTGGCATCTCCCAAAATCTGGGATCCCTAGTAATGCGGCTAAACCGCCCATCACTCAGTATTTCCTCTTGAGACGACATTTTTGATGCTGTTGAAGACTTAGACATCTACAATATGGGGCAAAAAAGAGAAAAAAGAAAACCATTCAGATTTAAAAAAATCGGATTAATATAGACTTAGATACATAATTGAAAAAAAAAAAAAGAATTAAGCAAAGTTAATTTGTTACTTATACCTAAAAAGTTCTTTCCAAAAGCACATATAGCAAACTATACGAGTCAAAAATAATCCTGTATCTACCAGAGTCTTGACTACACATCTTCACTTCCTCTAATAACGGACATGCAGCTATAAAGACCATAGCGGTTGCAGATACAGCGCTATGTGGTCCCCTATCAAACCCCAACAGGACATCAAACCCTGTCCCTGTCAGCCAGGCCTCAGACTTGCACTTCCCACAGAACTAGGGTATTTCACGTTTTAAAGCACCGCTTAAGAACGACGCCAGCGAGAAAGCGCGAATGTTCTGGCGAGCTCAGGCCACTGACCACCGGCAGCTCCGTCGCAGTCAGAGGCTCATGGCGGCCCAGCAGCAGCAAGGCCGCACCACAGCCTTCCCCGAAGCGCCCTGCGCCCAGCCGGCTGCAGCACCCCGCTCCCTCCTCCACCCCGTAAGACGGGGGAGCCCCGCTCGCACTGCCAGGCCGAGCCGACCCAAGCCCACCCACCGTTAATGGCAGCCGCCTCCTCCTCACCGCCCGGCTGCGCTCCCTCACGCGGAGACCGACCCGCAACCCACTTCCGGCGGCGCGACGGCGGCCGCGGCAGGACAAACCTCTTCCAGCCAATCACACGGCGCGGCCGGCGGAAGGCCGGTGTTGTCCCGCGCATGCGCCTGGCGCGTGCCTGAGGTGATGGCCGCGGCCGTCGGGGTGGGAGTCCTGAGGGGACCTGGCCGCCCCGTCCTGCGGGCGGGCTGGGGTGGTGGGTGTCGCCGGCTCTGGGCGCTGTCAGGAAGATCCGTGGCTGCCGGCGCTTCGTCGGGTTCGGGCGCGCTGAGCCCCTTCGACCGGCGGCTGAAGCGGAAGCAGAAGAACTGGGCGGCGCTGCAGGCCGAGCCCGCCAAGTGCGACTACCTGCGGGAGGAGGTGGGGGCGGCGGCGGCCGGCGGCCCGGGGCGGGCCTCCTCGGCGAGGTGGGGGAGACTGAGGAGAGGGGGAAGCGCTAAGGGGATTGTGGGGGGCGAGGGCAATGCCCCGCGGCGCTGACCGGCGGGCTTTCCTCCCTAGGTCGGCGGCAGGATAGCGGACAGGGTGTTCGACATCCCTAGGTAAGGCTCGCCGCGACCGGGGAGGGGGCACCGCTCCGTGTCCCTGCAGCTTGCGGGGTTGCGGTCGGGGGACGTGGCCCTCGGGAGGAAACGCTGGTTTGAGGGCGGTAACCACGGCAGGGTGCTCGATGTGTTTACTTCGAAAAGACGTTGGGAAACGAACTGACGAAACTTAATGTCGTCTAAAACTTGAAATAGTTTAAGTCTTGATTACGTTTTGTGTTGCAAAACTTATCCTTTAGAACGTTTCCTCTTGCTTTGGATGTTGGCTCTGGAAGAGGTTACATAGCTCAACATTTAACCAAGGTACTGGCTTTTCATTCTTCAAAGTGTTTAAAATTAGCGCGTATTTATCACTCTGTTTTCAAATAGGGCTCTATTATAACTTACAACAATCCTCTGAATCTTACTGAGGTAAATCTTTTTTTTGCCCTCTCATATGTGTAACTATGGTCCAAAGACGTGTGGTGTGCATGCTGTTACTCTGTATTGTCACTGAAGGCTAGACAGATAGCAGTGCAAGGGAAGCTGTCTGTTGTATGGCAGTTAACCTTTAGTCTCGAGTAGGGAGATGCTTGTTTTTCAGTCGATCTTTGTGAGACATACTTAATTATTAAAGAGAAGTATCATTATGGAGACTTCTAAACAGTGAACAGTTTACCCTTCATGAGTAAAGGTACTTCATTAGCTGTGAATCCATGGTTTATATCTAACTGAACTTATACCTAAAAACGCAGAATGTGTTTTGTGTTACTGCTTTTACCTCACGCATTCTCCCTAGGAACAATTACTAAGTATTATGTTGGGGGGGAAATGCTTTCTACTTTATATAAAGTTTTATCAAGTTTTAAGGAGATACATAAATACGCGTAAGCGTTCCAGAAAACTGCTAACATCAACTTACAAAACAACGTAAATATTTGATAGACTTTTAAAATTTTGTTTCAGGAAACAGTTGAAAAACTTATCCAAGTTGATATTGCAGAGAATGCTCTAGTAAGTAGCTTTCTGAATGCTAATGTGATTCAATTCCATAATTGGAATTCCACAGGAAAGCGAAAGAAGTGAGTCTCTGATGTTGTTTTTCTTCTAACCCAACATTAGAAAAATGCTGTAGAATCTGAAATCCCTACAGTCAGCGTTGTAGCTGATGAGGAATTCCTTCCTTTCAAAGAAGATACATTTGATCTTGTTGTTAGTAGCTTAAGGTATGCACTTACGTTTATTTACATTTTTTTTGTGTGAAAGATGTGAAATAATGTTATTTGAGAGTAAGATTAAGGAGAAAAAAGAGAGAAAGATAAATAGTTCATTAAACAGCAATAAGTCATGGTGTATGAAATGTACTTGCTTATTTAGTATGCGTATACATTAGGAAAAACTGCTGTTCCCATGGTCCTTTTGTTTGTTTCTTTTTCTTCAAGACACATGTAGCTTTTCTCTTTCCTGCCTTTTGACTAACTAGTTTCCAAGATTTGCATCTTCTAAGCTTCAAAGAAACAATCAAACCCAAACCAAAAACCTATTTATATAAACTTTAGTTTTTATTCACTATCACTTTTAAGCAAGCATTTCAGAACTTTTGCAGCCTGAGAAACTAGTCTGTTGCTTTGGCTTCTGAAACATACTTGGATAATGTAACAATTATTTGCATTCCCCAAATCTTATTTAATATGCAATTACAAAACGTACACTTCTGTTATTTCAGTTTACATTGGGTGAATGACCTTCCTAGAGCTTTTAGAGAGGTAAGAAACCATTTATTAATACTAAAAATCAACACTTGCTATTACTTGCATTCAGAGCGCTCTGTATTTCCAGGTTTTCTTTAAATAAAGAGGCACAGAACTAGCTTATGTTGCCCACAAGTATTTTTTGCAGTTTGAGGAGCATCAGTTCATATTTCTGCTGATTTACTGTCTCAAATCAATTTGGTATAAATAACTGTGAAACAGCATGTTTGTATCATATTTTATAGTCCCAACAGTTGAGATTATGGTAATGTATGGTATTAATGTAAACTGAGGCAATGCTATTGATGTCTGTTAGTTCTTATTACTTGTGGTACAAGAGTCTTCTAAATCTAACTTCTCCAGAATTGGTTTATGGAACTTGTATTATTTTTATTTCTCAGCTATGTATTTTGAAATACAACTTTAATCAGATAAAGGCTTTTTGATTTTGAAATGAAGCCAGTAACTTGTTGAGGAGAGAAAACTGAAACAGTTACTGAAAAAAAAATCTGATTTTGGATTATTTCAGCTGCTTCCTGCAGATAATAACTTTTTTCAAATCAGCTAACTTTGGAGCAAGAGCAAGGAATATTTTAACCATTTTGCTGTTTTTTTTCATTTGTTTCAAATTGGTCAGTCATTACAGTGCTATTCTATCACCTGTTAGTATGAATAGGAGTACCCTGCTGTTATGCAAATAATAAAAATAAAATTGGAATGCCTTCAGTACTTAAAAAAAATCTTGGAAAGAAATATTTCATTTTCTCTCGAATTCAAGCATTTTACGGAGCATCAAATATCTTTACCCCACAGTAAAAATAACTGACACATGATAATGTCCCACAAAGGGGAGGGAACTGGGGTTTTTGGTCAGCTCTCATTGTGAATACTCATTTCCTACTTTGGGACCACCAGCTTCATCTAATGGAAACTGCCTTCAACTGCTTAAATGTCACTTAAAGGCTCTTTATCAGGAGAGAAAAGGTAGTTTGATTAATACTTAATTAAAAAACAGCATAGAATAATCTTGTTTCAAATCAGTAAGGTAAACAATTTGAAGCATTTGCTGTCTTGTTAGCCTGATTGTGTAATATGGCTCTTCTGGGTATCTAAACCAGGGATCATTGCCAATTTCTAAGGAAAAAAGAAAGCATGAGGTTATTTGCCTTCTTAGTAGGAAGGGGGGTAGGACTTAATTGGCAAGAAAGCACCTTGTAAGCCTTGGCGTTTGAGTCATGATGTTGCTCTTCTGGCTAGTTAAAAATAAGTAGGGGTAGACCTAATTAGAATTGCATTACTCTATTGTGCGTTCAGAAGTGCAAGGAGCACTACTGGAAACTAAGGCCTCCGTTTCTCTTTACTCAAGCCATTAAAAAGTATTTTTGCTGCCCTCATCTGAAAAAGTAGTAGTAAGCAGAAGCTATGTTAATCTACCTTATTTTCAGAAGTAAATTAATTGAGGATACTGTTTTAGGAGTATCCCACTGAAAATAGTTTTACTCTAGATTTTCATAGTGCATTTTGTGTTTCTTGACTGTAAGTGTAATATCTGGGGATTCACTCTTTCTTAGGAACAAATAGTCTTGTTTCAGACAGATTATTTATTTTGTAGTGTTACCAAAAGCTTTGGTACAGCTTGCCTTGTAGAATACAACCAATATTAAAAATCTGCCAAAACTATTATAATGATTGCATTTAAGTTAATTTAAAAAAAAAAGTCATAAGAACTTCTTAGTTACATAGACTTAATAGCAAAAAACTTTAATTTCCTTTTTTTTTTTTCTGTGTTGTAGATTCACCAAGTTCTTAAGCCGGATGGAGTATTCATTGGTGCAATGTTTGGGGGAGACACTCTGTACGAGCTTCGCTGCTCTTTGCAGCTAGCAGAATTGGAGAGAGAAGGGGGATTTTCTCCTCACGTATCACCGTTCACTGCTGTCTCTGATTTGGGACATCTGCTGTCAAGAGCTGGCTTTAACACCCTGACTGTGGTAATTGTTCTATCCGTTTGTTCTCTTATTTATAATCTAGTACATCAGCTGGTATATAGAAGAAATACTATTTACATATGTATTAGTGATGTAGTGCTTCCTTCTGCATGTCATGCACCTTGCTGAATAAGTTTCTGGAATAGCTTGGGCTGCCTCTGTTCTTGGCTTTAGCGTGAGTAATGAAACCAACTGAAGTGTGTCTTTGGCTAGTGGCCCAGTAGAATTTGAATGGTCGTCTTGGTGAAACGTCAGAGAATGTTAGACCTGCTTGAAAAAACTTTAGACACACTTGCTGTTTCTTCTCAACTAAGAAGACAATAATGGCATTTCAATTAAAATTTGATTGCAGCTGAGCTACAAAACAAAACTTGTAAGAAATTTTGAGATGCTGTATTCTTCTGAGAAATAACGCAGTTTGAACAGAAGTGGCAGATGAATAGTCCGTTAGCAGCTCTGGAGGCTAGCATAATGTTACTGGTTTAGCTTGATATGCTCTAAAACAGAGCTTCTTAATTCTTTTAGGATACCGACGAAATTCAGGTCAACTACCCAGGGTTGTTTGAGGTTATGGAAGACTTGCAAGGCAAGTATATACTTTGTGGAAACGTGTTTTCTTTATTACTATCACAGACACAGAAGAGTTTCACTGTGTGTTTCTTAACTCCAAATCATAGAATTACAGAATAGTTTGGGTTGGAAGGGACATTTAAAGGTCATCTAGTCCAACCCCCTTGCAATGAGCAGGGGCATCTTCAATTAGATCATGTTGCTCAGAGCCCTGTCTAGCCTGACCTTGAATGTTTCCAGGGATGAGGCATTGACCACCTCTCTGGGCAACCACAGTTTCACCATGCTCTTTGGAAAAAAAAAAAAACCCAACCTTCTTAAATGTAAATAACTAAAGCTTATTGTAGCAGTGGAAGCTTTACTTTTTTCCTGATCTCTAGTGATTCAGGAGATCATGCCTGTCAGCAGATTTGTGTAGGGAAGCAGAAGTCAAAGATTTGCTACTTCATGGTCTGCTATGAATTTTCTGCTTCCTGTGTATTCCCATTCTTTGTGAGCCAGTTCAGTGTAAGATGCTGAAAAAGAAACAAGCACACATCCCACATACTAACTTTTTTCTTCGAGCCTCCCTAAATATCAGGACATTCAGGGAACTGCTTTGGAATGAGAATAAACAGACCCTCAAATTGGAGTCTGCTGAGGAATGCGAAAAACAATTGAGATGCTTAACAAATGAGTTAACATTCTGATTGCATTTGTCATGGATTGTAAAGTAGTCGTTCATATGCAGTCGCTTGTTACTACAGAGCAATTCAAGGGATCTTCTTACTCTGGATCAGCTGCTGACTGAAAATAAAACTTTCATTCTCTGCAGAAACATTCAGATGCAGTAAGTGATTAAAGAGATTAGAATTGTGATTATTTTATTCATTAGAAATCTCTTGGGTTAGTCATTTTGATGCTTATCTGGTTATAAAAAACCTCAACATATGAGTGGTGTGACTGAAAAAACAGTGTACTTGTGCTTAAAATAAATTCTACTAGAAAACCTAAATGTTTTAAGACTCAGGCTGAAGAAGTTATAACTTGAAATCATTCCTAGCAATACAAACTGTAAATTGCAAAGCATTCTCATGAAAAGATTCTTATGGGTAAAAAAAACTTGCCTCGGTATCTGTGGTATGTTGTTCTCTCTTACAGTAAGATTCAGAGGATTCTATACTTACTCTGGTTTAATAAAAATCTGTTATTAGTGCATGACACTTAACTCATGGCATATGCTATATCTTCTTTTTCTTAAAGCTAAAACATATTTTTAGGTATGGGGGAGAGTAATTGTTCTTGGAATAGAAAACCTCTGCTACACAGGGAAACAATGTTGGCAGCTGCTGCAATATACCGAGGTAAGTATTTGAGAGGTAATGAGTTAGTCTGAAATTACTTGAAGAACATATTTTCTATGTCTTGTTCTATTCCAATTTTTTTTTCCCCACAGAGGTCAGAGAAAAAAATACCATTGTTGTACAGATATTTTTAACCTTAATTACAATGACTGGATTTGAACTATGTTAATGCACCAGTATGAGATATTTTTATTGTCCCAAATCTTTCACCGAGAGTCATTATGATGAATACGTCATATTTAGTTCTAATGTTCTGAGAACTATTTTTCAGAACTGATGTCTGTGTACCTTTCTTTCCTGTCTTTTCCTGCCCTAACAGAAATGTATGGGAATAGTGATGGCTCAGTACCTGCCACATTTCAGATCTACTACATGATTGGCTGGAAATTCCATGAATCACAGGTAATGTGAAGCTGAACTATTTTCTGTTTGAAGGTACTCTTTAAATTACTGATGCTTTAAAAGCTTTTATAAAATATTTTAATTTAAAATTAGCCCTATATATTTTTTTTCTTCCTTTTTTCTTAGGCAAGACCAGCCCAGAGGGGTTCTGCAACTGTTTCATTTGGAGATCTGGCAAAAATAGATGGACTACTTTCAAGACAAAAAAAATAGTTCTTCATCAGAAATAATAGTTGTCTTGAAGCTTCTATAGAGCTTCTTATTGCAGATAGTCTTCACTTGTGCTTATTTTGTGACAACATTCTGAAATGATAATTTTCATGCAACAGGGTTTTGTTTTGTTTTTTTTTTACTGCCCATGCTACATCATCAGCTGTGTAAAATGGTGTTCATGTTTTGTTTCTAGAGAAATATGTCAGCAGTATTCTAAGTGAATACATGCTTTCCCAACTTTTGATTAAATTACTATTCTCAAATGTAATGCCTCTTCCAGTATTTCAGTGTCACAGACCGCTCCAGGTATGATTTGCAAGTCTTGAGTGTATATCATCCTGCACTGCTTTTGAATTATTCCTTAGGGATGGTGGATCGTAATAAAGACTAGTACTTTGGTGGCAAGGATGTTTATAAGCCATACTATACAAGAAAATACAGGCAAATACACGGATCTAACTTAGTATATTTCTTGTGGGTTGTAAATTATGTGTAAGAAGTTACTGTCAGTTATTGTTTGAAATTTGAATGTTTGACTTGTATAAGGAAGTGGTTAAGTTCTGTATTGTGAAAATATCTCAGGTTGCTACCTTTCACCTACAGCCCTCAAATTCAATTACTTTTCCTTCCACCCCCAAAGCTAGAATGTTTCTGGACATGCAGAGTAGAGCTCTGCCACAAGGAAAGTTGTCTGCTTCGTTATAACATTAACAGGATGTATGTATCATGATTTAACTTAATTTACTGAAAGAAACAGCAAGCTGAAGAGTCACCTAACACTCAGATGGGTGTGTATGTTTCAAATTAACTAGTTAGCTTAGAATTGGCATTCTCTGGAGCTGGTACTCTTGGAGTTCCAAGGCATTTTTTTTAACCTGTTATTTTATGTCATAGCATTTCAAACTACATCAAAACTATTAAAATTACACTTGCACGTTACTTTCTGTGTTTCTATTATCAGAGGCTGAAAAGCACGAAGTATACTTTTTGTCTCCTTATCTGTGACATAGAGCTATGACTTTTCCTGTATATAACTGCATTACCAGAAATTTATATTTGTTACAAATATGATTTGACCATAACCTAAGGTGTTTAGAAAAAAATAATCTACCCAGTGATTTCACTTGATTATAGTACTAATGGAGAATGGTAGAGAGGAAAAGCATGAAGAATATACAATCAGGTTTACTGTTCAATCAGTTTTATCATTGTATCTAGGTGTATCAATACTGGTGAAATGAAAGCCTCTCTAGGCTTGTTATAAGAAGATTATCCAGCAGGTGGAGTTTGACAGGATGGTGTGGCACAGACCAAATAGGCAAGGTAGGCAGAAGCCTTCATATTCTGTCAGGGATTATTGAATTAAGATTCAAAGTCAAATACAGATATTAAAGTTACCTCCTGCTTAACCAATACTCAGTTTTCAAAATAACAGAAATGCTGTTTGAGAAGAAACTATTCATTCAGTATTCAGCTGACTAGAAGATCAATTTAAGGGGGGGTTTATTTAATTTACCAGTCTTAAGAAATGGCCAGAGAAGGTACAAAACATCCTGATAATGGTGGAAGGAATCTCCTGTCCTGCATTTGGTTGCAAGCCTAATGCATTATTATTCAAGGAGAATTAGTTATCTTTCAATTTTGTTAGAGAAGAAGAGTAACCCTGGAAAAAGGGGGAGTGATCTGATCACCTTTATAACCCTTAATGTTAAGACTTAAATCTAAAAGAAGAGCTTGTCTCTCTGAAAGCCTTTGTTTTTTTCTTAGTACATCAATGGACTTAATACAAGATGCTGCATCTCTCTACATGTCATCTCTGTCTTTAATAAAATTCACGTATTTAGATGGGAAACTCTCTACTTTCCCAAATGTAGGTTTCTATGAAGTTATGTGTCAAATGACTGTGTAACTTTTTTGCTTTAGTAGGTTAATTTCCAGTCGCTTGAGCTGGTGGTTGTGACTCAGATGTGTTAAGGGAATGAGGAGGTGGAATGTGCTGGGTAAATGTTAATTGGAGAAGTGCTCCTACTGTGCTTGTTTCAAGCACTCTGTTAAGTTACGGAGAAAAGGAAGAATTTCCAGTTCTTTGATTCCATATTCCAAAGATGGAATATATGAACAGTAAAATAGGTAAGATTTTTTTTTTTTTTTAAATGGGGGAAGGTACCTTCTGGACAGGGAGAAATGGAAGAGTAGTTTTCTTCCTCGCATTTGGAAGAAAAGAAAATATAGGTATTCAGTTAACTTGGAAAAGGGCCGGGGAGTGTTAGAAATGGGGAATAACAAATATGGCATTGGAGCAGTGTTGGTTATAATTGCAGGGCATGCAACTGACACTTAAAGGGTTTGTTTCCCTGGCTGACTACACCTGAATAACTACCTTTTCTGTGTGTTTTTAATTCAATTTTTTTTTGGTAGTATTTCTTCTTGGAGTTCTAGGTTACTCTGGTTTCCTCTAGCCGCTTTCTTTGTACGGCACTTGTATGAATAGATTTGAAAAAAGTTTGTTTGCTGTGAACAGATGTTTTTGTCACATAAGACTGTTGTATTTTGATTGTCTTTTTTTGGATTTAAGTCTTTATGGCTTTCTGAAATGGTAATGAAGAAGAATGTGGTTGCCAGTTGCTAGTCTAGAAATTATTTTAAACTAAAGTGCATGTTAAAAAACAGCTTTTGCAGGGTAAGTGACTTCTAAAAAGTAGTTGCTAAGGTGACATAATGTCTCTTTTAAGCTTAGTTTTAAAAATCCTGATGCATAATACAGAATGCTTTAATCTTGATTACGGAAGAAAGGAAGAAATTTCAGGAGATAATTACTTTGACAAATCAAAAGTTAGGAGCCCATAAATGCAAAACCAAACAATTTTAGAAGCAGCACATTTACATTTAATGACCACTAGTATTTTGGGCCTCCAAAAGTTTGAGGGTCCGAGTCACGGATCAATGAGCATGCTTGTTCAGTGTCTTTGATTACAAAATCTGTCAGTGTATAGTTTTATCGAAGTCTACTAAGGATATAGGGATAATAATGAGGCCCTACATTTTGTAACCCAAGCGTTAGATTTTGCAGTTCTTATACTTGCAAAAGACTGAGAATTTGTGAAGTTAGAACAGGGGAAAGGATTCTTGATTACCTCTAACTTATAAAAATGTCATCATCAGAAGTTCAGAAGCCAACCATACAAAATTAAATTTAACTATATCTTTTTACTCTGCTTGGAAAAGATAAATATGAATGACACTTTTTTCCATGTTGTCTTTAAGTGAGCTAAACCAAAACTTTGTCAGTTGCAGGGGGGAGAAACACACTGGTCTTTCATATGGTGTTTAACTGGAATTTCCTGATGCAAAGATCTGATCTAGTGGGTTAAATTCCGTAGAGCATCTTATTCAAGAAGCCACATTAAGAAAGCTTGCCTATATGTTAAACCTTTTAAATTTTTGTTTGTCTAACCAAAGAACTTTATCCACTTTTCAAAGACATGATCTGTTTTGGTCCAGGTTTTGGAGCCAGTATTTTGAGGGAGTACAGTTATCCTGGTAGTTTGATTGGAATCAGTTCGAGTACTGAAGCAAACGTGACCTGTATAGCTAGTTGGTTGACTTCCTGAATATCTTAGGTTCCCTCAGGTGAAGGAAAAGGAAAAAGAATAAAAGAAAAAGTAAAAGAAAGACTTGAGACAGTTAAGTTTTAGCTGAAGGCTGCATATCAGTGTGAAGTAGAAAACACTGAAGAGAGTGCGTGTGCTTGTTATAGGGCAAAACAATGCTTGGCTTAAATCAAGTTAGAATTCTAAGTGGTTTGTTGACTTTATTAATAGCTTGTAATTAACTGTTACTCTGTGAGCTGCAGGATTAATAGCAGCAATATAGCATAAATGACTGTACTAGACCCTTACAAAACCTTAGTAAACACCTTTGGATATCTAAACACCCTTCTACATCAATTCCCCCACAATTTTGCAGTTACATGCTCACCTCTATCCCTGTGACAGGAGGTCTGGGTTATAAGAGCCCACCCTTCTAGGAGTACATCACCCTATTTAAATGTGTCTCCTTTGGAGATGTGGGTGCTGTAGCTGCATGCGTACCTGTGCTCTTCCCTACACTCCACTAATCCACCCACCTGCTGGGATAGCACCCCAAAAGGTGATGTGCAGACACCCTGTGAGTGGTCACTGCTTGTACCCTGTGCTGTCAGCCAGAATCCAGGTTACTCCTGGCTGCTGGGGAGGGTGCTCCCTCAGGCCTCAGCAGAGCTTAAGATGCCAGGAGGGCATCTGCTTGGTGTCAGGCCAGGTTTTCACTGCTTCTCTCTTCATACTGTTAGGAATTTTAGTGCTTTTCATACTTGATCTTAAGCTGACTCTTTTCTCCCCCCGCCAGTCTCTTGGTAACTGCCTGGTTAGTTTTTAATGTGGCTGATGGTTGTCTTCACTTTCAGCCTACCAGATTTTGAGCAAACGTTCTCTCGCTTTTTGGATATTCTGTTCAGACACTTTGCACTCGTATTTCTATCTTAGCAGCTGAAGTTGTCCAGACTTCTTTGCCAAGAGGAGGATATGTGGATTTCCCTATGATTTGGAGCTGGTCCTTGGGGCACAATGTACATTCATAAAGAGACAAAGTCCGTCTCAGAAAATATGTTTCTATTTGGAACCTTATGTTGGAGCAGTGATGGTGAATAGTGGGGAATCTTATTTGGCCTTGAAGTGTTCACGATAGGCCAAAATGCATCACAATACAGTAGTTTTCTAATGATAATGTGTAAAATAAAGAGTCTTCATTTTTACCTCAATAATGAATCCCAATTCATGCATTTGGTTTTCTGCATTGTTTAGGAATTTCTTACAGTTTGTACAAGTAGAAGTGCAACTTGAAGTTGGGATATGCACATTTTGTGTGACTTCTGATCATTGACCTATTCTTTTAATATTGCACCCAGAGTTTGTGTGAATACACTAAGAAAATAAAGAATAAAACTACCCTTATGAACAAATTTATTTACCATGAAGATTTCCATACTTCTGACTGAATATAATTTCTGGTTTCATGGTTGACAAAAGTACAGGGACAGAAATGCGTTGGATGTATTTCTGCTGTATATAATACCACCTTTTTAGCCAAATGAACAACCTAAAAAAAGTGACTATTTTACTTAGTGCATGCATTAATTTGAATCATTTGAAGCTCTAATCTTAAACTTTTTACTTCTAAGGTGAAGTGCCCTAATATTAAAACTAAGAAATCCACTTATTCTGTGGAAATACTATCAAAAATGAACATTTTAGTAAGGAAATCTAATGGGTAACAGGTAATTACATCTAATGAACATCTAATGGGTAGTAACTTCAATTTTTTGTTGATACTGGAATTGCTGTACTCTCTTTTCTCCCTGAACTGAGCCACCGATGGATGGATGTAATGCCCCTTTTTTAGCTCCTCCATCATCTCATCTCTGCGAAGTGTATACTGCTTTAGCATCCAGGTGGCAGGTGCATCCATTCTTACCAAAAGCTACCTCAGGGATGTTAAGTCTCCTACTTCTTTTCTACTATGTATTCTATTTTTTTTTTTTGGTGAAGATTTAGTAGTTTATTCAAGTTCTAGAATTATTCACTGCTTTTATTTGATATAGAACTTACTGATATTTGCTATTCTAAGGCAATGGCTGTAGCAAGATTTAGTTCATAGGTAGATGATTAGATTTAGACTTCATAGGTAGCCAGGTTCAAAATAGAAACCAAAGTTATAGCATAGTATCCATGTAACATGCATTTGCATAACATCCCATCCATGCCTGATCTTTTTGGTCTGTGCATTTCTTCAGTTAACCTGTAGCTATTTCTAGGATTCCAAAAAATAGCAGAGATTTAGCTAGTGCCAAGAGGTTTTGTTAGTCACATCTCAAACAAAGCAATCCTTAGATTATTTTGCCTACAGGAGTCAACCTACAAGGCATTCTCAGGAGGAGCTGTGGTGCTGTCACAGCACTGTTCAGTCAACAGACTTAGAGCACTTGTTTGATGTGTGGATAACTGATCTTCGATTACCACCTTTCACAAAACAAACTAAAACATCTGTTGTTTTATTTATATGTGAGGTTTCCAAATAGTAGCTTACAGTTTGGTTTTTTTTCTTTTTTTTTTTTTTTTGTCCTGGCTCAGTGAATCCTTATTGTATGGAAAGTGGAACTTTGAACACTGAATGGATTGGGTGATTGCATCTATATTCAGGGTATTTCACAGTGCAGTGGCTGGTACTTTTTGGCAGCTGTGAGTTAATTATCCCTTATTGAGAAGATACAATTTAATTTATAGCTTCTATAACTCTGTGGTTAGCTACCTCAAAGATACAGAATTAAAAGATAATAGTATGATTATTTATTGACATCTGAGATGTGTTTGGGGGAGACCTAGTTTTTTCACTTTGGGAAAGGATTCAAGTTTGTGAACACAAAGGCTTCATAAGTGCAGGGAAGTGTTTCTGTGCAGCTCTCTGCAGAGAGTTAATATATCTTCACAAATACAGAATTACTGTGTCTCTGTACTTCTTGCTGGTATTTTCTACTGGACAGCTTAGCTTTGCTATACTAGCTTTCCCAGGTCTCTGAAAAGTCACATAGAGACTGTGTGTAATTTTAGATATCTTGAGCACGGAAGTCAGAGTCCCTTAACTGTAAAAGGATCTGAGTTAGATCTTACAGTACTGAGTACTGCAGCATTCAAATGCTTCTGTACACCTATCTTCCTTTTCTGCTTTTGGATATTGCTGAATAACTCCATTAAACTGTACTGTAAATATTATTTGTTTTGTAGCACTTAACCATCTTGAAAACACATCAATATGACTTGGTAAGTATAACACTTGAGATGAATTTACAAAAGAGCCTTGGCATAAGACAAATGTATTTTAACACTACGGTTTGTATGCCTGCTCCCTGCATATTTATTTTCAACCTCCGGTTGATTAGCTGCTTTGTCTTGTGTACAGAAATGGCCTGTTTAATGCAGTGGGAAGTCGAGTAGAAGCCAGCATTTGTTAATGGATGCTTAGAACAGGCACAGTAAGACATTTTAAATTATTCTAACTAAGCAATAATTCTAATTTATTTCTAAAGATAGAAGTATAACAACCCAATTACCTAGTTTCCTCACAGACTGTAATGAGTACAGTTAGCATAAAATTGGCCTATAAATTTATGGGCAATTTCTTGTTGTGTGGACATTGAAAACACTAGCAAAAATGTGGCAAGCCGTGTTAGAATCTATATAGTAACTTGCTCCCATTGGATGCTTTCTTGACAAAATGCATTACTGTCAAATACCAATCAAATCTGTTTAATGCAAGGCATTTTTAAAGTATTGGTTCGAACAGGGATGTCAGAGTTGAAAGTTCCTTCAAGAAAAAAAAAAAAAACAAACAACTTTTTTCATGTGGATTAGCAGTAGGCTTTTCTTCTTTTAGCATGGTACTATGACTATATATTTAAACTTGTAATATGTCAGGATCTGGCTAGTATTATTAGGCTGGTTTTGTTTGTGCAGCCTCATAAGAATAGTTGGATCTGTTCTTCTAAATGTAGAATATACACGTAGATGATAAACATAAAAAATACATGTTAATACCCTACTGAAAGGGGAAGGGGTCCTGGAGTCCCACTGCTGGTTTTTAAACTGTGATTCAGGCAGCTGCTGCTGCACACAGGTGCCAGCACTTGGGCAGTTCATTGGATGTAACCAGGTGTGGGGCACTTCAGAATTGCTAGCTGATAGAATCCAAAGGACACTTTTCCCTCCCTTCTAGAGCTGATTTGTTTATGATGAGAAATTCTCTTTATGTCCATATTTTCATACAGTACAGTAAAGAAAACTGAGAAGGACGTAGCTAAGTTGCAGTGACCTACCAAGACTAAAGCGGTGAAAATTATGGGCCGTGAGAACACATACTTAGTAAAACATGAAGTTTCTTCTACTTTGCCTGTTCCCTATAGAGTGAATAAACAAACAGAAAAACACCAGGCTTGAAGAATAGAACCAACCAAGTTTTTTGAATTATGTTTCCATGACAGACTTTTGATTTATCTCTTCTTTCCAGCAATGTCTGTTTGCATAGAGGGATGAATGTAAAAAACCTTATTGCTGACTTCTTGATCATGAAAATGCTTCAATTTACTTCAACAGTGCATCCATTTTAAAAGTACTTTTATTACATCATTCTGTTAAGTACAATGAATAAAATTATAACTGCAACTGTGAAAGTAGCAGCAAGTTATGTCTTATGCATTAGAACACCAACTTTCCTCGGAGTATATGCCTTACCATACTTTTTCCTACCTGATAGTTTTGTACAGCGTACTTGCCTGCCTTCCTTTTTTTGCCTTATGATGCTAACATATGTGCTAACACAAATGGAATAGCATGGCTGATCCTGGGATACTGTTGTGGACTGGTGGGCCAGTAAGTGTACTCTGTGGCTAGCAGCCTGCCAAGCAAAACAGGCAGTGTGTTCAATTTGATTGTTTGTAGGTCCATTAAAAGATGTATCTTTATATTTCTAGGATTTAACTCAGGGCAGTGTAAATTATTTTATTACAATGTGTTATTCGTGTGCATTATGGAAAGGTGATCTTTCAGTTTCCTGAGTAGGTAATGTTGGATGTTCATATTGGTCTTGGATTAACAGTTGTATTCCAGGTTAGACCCAAAGAATTTTAATCATGTGGGACTTCTAACTTTAGTTTATTCAAGAAATGGTATTTAAAAGTAGCTATAAAAATACAAAAGTGGTTTTTTTTGTTCTTGAACTCAATGTGAACCCTTCAGCAAGGGGAGTCCACTGCTGGCCTCTGTCAAACTGAGCTGTACTCTTCTAAAATAGAAGTTCTTATGCAGGACAAGTGTACTCAGGTCTTTTGTTCAGAGAGGGTCACTGAAAAGGTAGGTCAAAGTTTTAAATAAATCTCTTTAGAGAGTGTATTCATATCTTAGCAGCAAAATCAGTGCGTCTTTCTTTACTAGTAGCTAAAGAGTAAAGATGTTAATAAAGTGGAAATTAAAATGTGTATTCCTCCTGTAAAATGCTTTGGGACTGACAAAATAGAAACAAATGTAAGCACAAAGTAAAGCCCTGTTTCCCAAGAAGTTTCAGATGTTAAAAATGGACCCATGCAGTTAGGAACCTGGCTGCAAGGCCAGGTAAGTAAAGCAACATTATTGTTTGTAAGAATATTTGTGTTGCAGTCCAATACTTGATTGTTCTCTTCTGGATTTTTTTTGTTTTGTTTATTTTTTTTTAGCACAGGTTTTCACTATCTATTGGAAGTAGAACACTTGTGCTCTGTAATGAATTTGAATACCTTTTGAAATACATGTCATAGGTCTGTGCTGTGTCAGTACTGTCTTCCACTTGCCTTCTCTTGCGTAACGGAGAAATTAATACTAAAGGGGGAGCAAGTTACTAAATCCCATACACAACTTTAACTTCTAAATGAAAATGAGAATGTGATGTTAAGGAGACGCTGCTTTGGAAAGGTGCTTTGGTGTTGCAATGATGGGAACATTAAAAGAATCTACATTCATATAACTTGGGTCAGAGTTTTTCTGTAAGAGTCATCCTTACAGATTTTGGTTTGCATACAAGTTGCAGCTCAAGATTGGCAACGTAAACCCCGGCACACTGCTGTTTGTGTGTGCAATCCTCTTCATGCAACAGCCAGCATTCAGAACGGGGACCTACAGTGACCCCCATCAGTCACCCACTGAAAGTCTTACGTAAACTTGATCTTACTGTTTTCCTAGTAATCACATTTTCAACAGTGTTCTTATGGAACAGACTTCCTGAGCATACTTGATTTAAAACAAAAACAACCCAAACAAACAAAACCCCATCTAATACAGTGCTGTTAACTGACAACTGTTTTACTAATGGTACACATGAGAAGAAAATAATTTAACAGTAATGGCAACATTAAAATCGGTATTTTATGGGCTACATACAGTTTGTATTTTAGTAAACGTGTGTCTTTCAGTTTTTTAATAATGTGTTTTGCAGAAATATAGAATGTGATTACTCTTTTTTAGTGTCTATATTTGCAGTTATTGTCATGTGCATTAAGTTGTTTTGCAGCTTGTCCAGCTCTGTGGAATACAGCTAACTCTGTGTTACTGATTATATTTAACTTTTTTCTCAAAAGGCAAAAAGGTATAATTATTTATAAAACTAAGTGTGAAAATCCCTGTTCTGGTAAATTTTACTCAACAGTGCAGTATAAATTGACCACAGGAGAATGAAGTTTGTGATGGAAGATAAGTGTAACTTGAAAAGGTACAGCTGTAGTAGATGAACATGTGTGATAGCCATGAAGACTTGCCTCCTTTACCAAGAACTAGAATAGCAAAGACAAGAGAAGGAAACTAAGGAAAGAAAGACGGCTCACAAGTCACGTATTGAAGTTCACATTCAAAACTAATGGCAAAGACTTAAAGGTATTACCAACTCAAGATTGGAAAAAAATAAAAAGATGTATTTTTCTCTAACCTTAGTTAAAAATTTAGATTTCTATATGTATTTTTTCATTTCACCTTTTCATGCCCTGCCTTCCCCCTTATATACTGTAGTAGACAACTCTCTGCTAGTTTTTCATTTTCAAGCTCTGTTGCTGTGAGGTACTCAATCATAAATCACGATGGTGTGTGTGTTTCTTTTCATTTACTAAATGAAAGAGTGCCCATTGTTTCCGGATTGAATAAGTTTGGTTGCCACAAATGCTTTGGCTTAAGACCTTGACATTCATTCCCTCTCCACAGGCATTTATGTCAGGAAAACTCAATTGTTTGAGCACTCATGGAAAGTAAATGCAAGAAGTGCCCCAGTATGACTAAAGCAAATTCACTGAAAAATGTAAGTCCATAGATGTTTTTCAGTACTTTCTGCAACAGCCAGAACTAGCAACAAACCAGAAATTCCTTAACTGGTAACACAACTGTGATCTGAGGTGTTTTTTTTTAATTCAAAAATGAATAGCTAGTGACAAGAAAATAGGTAAAAATTGCAGATATGTGGCTACAGAACTGGAACATGATTAGACGTGGAAATACATCTCATAGCTTGCTTGAGGTCAGTTTTTTTTATTACATCTGCAGAAAGTAGTTAGAGGGCTGGAAGTTCCAGTTTAAGGCAGCAGGCTCCTGATGCGGATGCCTCTGCAAAAGAAGAACAGGAGGCACAAAGAATTGAACCATGAATCTTGCTCATAGTTTGTTTGCCCCTTGTTGCTCAGGCCCTGAAATGCAAAGCTTGCAAAGTAGCTTGGAAGTTTCTGCTATTTTTTTTTTTTTTTTCCAAAGGGAGTGAAAGCTGTCCAGAGCAGCATATTTGTTACAGTTGTGTATTCAGTTTGAAAGTAGAGGGGCTTCTGGGGGCAAAGCCTTTGTTTTGGGATATGACTCAAGATAACATTTTTGCTTCCTCTTCTTGTTATAAAAACTAAAAAGTATTATTAAACTAGTGATGTTTACAGCTATGCCGGGGAAACTGTGTTGCTTTCATGGAATTGCACACGTGTAACTATATAAAACTTGGGGGGGAGAAAATAAAAGTGGATGGACTCCCACTCAATTTATCATAGTTATATTAGCTGCAGAAGGCTGACTGGAACGAGGAGTTAGAAAGTTCCCTTTCATCACTGAGTGGTAGGTAGAACCAGAATACTATAAATGTGTCTGGAGCACAACTCTGAATTCAAATTTTCCGGGTTTACAGTTCTGTTTTAAAGTAACTTTTCTGCCCTTGCAAATACGTCTTGGAACTGGACTAATATAAACATTTAAGGGGACAGATGGTTTAGACACACTAAAAATGTCAGTTTTCCCCATGTTCCCCAGAGGAAGGCAGCTATGCTACTTAACTTAGTTGATAGTACAGGGGTTACCGTGAAACCATCCAATCCCCTTTTGGCTCAATTTATTTAATACTGATTCCACAGCGATTACCTCTTTTTTTTAGGGAAATGTTAAGTGAGAATTGTCAAAAGGAGAGGATAGTGCATGGAGCATCAGAGAATCAAAGAGCCAAAAGACTTGGACACAACTGACTTGCCTTATAATGTGTATTTCAGTGTGTAGCCATCTGTTGTTGCTGCTTTATCCTCCCCTTTTAATTTTCCCTACTATGGAAGATTGTGCTTTGCCCAGCCTTTTAAATCATAATGATAAATCAGCTGTAAAAATTCAAATTATCAATTATTAGGTTTGTCCTTATTAACTTCATATACGTTCAGTTTCACCATGATCTCATGTTATTCCTGGAAGGACCTAAACCATGTTCATTGATACACACCAAACTGAACATGGATTGAGGGCTGCTGTGATTAGCTGTAATATAATCTGTTCTGCAAATGTAGGAGTGGTAATTGCTGATTTCAAATTTAGAAAGTATTTCTAAGAAAAAAAGTTTTAAACTTCTTTCTGCAGAACTTATCAAAGTTTTCTTCCTTTTATCTGGTGTTAAAATGAAGATACATGAAGAATTACACTTGCTATGCTAGGAATCCTATGATTTATAATCAATAGGAGAGAGATGAAGAATGAAAAAAAAAAAAAAGTCTTAACCTAAAATCTATAGGGGTTATTCTAAAGAGAAGAATAGTATTGGATAAAGGTGTCAAAGTACAGACAGAACACAATGAAAAAGGACTCAGAAATAGGGTGTTTGGAATGGAGAACTCGGACAACACCATAGGCTAAACTAAAGCCCAAGTTGTCAGTTTAGGTAAGAGTCAGAGAGTTCTGCAGCTGAAAATGAAATGTCTGAATGTGATGTGAAAGATAAAGGAATGACAAAACCAGGTGCCCAGGGCAGGGGGTGGTTAGCAGCTATATTCCCAATAAACCAAAGAACACAGGGTGACAAGCAGGAAAAGGGGTAATGTCAGAAATATCCATTATGGTTTCAGGATCAGAGAGAGAGGAAAACAGAGAACAAAGTGAAAGGAAAGCAGATAGGATTTAGCAGTAGCTTAGCTAAATGAGAAATAGGTTTGAGTGTTCTGATGATGGAAGAAAAGAAAAAGTTTGACAGAAGGGGAAGAGATCTAACAAACTTGAAACATTTTCTTTTTGTTAGCTGGAGGTGACAAGGCACACCTTCAATTCTACTGGGATGGGAGCTGGGAGTACAGCCAGCAGAGATTTAGATCACTCAAAGGCAAAAATGGCTTTTGGAAATACTGAGAATAGCTGATGTCATTTAGGTGAAAGAGACGAAGTACACCAAAAGAACTCCCCTCCAGGCTGCAGGAAAAAGAAATTTGTCTTTTATCAGCTTATTCAATAAGATTAAGTTGTAGGAGGAGGAGTTATTACTTCTCCTTTCTTCTTTGACATTTTATAGATTGATAGGCGCAATCATCGAAAAGATTAAAAAAAAATATTACGAAGATAAGATTTGGACTTTGTCAATGTCTTCCTGGTTGCTTGGATAAGTCAAGTTTCATTGAAGGAAAGGGAAAAGTATGCTGTAGATTCAAAAGGTTTAAAACTAGTGGAGCAACAGGAATAACTGCTGTACAAAACACTGACTTTTGGAGAGAGGTTCACTGGAACAGGTGCGGTAGTGAAGGTGAGAGACTGCAAATGAGAGAAGAGTCATTGTGGAGAGTGGTGTAGTCTGACTCTACTGTACGTGAAATTCAGGGTAAGCTCAGTATTTCTCAGCGCTGTGAACAAGGTTGAGTTTTAATGCCCAAAAGGTGAGGGAAAAAATAAATTTCCTTTCCCAGAGAGGATGAAAAGTGACTCCTGTGGCTGCTTCTGCCTGCCTGAGAGAGAGTAAGTCTGCAGTCACTGTAGACAAGAAGTCAGACAGAGTGCCATGGCAACTGCTATGAGACCTAGCAAGTCTGTCTCTTTTTGTCTTCTTGTTATGCTTTTTCCATCTCATTGGTCTGAAAGGTTATTTTCTTCTCTCCCAGCCCCAGTAATTGCTTGCTTTGCTAATAAGCGAATAAAAATGAGGAAAGATTTCATAGAAGATTCTAGACAAAGGTAAGAACACACACAGGGATGAAATCACTTGAGAAGTCATCAACAGCAAAGTTGTCTGTTTTTAACGGGCAGGTGAGAAGGCATGTTTCTGGTTTTGGAGTAAATATTTTACTACATAGAAGGAAAAGTTAAGTCCAGCAGTAGGAGTTCATTATTACGGATAGATTTAAGGATACAGGTGAGGAAGTAGTTAAAGATATTTGTTTGCTTCATGTTGGCAGCTTTATACGATACAGTCCATTAGTTTTTGAAGGCTCCAGTGGAGTCCTATTTGCTTGAAAATATCTTGGGGTTTTTCAGGTTGATTGGTAGAGTTTTTTGTGCCTAAGGTCTTGACTACTTCAGGAGCTTGATATCCGTCTTCGTGCCATCACCTCATAGGGGCATCATTCTTAATACCAAGAAAGCCTGATTGACTTCAGTAAAGGACCCAAAAGACATTAAATCCTGATCTGAGGGCTCAAATGCCAGAGAATGCACTAAAGCCCTTATTTGCAATGGTTAATTATTTTCACTTTTTACAAAGATAAGCCTTAGCTTCAGCCTTAAGTCTTGAACTTCCAGCTGTTGAATTGATTATAGATTGCTATGTTAGACTGTAGCCCTTCAGGGTCAAAATTTATCCAAGAGTGGATGGTGATCAGATTATATTTTAACACACTTGGGTGAAGAATCAAGTAAATGTTTTTAGAACTGCTTATTCTTGAAATAGTATCTAATTGAACTAAGTACTATATATTTAACAAGGAACATTTTTTTTACCTGTTTCCCTTAATTTTTATGCTTAATTTCCTTCAGTTTTTTGAGGGAACAAAATGACAATTTTTTTCTGGAAGAGATTCATTTAGCTAAAGACAATTATTGTTTTTTTTTTTATTTATTTATTTTACGGCTACTGATTGTAGATATACAGATGGTACACGGTAGATAATTTTTGATGCAAAGAGTATTCATGCATGATGATTATGTAGGTAAGTAGTTTAGTTGTACAACCTGAGGATGTGAAAACCTACTATCTGTCCATTATTTTTAATAGGCTTAAGGTTTTATAGTACATCTGATTTTGTGAACTGATGCAAGAATACATCCTTTATTGATAGAATAACTGCAGTTTGCAGTACCAAACCAAATGCAGATTGATTTCACCGATTTGGGAAAGAAAATATGCAGTGCAGAAGTTCTTAGAGCTTTCCAGTTCAAAAGCACTTTGGTAAAGCTGGACAGAAAACTGGCAGTAGGACTAAGTGAGATTTTACACTTCTGCAGCACATCTGAGCAATCAGCCAGACCTTAGTGTTTTAATATGCATAATCTATTCTATGGTTTAATGAGATCTTGACCTATTGGCTCTGAAGATTGTTAATACCCTGGTGAATAGCCCTTCAGACTTCAGGCATACAATGAGAATTTGCTTCCACTTCTAATTCTTCAGCTTCTTGGGTAGGATTTATTATTTCTCTAAATATAAGCAGCTGCCAAAATTCTTTATATATTACAGTACCCCTTTCTGATATATTTAACTCTGTCTCATTAAGCGGCTTACATGGTTTCCTCTTGTAATTAAGTGCAGATCAAATATACGGCAATGTTATATTAAAAACATAGGAAATGACACCTTTTCAGCAGCAATTCTGAACTGCTTAAAGATAGAAGTGCTACTCTGACACTGGTGTTTTTTTTCCTCAAACATCTGGTCAATATAAAAAGTGTATCTTCCCCTTATAGATGTGATAGTAAAGTCAGAAATATCACAGATTAAATCTGTTCTGTTCTTTCCCACTTGAATTCCATTTAAAGAGAATTCTTTCTTTGCCTATTTTATCCTTTCAGTCTCTGGGTAATAATGACTTCCTTCAAAGATCTCTGTTGGATATGGGTTATCTGGACACCAGCAAACTTAAGTATTAGCAGAGCTCAGGGAACAAAGGGAAAAAAAAAAAGTAAATCTAGTAGGGGCTTATGTATTAATTCAGTAAGTATTTGTTTTATTTCATAACAAAATAACATTTCTTTTTCCACTGGTACTTGGGGACAAACCAATCTATGAGAATTACTTATAAAAATTGTCTTGCATGTTTTAAAATCTGATCAAGGCAAGCATTGTGGACCCAAACCTTTCTTCATATGAACTTGCAGAATCCCAAATCTAAATCCAACACATTTAACATCAATCACATAACTAAGGTTCTTCAGTTAAGACTCTCTATAGAAATTAGAGAGGGGTTAGTTGTTCTGGAGATTTGATCCCCACCTAAGGCTTGCATCACCCTTGAAAGCACCTCTGTCCCTTTATTGACCATAAAGCAGTGCAAGGCAGCCACACTCCTCATCCAAGTGCCCCTGTTAATGCCTAAAGTTGGGGGATATAAGCGAAGTGGTCTCCGCTGAGTTCAATGTAACCAAACTGCTCAGTGTAATTTGGTCCTGTGTCTTTGGAGTTAAGTGGTAGGCAAATACACAGCGCTTCTCTGAGTTTGGTTCAGGTATGATTTAAGTATAAACTAAGTGTATGTTGTTAGTTATCTCAGTCTGTATCCTAGAGAGATTTCTTTGGATAATACTCTCAATTCTAATTTATCTGGTTTCAAACTGAGTCACTAATTACATGATTTCCAAGAGCTAAATTCTGCTTCCCAGCTCTAAGGGTAAGTAGAGGTGAGAAAGCAGCTAGTTTACTACTGCATGTGTAAGAAAACAATTCCCATTATGCATACATGCTGGCTCTCTTCTGCTCAAATCTGCCCTTTACTCTTTTGTACCTTTTTCCATCCTACGTGGTTGTGATGTAGTGGCAATCAGCCCATTCTGTCACTCATGCTTGAGTCAAGCTACTGCATTTTCTTGAAAAGAACGAAGAGCAGGCATCATACTACTCTTATTTACCTGCATTAGATAGACCTAGCCATTACGAAGTCCTTAATTATGGCAATTTATCAAATTAGCCTTAAAATAATATGTACTTTTTCCTAAATGCCATACCATTAGCATGCCCTATTTTGGCTGTCTTTGTGAAATAGTAGAAAGGTTTCCTTAAAATTTAAAACAGTCTTTCTATCCACTCCCAAAAGCTGAAACAGGCCTGATATATTGTACATTTTTGCTTTGTTTTATATTGATTGAAAAGTATTTAAATGCACAAAAATGGGTTGCTCTGATTAGGTTCTTCATCTGTAATTTCTCACAAAAAGTGGTTATTGAACGTTAAGTCCTGCTCAACAGAGATTCATGAAGACAACATAGCCATAGTTTAGTGTGGGAGGTGGAAAGTGGCTGAATTTGAGGTCATATGAGAACAGTTACATATTTCAGCTGAAAAGACTTCTCTCTAAAGAACAAGGTCAGGTTAACTCTACTAGAACCATACAAACCAGCAATATCTGAAACGCTTGTTGTAGTGAATTGGTATATATGGAAGATGCATTACTTTCGGTGAAAACATGCATTAGTGTTCATAAGTATTACCACTTAAAATACATTCCCCGTTCTGCCCAGCTGATGAGAGTCTCTTCAAAAGTGCTCAGCAAAGTATAAAATACAATCAATATGTATATTTATGTGTGTATGATTTATATTTATGTCTTTTTGAGAGGGCAAGCCTTGGGCATAAGAAAGTACTTGCATCTTTGTTATTTTGCAAAGCCCTGGGGACTGTGCTGACCTAGTAAGTCAGAAGTTGTTCCATCTTCTCTTCTGACAGCAGGAATAGAAAGAGAAGAGGCTCAGTTTCTGATTTAATTGTTTTTCCTACAGCACTGAAGTGTGAAGAAACTTTCTCCTCCTTCCATTCTGTCTGGCAGCTTCAGTCCCCCTTTGGTTGGAGACCTAAAACCTACTTGCGTTCCAGATATGCAGATTATTATCTTTTTTGTCATATTTCTAGGTTTTATAACTATTGCAATATTAACAATTCTTAGGATCTAGATCAGAGTGTCGTTATTCTGAGCACAGTGAAAACAAGTACAAGAACTAGCTTCCAGCACAAGAAGTCTTAAAATGCAATCTGCCTTCTATGAGCTTTTCAGTTCTGTAGGCTGTGTCTGTGTTAGCAAATAGTGTGGAGCAGTGGATGTGGATCTGCAGAAACAAACAGGTGGCGTTGCAGGCTCAGTGTACCCACTGTATGTGTTTTGAAGGGGTGGGGTGTGTGTGCTACATCTGACTAGTTAAGATCTCATTCTGTGAATTAAATGCCTGTTAATTGTTTGAAGTGCAATTCCAATTTAGTTTCCTCTGAAACTAGTCTAGTTAGTGCACACCAAAAATGGTCCACAATGTGAACCAAAGCAGGTAAGTGGGGACAATCAGGAGATTTAGAGATTTACTTTGAAAGTGCATTCTTAAGCAAAATTAACACACCCATGACTTTTTGTGTGAAAGATGCTGTTGTAGTAGTGCAAATACATTTATCTGTGCCTAAGAAGGTCATATCCTGAGTGCCTAATGAATCCATGTATCTGAATGAGATCCAGTTGAAACCAATGGCTTAATACCTTCCAATGAATCCTTGGTTTCCATTATTTTCAGTGCCAAAAACACGGGCCCTAATGACTTATAAAATAACAATCAAAGGTTCTTTGTGTGTGACAGCGACTATCTTGAGCAAAACTCAGGAAACACTGTTACAGCAGAGGGCTAAAACACATCCACCCAAATGAGCGTGTACTTTTGTGCTGCTCCTTTTTTGCCCTACACTCCTGAACACTTTTAACAAAATACTTGAGTGTCCCCCAAACCCTCTGTTACCCAACACATACCTTAGTGGTTAAAGGGTCGACTTTAACTGGTATATCTTCTATCTTTTTAATGTAGCAGCAGTTGTTTGTAAACTGTAAGACCTAAAGTTGAGATGAAATAGCAGTACATAGTAAAACAAAGATATCAAAACAGCCAGCTTATGTTAAACATAACGAAACTGCATAAATTTCTCAGGGAACTAGAGTAAACATGGACAAGAAAATATTTCCAATGCTCTTCATTTCTCCTTAATTATTGAATGCCTCAGAAAAGCAAGAACAGTATCTTAGTGTAAAATCACTTCTTACTAATGGCAAAATTCCTGAACAAGTCAGCACAGGGTGGGTTGTTTTGGGGGAACTGGGGAAGATAAATAAATAGGTTTCTTTGTTAAGAAATAATGACTTGGCTCTACTATTATTGTTGTAGCATGATTCAGGATAACTGGCCTGCCTCCTGGACCTGTATACCCAAGTATATTGGTGAAATGTGAAAAGCTACTAAAAAACCTCTAACAAATCATCAAACTGTTTTGCTAATGGTTCAACAGAAGCTGGATCTAAGAATGAGAGAAGCAGACAGAGCCTCCACTCTTTTGCCCTCTGTGAGGCAAAAGGTAAGAACTAAAAGTTGGAAAAAGAGTCAGTACCAGGGCTTACACTGCAAATTATCAACAGTTTGCCCTTCATGCGGCTGCAGATAAAAGGCCAACAAGAAGTGAGAAATAATGATCATATTTACCAAAATGTAGGGTACTCCTGTGAGCTCTGTATTTACTGCTGCTACACTAATGGAACTATTTCAGGACTGCTGGCTTGCAAAATAAGATACTTTCATTTTACCATCACTCATGTAAACTTGACGTTCTACTGATGTTGCATTAAGGATGAAATTGTCTTCTATGAAAACAGAATAATATAAGGAAACTCAAACTGATTATATTAACGTCAAATGGTAAAATACGGTTTCGGCCATTGCAAATACAATTTCTTAAGAAGCTCACTGTACTTTAGAAACAAAGTTAAAAGTAAAAATATGTGACAAGGTACAACATGGCTACAGTTTTTTTTAAAGTACAGTATAATCTTGTGATTAGGGAAAATTCCAGTTAATACTTCACTATTAGGGTCAACATTGCTCTGATCTCTACCGACCTGCCACTTGCAGAATGGAGCTCATCACCAGTTCCCACAGGAAGCTTAGTCAGCTCTGTTAAATAAATCGCGATAATATGGTTTTAAATTGTATGATGAAACTTAACACCTACTCTTCCAGCTAATGTAGGGTACAGTCATTTGTAAAGAAAAAAAGTATGTGGGGAACTCATAACTCAAATGGCTGAGCAGATTTTGCTTATAATGTCAGTGAAGCAGTACAGGTCTCATGAGCTATGGCTCTGCTGGCTGAGCTTGATTTCTATGAAATCTTAAACGTAGTTCTCTCATGCTTTGCAAGACTAAGTATAATCAAATGTGAAGCCATTAAAGCTCCAAAGTTCTACAGTCAGGTTAATTTCTTGGCTTAAAGCACTAGTGCACAGTTGAAATTTGAGATGCAAGCTACTGTGGCACAAAATGCATCAAACTGTATCTGGTGGAAGCTCTGCAAATTTTTTTCTTAGAATAATTCAGCTACTCAAACCAGAAACACTTTTCAGGAAGAAGTATACCCATTTGATTTAGTTAAGATTTAATAGGCACCCTTTGGAAAGTCTGATGAAGAATGGGAAAAGAATTAATAGGTTGGTGGTGAAATCCAAGTTCTTCCTCTGTGCAAGTTATCTTTTTTCACTAAAAACCAAACCAACCAAACAAGCAAAAAAAAAATCCAACCCCAAACCCTCAAGTTTTGGAACTAGTCTAGAATAAACACGTTTTCGAGGTCTTGAAAGCATTGCCATTTTTTCCTGTGTAGGCTACCTTGAACCGGACATAGTTCAATAAACTGTTGGCAATGGCTCAGAAATGGATGTAATCACATAATCATAAAGGCTGGGGACTTACAAATCAAGCCTGCAATGGAAACTGATATGGAATCCAGGGTATGTAATTTTTGCTGTGTATTCCAAGTTTTTCAGTAGCTACCATCTGGAATTAAAAACATTAATGATGATGTTTATGAGATTAGAAGGATAAAAATCTGCAACAGCTCCTGCAGATAGTATAGCAAAGCTCCTTCCATGTACCCAAGGAAATAGTACTGCACCATGTGTAAAATATTCTGGTACATAATTTATTTTATTTTATTTTTATTTAATTGATTTTCATTTTATGTATGTAATGTATTTTTCTAACGAAATGGTTCTTCAAAGCCTTTAAAATGGATGAAGGGGAAAGATGAGTGCATAATTCATGTACCCTTTGCAGCCCACCATCCCACACTAGAGGGAAGGTTCAGAGGAAAAAAGACCAAACCAAACAACCAAATACCTGTACAGTTAAAAAGATGGTGCTGAGATGTTAAATGAGGAAGAAATAGAAATGAGGAGGAGAACTTCTGCAGTTTGAACTCTGAAACGTTAACAAAGTATAAAGAAAAACCATGCTGAAGCACCTTAGAGACTTTTGACCAAAGCAGTGGAAGTTTCATAGTTAAGAGTAACAATATCTAAATATGACTGCAACATGGCACGCTTTTTTTTTTTTTTTTTTCAAGTGCTATCCTAACAATCTTCTATTGTACAATTGCAGTTTAAGCTGTTACCTAGTACAGAACTCCTTGTTGATCATGGCATTTTGTTTCTTTTTAATCTTGTCTACTGTAGAACTACAGGAAATGTCTCAAAGGAATTACAGGAAAAGAAATGTATTTTTCAGGTTCTCTGTGGGAGACTGCAGCAAAAGTTGCAAAAGAAGTCTTGCCATGTGAGATGCTATGGGAGTGCGGAGCAGCTGAGGAACAGAGAATTACTATTATATAAACCTTCTACTTCCTGGCTGAACAAGACAGATGTCTTGTAGAAACTGAAGTTACAAGCTGATGCAAATCCCTAATATGTGTGACAAAGAATCAGGAAAAAACATCCAGCGTCGGAGCTCTGACAGAATGAACGCAAGAGGGGCTGCTGCCCCAGGTGTCTGTTTGTGGGGTGCATCGAATGAAACGTAGGTAAGTGAAACTGCTTTGCTGACAAAAAAAATGGCGCACAGAAGGTAGAATGAGCAGGTCTGACTTGCCGGGACAAGGGAAGGAAGTGAATGGTGCTGGGCCAACAGGTGCCTTTTCTTCTCTCAGCCTGATGCCATCCAAGGCAGTTTGCATCAGCTTCTCTGAAGTGGGATGCAGTCATGGGGTAGGTACCCAACTGTGCCAGGTATGGTATCCCACCCCTTTGAAATGCAAACTTCATGGGGAAGAGCAAACAGAGATCCTGCCAGGGTACTCGTGGATTCAGTTCAACCCCAAATACTCGTTTCTTTCATCTTAAGAAGGAAGAAAAAAAGGCAAAATGAGCGGAGAGAGTGCCCTTGCTTTCGAAAAGAAATTCTTGTTCAATCCAGGAGCAGGCAAAGTTGATACAAATCTTGATTTGATTAGCATGTATATGAGTCATTTACAGTCATATATCCTTTTTTTTTTTTTTTTCTCTAGTGCTTTTGTCCTAAACTTGTTATTTTGCTCTGCAGAAGTGAGGCAGTGATCAGCTGCTTTTCTGCTATCCTCTGAGGGAAGAGTTCTGCAGCTGCTGAATTGCAATCAAAACAGCAGAGAACGATCACTATGATTTACAAGGAGGCTTCAGGTCAATACCCTGCTGAGGAAGAGAAGGAACAGGTTCTGATCAGAGAAAGATAACTGCTTCTGCCTGAAAGTTAAACAGGTGCCCTTGAGGGGAGACCACACAAGGATCACAGGTTCAATCAGCTCCAGAGATGTGGTAATCACTAGATGGGTCATTTACCTAAGTAGTCTAGAGGTAGCGATAACTATTCATTACTGCAAAGCTATCAAAATGATGGTTCTCTTTTTTGCTTCTTTTCATGGGCTTCCTTCCCTGAGCACATAGAGAGCAAACCAGGAAAGCCATTATATTAAATAGCTCTTAAATAAGGTGGAACAATGAGCTTGGTTATAAGTAGTTTTTATAAATGGTACTGAAGAAGAAAAAAAGAATCCACAGAGGACAGTCTACAGCTATTAACACAAATGATTTCCACTCGTGCTTGGAAAGTTCTTAGTCCAAATTAAACAAACTTCCTACATTTGGGTGAGTAATATCACAAGAGATCGATAGTCTTTCCTTTTCAGCACAGGACTAAAAGAAGAAGATGGGGGTTCAAATTAATGTTATCCGATGAAGGTTAGACTCATACCAAAGAAATCTGGAAGTTCAAACTGCCTGAGACACAACCTGGCACAACAGTCAAAACAAGTTATACAAAGCTGCATGGTTAAAGAGGATAGGTTAAAGAGGCCAGACGTTTGATACGCTTTTGAGAGTGAGCTGTTCCTGTGTTGATAAGACTAATCTATTTGCTTAGACATTCAACTGGGATGCAGAAGACTTGTGTTCAGTTTAAGATTTTATAAAGACAGCCCATGCTCCCTGTACAGTTAGTTATTTGACCTCTTCTGTGGTTCCTATATGAGAAATTGGTGTAATAGTTCTCTTGCTCATGGTCACGTGCTGGTGACCAACAGAAAAGATCACTGCTAAGGTGCTCTAACTCCATGCTCCATTCTCTAAAAGATAGTTCAGAGAAACAAGAATAGATGTTTTCTTTCTCTAAGCTTTGCTTATGAAATATGTTCTCATCGAAACCCATTAATCAAAACATAGTTTGATGCATGGTTGTTTGCTTGATCTCATGTTTACTGAAGTCAGCAGAAATCTTTCACTGGATGTTTAATGTCTTCCCCTCCCTGTCTTGCTGTGTTGTTTTATGGTCGGTGGCCCAGCCGAGGAAAAATGCTCGAGAGTAAAAGCTCTTGGGATGAGTATTGAGGCAACAAGGATCCAGAAAAATTAATCTGAAGAGTTTCATAGTTTAAAAGTAACCATAGCCCTACAGTTAAGAGACAGTGTTAGTGTAAGTACTGTTGCAGCCATGATGGTTCAAAGATATAAGGGAAATAACTTTGTTAAATTTAAGTTCTAAATCAACTTTAAATGCATTTACTCTTACTTTTCTTTCACTCATCCCCATAGTCTAAACTGCAGAACAGAACGCCCAAGAAACTGAACACTGACCCAATAAACCTTCGTATTTCATCAGGTAGAGCAATCGAATTTTGAAATTATAAGTGCTGGGTCCAGCTGCAGCCCACCCAGCTCCGCTCCAGTACAAGTAAAGGTTGTCTTTGCAGCTTGCTCATTGGGAAGAGCTCAGCGCCATAGCTTCTGAGCGGTGAGATTCCAGCTCTGGGGACACCAGTGTCAGTTCCATACAAATTTAATATGCAGGGGTGTGGGCAACGCTGAAGGAAGCCAGGGGAGGTAGTTCCTGAAATTGCAGGTTTTTGTCTTGATGGGAATGAGGAGGATTTCAGCTTTTGCCTCTGCTGGAAAAAATAAAATCTTAGTGTAGTCTCCTTTCTCTCCCATTCCTGTTCTGTGATTCACATATCCTGACTTATTTGATTATAAGTAAGAGCTACATGATGAACTTCTCTGGTCATCATTTTCATGTGTTTAGCTCTTTTCACATCAAGTACTTATTTAGTAAATACATGGAACACAACTTGTAATTACTGGGACAAATTCAATATGCCCACAGAGTATTTTAAGGAGATTTATTATAATCTACTTGTTTTGTCTTTCTGCTAATAGTTTCCAGAGTGGTTTTTATGCCTCTAAGACAAATTAACTGATGAACCTGGATTGAAAAGTAGGATTTCATTAGTGAAATAAGGAACAGCACACAAGAGGTCTTCAGGTAAGACACTTTCCATGGTATGTGTAGTAAGTGAAAACGTGTCTTGAAAATTCTGCTTGATATCTGCTTGATCTCTCTTGATATTTAGTCTACTGTCCAGTATGCATTGTCTTTAGGAGTATATTTTCTATACCGTATTATTGCACAGCGATAAATGGTTCAACAAAATTAAAAATTAATATAATGAAAAATGGGAATAAGAGTATGTACTTTTGCTATGACTTGCTTGCTTCGTACCGATAAGGGAGTCTATGAAATATAATGTTATCAGTTTAATCTGTGTTACTTTGGACATTACCATACTTATAGTTCATTAACAATAACGTTTTTGCTGTGCAGGTTTTGTAACAGTTAAGTTGCTTAGCAACCTTAACTCCAAGATAACGATGCCTTGCTTCCTGTGATTAAAGAATGTGTTTTTTTTTCCTGTATACTGTTTATGATATATCTAGCTTACTTGTTTTCTTGTTTGCAAACTCTGTTCCTCATTTTTCGTTCCAAATATAGAAAGGTATATATGCATTCCTTGAATAATTTTGTATTTAAAATTCACCACAGTCAGCTACTTGAGTGAATGCAAATAACACAATAGTATTATGAAAAAACCCCATACTATACAGTAATGCAAAGAACATAAAATGGAGCAGCAGTCTAAAGAGCTACTACTGATACTGCTGAATAAATCCTTAAAACCTTTTCAGCAGACGTGCATTGCTAATAACTGTGGATAATGCTCTAGTTCCGTGATTTAATTCTCCTCTTAAATAAATAAATAGAAAGCTATGGGACTTGCCCATATGCAATGCCGTACTTTGGAACTGGTCCAAAAAAGTGAAATACTTGGAACTGGTCCAAAAAAGTGAAATACTTGGAACTGGTCCAAAAAAGTGAAATACTATACTTTAAGTGGGAGCAAATGTCTTCTGATACTGCTAGAACATGGATCAATTAGTTTAAGAGTATTTACGGAAGTCCATTGAACCTCAACACTAACGGTATTTCAAGATAATATCTGAAGGGTAGCACACATTAAAATGGATATTGGGTGACATTATCTATTTAATATATTTCAAATGATTCTGTTAATTCCTGCAGAGCTTATCACCATGGTTACTGTGACAGAAATTAAACAAACAGGAAAAAATTTAAATTCATCCATCCTGATCGAGATTCCAATGGGATCGAGAGTATCATTTAAGCATTGGGAGCCACACTGAAGATTGACAGCTCTTCAGCTAATAGTATAACCCATGCCTGCTGGAAGCAGGGGTTCTCTCTTCGGATTCGGTGTCTCGATCATAAATTACTTTCCAGAGTGCACCGTGTAGGAAGTGGTGGTTTTGGAATGGAGGCCTAGATAGGAGCTACTGATGTAAACTGTCTGCTTCTGATGGGCTGAAATTAAATCAATACTACTTCATAATACTTCATGGTGTAGACTTGTAAGCGAAGTACTAACATTGGTATGGATGCAATATAAATGGAAACACATGTATGTGATTGCACCAGAAGTTACAGCAAAGTATTACAAGATTAGGACTGTATTGAATTCTCAGGACGCTGCACCCATTAGTAACATTGAGGAATACGCGGTTTAAATCCAAATGAGAAAGCTTCTACTCTGATAAGAGCACAGCACGAATGCTTGCTCAGTGCAAGACCCTCCATCCTAAACCCAGGAGGATGGCAACAAGTCACAGCATATCACATATGCCAATCCTTTCCTTTTTCCCCAACAGGAAAACATACATTTCAAACAAACAAGCAAACAAAAAAAGGCAAAATAGACAATGCATAGCGAGCTTAGCTAAGGCTTATGGAGCTACTGGATTAAAAGCAAAGCACCAGATTCCCAAATAGGTAATGGCTTGTCTTTGTGCTTCAGTATTACTTTCATTCTAAATTCAACTATCTTCATCCAAAAGATGTGAACAACTCCTGTGGTATGGTGTTTACCTACCATTTTGAAGGGCTTATAATATATCAAGTTGCTTACAGTTCCCAGCTGTTTATTTTTATTTCAACCATTATCCTTACTTAGAAATACAGAAATTCTGATCTAAGAGACCAGTTGGAGTAGGGGTTTAGTTACTGACTTGACTGACTTTCATTGCAACATTGGGTATGTGAGGATGTTAGAGAAAGCAGTAGGGGAAGGTATCTGTAATATGCAATTATGTTAATGTCTATAGTGAATTATTGTTACAGTAGTTTCTTTAGACCAATGATGTAAAATCTCAGCATTTGTTCAGTGAATTCCTGCTGAATCAGTCTGGTATTTCTTGAATATTTTTGTAAAGAATACAGATGTGTTATTTCAATACAAGTTGGAAGTTGTCCCATGTAGGATATAGTCCCTCTACATGAAGCATTTGTTTCAAATGTCTACTTTCCAGCTGTATAATAAATTTGAGATTGTGTTTGGTGCTTAGTTTGAGCTGGAAACCCTGTCTATTCATCCTATTGTTGGCATGGGATCTGAAGCAAATTAAAAAAGTGTTCTCAAGGAAATTCATGCAACCAAAAATGCAAAACCTTGATAAGAGCAATACCAGGAATATAATAATGCCAATTAAAATACCCTCTTGAGTGACAGGGAATTCTGCTAAGTGTAGTTCACATTTACTTCACTCTGTATCTTGCACCAAATAAGAATGCGTATACAAGTAAATCCTTGGCATCAGGAGAGACTCCTTTACTTGAAATCAGCCATCAATTAACACACTTTAGTTTATGCTGGACTAAACATTAGGCTGTATGAAACAGTACAGTGGGAAACATCCAGGAAGCTATTAACAGACATACAAGGTTGAGGATCTCATCCACTGATAATTATGAATGAAATTAACAGAATCTGGAGCACCTGATTTCTTTTTGTAATGAGATCCCCAATGGGCTGTTCACAGCGGTAATGTTGGCTGGGTCTGGAGTTGAAGGTACGCTAAATTATAGCGAGTTGTAAGGGGACATGAATCTTGTATGAATCATCAGAAAACAGCAACTGGGAATAACGCAGAATTTTAAGGGAATCCCTATAACTTATGTAGTTAGTGCATATGTAGTCACAAAGGAGTTTTACTCAGCCCGAAATTCTTCTCAGTGATGTCTGGTATGTAAGAAACTTGAGCAAATCTGAAAGACTGCATTGTGATAAGTTAAAATGTTTTCTATTTTTTTTAATTATAGCTAATGTTTTTCTAGGGCAAAACAATTCCCACAGGAATACATTTCAACCTTGGTAGCACTTACAGACAAACCTATAGCTTCAACAGCTAAATATAGTTTTCAGTGGTAGTGTAGAACATCTGAAATAAAATAGTCAAAACAACTCTCACATTATACGCTCACTCAAAATTTAGGTTTAAAACCTTCATGGGGAATCATATTTAATATTTAGTTAAACATTGCCAATTATCTCTGGAACCACAGAATAAAACAGAACTCTAGTACTTGTCAAAGCGACATGGAACAGCCTATTCCAATATGAATGAAGCTCTGAACATAAGTAATGCTTTTAAAGAATAAAAAGGAAGTACATTAAAGGTTCAGTGGCTCTCATTAAAATTAGTTATTCTCAACACTGATCAAGAAATGTGATCCTCTTAAAATGATCTCAAAGTGGATACTGTCATTTTGATAATTACACGTGACCCCAATCTATGCTAAGATGTATGTAAAAGTAAACTACATCTTACTGCTATTCAAATATTTATAAGCTTTCCAGCTGAGCAGTGCTAATTAAATCTTTATACACTTAAAAAGAAAATTTAAACTAGTACTTTTAGCTTAGCTTTTATAAAAGCCTTTTTTTCACCAAGATGTCATACAGCAGCACAGCTGCAGTGTCATTATGTGCAGAAGGCCATCTTAACTGAAGAGTATCTCAGGAGCTACTCTTTCCATTGCATTCAAATTTCCCACAACTTGTTTTGTTGGCATTGGTAGAGCCTAATTCAGAATTGTGGGGTTCAAATTTAATTATTTAATTTGAATGTTTCCCAAGGCCTTTAGGAGTAGTCAGAGAGAGTGTAGAGCACTGGTCTGAACACCAATAGATGTTATTCCACTGCCTGCAAGCTAACTACAATACTTTTTTTTTTTTTTTTTTTTTTTTTTTTGGCAACAGATCTTTCAAGTTCGGTTTCTCCTCCCACACTCTCAGAGGAGCAGTTTCAATATAATGTAGCTATTACTTGGTAACATTAATATTAACATCAGGTTAAGGTTAATAACATTAAAGGAATAAAAAGGATGAACTGGAATCTAACTTTTGGAGTTACAATGTCTAGTTCAGGCTTACATAAAGCCTCTGGTGAGAGAGAGGGTGCCTAAAGCCCTCTACATTTATTAAAACCAGAGTCGGTTTTACACTGAAAGCTGCAGAAACCTAAAGGAAGCCACCAGAAGAAGGGCCAGTAAAGTACTGTCAGGCTACTGATAACCCAAACCAGTTTCTTCACCGAAATCTACCCTTATGGCAGTGCAAGGGGAGGATGGCATGGGGTAAGAACAAGGGACCAAGGTAGAGATGATTCTTGTGGCACCAATGGTCTTGGCCATACCAGCACTGCCAACTTGAACTTTATGTGGAACTATAAGGCAGTTGTCTTTGGTGTAAAGGAAATTCTGCTTGAGGATTACGGAGAAGAGGAAAAAACCATTATCTCCGTTCTGTCACTAGCAATTCCTCTGGTTGGAAATGTATTGTTCTGAAGCTTGATTTCTGGGTAGAAAGTATGTGGTTTTGTAGGCCTTGTTTCTACCAGTCCCATGGAGATTTTCTCTGAGGAGAAAGAAGAGGGACAGAGTGTACACGTGTCTGCGTGTGCATCTGTGTGTGTGCTACACAACTTCTTTGCACCTTGGTAGTCAGTTGGGCTGTTCTAGGGAATAAATGGAGAAGTACTTACTTGAAAAGGAAAATTACATGCCCTGAAACTAGTGGTTTCAAGTGTTTGTCACTAGCTAAAATAAAATTGCTCAGTGTTGTTATTACTTGATAAAGGTAACATTAGGCAACAGTACTGCAAAAGTGTAAGTGAAGGAGTATTCTTCCTTTTGTAGGGTGCTACAGCCAAGAGTGCCCTCTCTGTAGAGAGTGCTGTGCATCAGAGAACAGCTCTTTATAGGAACGTGCCTTTGGTACCGGAATGTTTCAATGCACGTCTTCTATTCCTGTTGAGCATGCTGGATGCTTATTTTTCCGTAAGAAAGATGAGAGTATGCCACCACGAGTTATTTCTTGAATTCTTAAGTAGATGTATGTGCTGTGAATGGCTGCTAGGGAATGGCTGCCTTATTATGAAGAACATTCTTCCTTCTCAATCTACCTTCCCTTATCTTCAAGTTCGAAATGAGATTTTCAGCTATTTTTGTGTGTGTTTTTAAGGATTAAAATTTAACATTATGTTGCATATTTCTTCCTTTGTTTTCATTATGTTAAAACATACAACTACTTTAAGGAGACACTTATATCAAAGATTAGTACTTATAAAAACTATTAAAGCTAAATGTAGTATTTTATTCGGGTATTGCTGTGCTTCTTTTTACTTAAGCTGCATTCTAATGGAATGTCACCTTTTTAAAAGCTTTATTATATTTTTGATAGAGCTATTTAATAGTAGTGCATGGATGTGATACACATTAATAGCTTTATTTCTAATTTGGGCAATTGCATTAATATAACTGCATAAGGTAACATTATCTTATTGCAATAATATTGTAAAATGGTACATCTTATTATCACATTTACTGTGCAATTTATACGATGTGTGACATTTGACAATGGTCATACAGTTCAGACCACAGAGCGTGTGGTCCCAGATCACTGTCCAGCGTTCACCAGCTCACATATAGTTCAAGAGGGCAGTGAGTACTGTCAAGGGTTGTCTGTATCTCTTCCATTTCCTGTTGTTTTACTTTTTTTTTTTTCTGTTCTTACTTTCTGATCTTCCCCTTCACCTTTTCTGTTTCCTGTTTTCTGTAATTATTTGTTTCTGCCTGCATTGCTTAGGGAGGACACTTCAGCCTTGGAAGCAGGTTTCTGCTTGTCCTTAAGAGGAAACTTAAAGGAACAGTGGCCAAATGAGAATGTTTCTGAAAGATTAAAAAAGGGGTAAGTACATAGAATACTTCCTAGCCTCCATCTACTGAGTAGCTCAGAGACTTCTTGACCTAGATAGTGCCTGAGTATTTAATAACCCTCAGTGGTTTAATTTTCTATGAACTTGTACAGTCTCCCCTAGTGCTCCTGTAAGCTTTTGGCACGCGCCATATCTTTTGGCAAGTAGTTCCTTAAATCTACTCTCTGTTACATGAAGAAAACTCTCATTTGTTTCCAGTGTAGCTCCTAATAGCTTAATTTGATCCCCCACGGTTTTTGTTTTGAAAGAGGCAATGAATACTTGGTCTCTATCCAACCTCTCTATACCACTCATGATTTTGCAGATCTTTGTCATACCCCTTTTTAGTCATCACTTTTTCAGACTAGAGATAAATATGTATTTGACAAGTTTGAGTTTGTTGGTTTTTTTTTATTTTTTAAAAAGCTTATAAAAGTGGTCTTAAGACTTTCAGAAAACACTACTGCTTATGAAAGACACCATCCATTCTGTAGAATGATAGGCAGTATTCTGCTTTGCTCTGTGATTAATAGATGGTTGAGCTATCTGCTTTTATGTTTGGTATGCCTTTATCATCACTAGCAGGGGACTGTCCCTTTACTTGCATGGTAGTAATCCTTACCATAATGAGGTTCACCACAGTCTGCCAGGCTATTCTGCAGTCAAATAGAACCACACAAATAAATTACAGCACCAATAACAGGTAGGAGACATTTTCTTCTTCCCTATCTGATATCTTGCTGAAACAGCTTTAGTAATAAATAGTTAACAGAAACAGACTTTTCAATGTATTTAAAAAGGTCTGTCAATCACAGTAGAAGTAATATCATTCTATCTGCTGTCTGTAGTTACTGTTCAGAAATGACGTGTTCGTTGAGTCTTCTTGTAGACACAAAATAGGAGTCTTTGCCGTATTTGGAAGGAAGCTACAATCTCGGCACATGACAGTAAAGTAGAAACAAGCAAAGAGACAATATCAACTTGAAATAATCAGAAGAATTGCACTGGCAATTCACTACTTGGAAAAATCCAGCAGTTAGTTTAAATAAGAGATGATTATTCTTTTTGGGTACTTCAGTATAGATTAGATTACATTAAGGGAAAAATACCATGATTATGGCTTTTGTCTTTTGTAATAGCAGCAATTGGCTTTCTTTGCTTAATTTTATCACAGAATCATAGAATGGATGAGGTTGGGTGGAACCTGTGGAGATCACCTAGTCCAATGCCCCTGCTCAGACACAGTCACCCAGAGCAGGTTGCTTGGGACCCTGTCCCATCAGGTTTTGAATATCTCCAAGGATAGAGCCTCCACAACCTCTCTGGGCAACGTGTTCTAGTGTTCAAACGCCTTCACATAAATAAGTGTTTCCTTATATTCAGCTGGCGTTTCCTATATTTTAATATGCCTCTTGTCCTGTCTAGATACCACTGAGAAGAGTGGTAGTTTTCTCTGCTGAAGGTCAATTGTAAGAGGAAAGACTGAGGTGAAGGAGGCATTGAGTACCTTGGTTTTTCCGTCCTTTGTCATCAGGTCCCTGTCCCATTCAGCTGCAGGCCCACATTTTCCTTAGACTTCTTTTTGCTGCTTATCTACTTGTAGAAGCCCTTCTTTTTGCACTTCACATCCTTCAACAGATTCAACTCCAGATGGGCCTCAGTTTAAATGTAACAGATGATTTTAGATAGGTTTAGCTAATTCCAAATTGCAAATTAGTCTGGCTCTGGCAGCGGTTTCAAGACTGAGTTTTACAGATGCTACTTGTTACTTGAAGAACCACCAACACAATTCTTGCTTTGGGCTTTGGTTTCCTGAAATGTAGGAAATCTACTTTTTTCAAATTAATTTTTGCCAGCAAAGCAAATCGGACTCTCCTGGACCTGGTATAGGTGACAAAGCACTTAGAAATGCAATGACCCATATGAAAACTGAAATTACTTGTTACATTGTTCAAACTGTCTGCCTCCGTTTTTCGTCTTTCTCTGTAATTTGCCCTTAAAAGAATGCATAATACTTCCTGAGGAGACAAAATGTCATTATTGCTCAACTTAGCTGCAGTTTATGTGAAACAGGTAGCTTGTTAAAATTGGCTTGTAAACTTTGTTAACTGTAAATATTGAATTGATTTCTGGGTAGGCAGTAAAAAAATATTTGGTATAGATGGTTCAGTGCTGTAGAAGCGCTAGGTCAGAAAATTCCTTTGCCTCACAAATCCCTCTGACACATACTACAGCACTGAAAATTGCCGTTGACCACAATATAGATCTAAAGTCTTGTGTATTTCACAGTTGAAATACATGGAACATTTAAAAGTTTAAGAACTCCTCATGTTTTTCCTCTAACTGTAACTATTTCTTCATTTCGATGTGCTGACTGCATGTTTTCCCCCTCTGAGTTACTTATATCATGAAGCAATCCCTAATCTTATTTTTTTAAAACCTTTCTGTAAAATACATAGTCTACTCCCAAATGCAAATTAAGTAAGCAATGATGAATTGGGCCTGCATTCAAAAAAAACCACTCAATTAAAAGTTTAAGCAAATGCTCAAACATTTTACCATATGGAAGTACCTTTAAGCATGAATTCAAAATTAACCCTCTATGGGATTAGCATGCTGAACTGGGAGAGCAGGTTGTGTTTGTAGGACAAAAATGTGAGCCCCTGGAAGTCAAGTGTAACACTTCTATTTACTGACTGATTCGTTGTCTTCTTTTTTTAGCGATAGTAAGGAAGATGAGATTGGGGAGTTCAGTCCTCCACATTTAATCTGCAGGTAAAGAGGTATTCCCTTCTATACATATGATTTACTTGCAACTTGCAGTTTTTTGATGCATGCATGAAAAAAGTTTATACCATATGTGTGAAATGAGAGGCAGAAATGACCTTTTACTACGATTTCCATGGTGACAATCCTCACTTTGGTGTCATTTAACTGTTCATTAATATTGAATTAACTACAAGGGACATCTGGAGTGGACATGATACAACAAATGAAGGCAGAAGAAAGTGAAACTTTGTTAAAGATTGTGCTTTAATTTTTTCTAAAACGGATGTCTCCAAAAAGCTTTGCAATTCCATTGTCCTACACTGCCTGCATGCTTTACACAAGGCAAACAGCATGTGGGGAAAACAAGTACTTAGAGCCAAGGCTGTTAACTTGCAGGGAGGTTATGTCTTACATTCTTACTCTTTGAATTTCATTCAGTGTGTCCTGGATATGACAGGAAAAGAAATTATGCACTATTTCTTTCAAAACTGTTTTTATTTTTGAGGTATACATACATTCATGTGTGTTTCTAGATATCATACATCATTCACATTAGCAATAACGGAAATAAAATGTCACTCGTTTCTCTGCTTTTATTCTTAATATATAGGGTATAAATTAAACAGTCTTGTTATGCTGCTCTGTGAGATACTGAGCTGTATTTGCAACATTTGTTAAGACTGAAATCCCATAAATAAAACATCTAAGAACTCAGCTTATCTGCTTCTGAGATGGCACAAATATGTTCACATATTGTATGAGCTGAAGGAATCCAGGCTGCTTAGATTGAAGAAAAATAGGTTATAATTGGTAGCAAATAGTGTGATCATCAAGAAAATATGCACTGTATGTATTGACTTTTAATAAACAGGAGTAATGGCCAATTCTCTGTTTAGAACATACTTCAATAAGTATTTAATGATTCTGCTTTATTAGCTCTAGGAATTTAGTAATAACAGGTGAGAACTCCAATGTTACTGATGGAATCTTATATTTAACGATATTTAATATTTGTTAGATTTCCCAGAAAAAAAGCAATGGAAGGAACGGTTGTGTAGTAAACATTTATGTCTTCCATTTGTTACTGTTAATAATTTTGCATCTGTGCTTCTTTTTCTTTTTTTTTTTTTTTTCTTGAATTGTTCTCATTTGAGGAGTCTGCTCTTTTCCAGACTAATGCGTTTGCTTACATATATGCACCACAGTTATTTCACCCGAGTCAACATGTTTCTAGAATTTGTAAACCCGGAAGCAAAGGATGTGTCTCAATAAGTAAGTAAATCTGATAGATTCTTTCGAAGTATAATATCTGTCAAATGTAATGCGAATACAATTATTTTGTGGGGGCTTTCTCTGAGAAAGTGGATTGATCAGTGTTCACTATTTGTGAAATGTTACCATCTTTCCACCTAAATTCTAAGCCCCAGGTGAAGCTGTTCCCCATCTCATTGTAGCTGGGCCACCGTGGAGCTGCAAAGCCCTGGCCACTCATAGCAAACCAGACTTCTAGCCCAGGCACTTGTGGTTAATGTTTGCAGATCTAGAGGACTTTGCTGTTGACAGGTCTGCTAAGCATATGATGTGAAACACCCTCACTACAGAGCAAGAGTTTGTTTTGGAGTAGCATCCAGGATTTCTTTGGCAATTACTGATTTTGCGGTATTGAAATAGCGTATTTAAAAGTAAAGGTCACTTTTGTTATGAACTGTTTGCTTCTACTGAAAAACACTATGTATCTTCTTTTCAGTATTGTCAAGAGTCTGACTTAAAGCTGAAGAGATCTAATTTTGAGCCACCATATGGCTGTGAATTAAAATTTCTTAGGTAGGCAGTTTTTAAGACAGGATAACTGAGGTCTAGAGTATCGTTGACTTATATCAGTCCTTAGAAGCATGACAGGCACAGCGTGAAAGCTGCTTTTTCTTAGGGATGATTGTTCCATCTTACGCTAACATTGCCCACACTTGGTGACATCCTTCGTTATATACTTTGAAGAGTCTTACATTCCTGATTAAAGTGGATACAAATCCACTGAAATTCTCTCAAACTATTGTTTCGCTTAGTGAAAGTGCCACGGGCATCACAATCACTTAAACGTTTTTTCTAAATGTTTACCCGATTGTATTTCACATTAGCCTGACCGAACTTACCCACATCTGAAAGGTCATGTCAGGTTTCATTCACTGTAAGTCAGTATAGCCTCTGCTGACAGCCTGGGAATACATACAGATCTACTGAAAGTAGCTATATGCCGTGTTTTATTATTGCTGGAATTTGACCTATAAGAAGAAACCTTGCTTCAGTTTTTATCCTGCAGATGCTGTTTCTTAAGCCGAGGAACCCAAATTCTGTTTTTCCCTATAGTTCTTTCTTTCTCATATATGAACTGATTAATGAAATATTTCTGTGGTTTCTGAAGAGCATGCTGTTGTTTCCTTTATTAAAAAAAACCCACACACAATTTCCCCCCTTCAGTCACAGAAATACCGTCCGTGACTACTGATATAAATCTTGTTAATGCCCCTCATTGTTACTCTATTTTTGGAGCTACTCTTGATCTACATTTTATTCCAGAAGGAAACTCTTATGAAGTCTTTTCGATAAGGGGATAATCTTGTAATTCTTCAAAGAAATAAAATTTCAGCATCCTCGTTATCATTTAATCAGAATTTGGAACGCAACTTCTTGTGTTCAGGTAGTTCCTTATCCCATTTCAGTTTTCCCTTTCAGGTATTACTTTTTCAATTGGAACTCGACATGACTTTTGAAATGGCATTTATGACTGTGGACGGTATTCAACTATCATTAAAGGCAGTGGGCACTTTTGTCTGCAGCAGCTATCCTTTGGGACTAAAAACCTGTTCAGACTTCTCTCTAATCCTGCTTGGATGCAGAAATATACTGTGAGAATCTGACAAGACTGCAACATCAGACCATTTTTGACAGTTTCTATGCAGTTTACTTATATTAGGCTAGCATACAAAAAAAAAAGTCAGGTTAATGCAAACATTATAAACTTGTAGATACCGCTGCTGAATCACTGCGGTATTTCGTTTGAATAGCATAATCTGAAACTACATATAGAAGGTGATGGCCAATTAAACATAGAATGAAATACAGAGACAGATCTTGTATGAGGCTGGGTAATACATATGGAAAAAGTCTGCTGGCAAAGGTATATCAGTAAATGAACATTTTGGCAAGAATTTGTTACTGGTTCATCAAGGAAAGTCAGTTGTACTAACAAAAGCACTTTGACATGAGCCTTATTGTATCTATACTGGAAGGATGGTGGAGAATTAATAAACAAAAATAAAAATAAATTTCACTAATGTTTCTAAGTTGGAACTTTTTTTAGAGTGGGTTTAAGTTGATTTTTCACTAAATAACCACTGCTAGGATTTCTATTTTCTGGGTTTTCATTTCCTCCTCCTATTCAGGATTTGCATTCTTCTGGCCTCCTTAATCTAGGTTTTAAATCATTTCTATCAAACTAAGATCAAACTGTCTCATCTTGGTATTATAATATTAATATGCTTTGTTGTTTTCAGCTTGGCAGTCTTGTTCAAGAATGTACATCATTTATATTCAGGTAAGACTTCATTTGCATGAAGTTCAAGTGCAGCAGCTTTTCTATTTTCCCTGGAACGTTTTTCACATTTTAAACATGTAACCATTCTAGATCACCTTTTCCATAGCTTGTGTAAGTCTATTAAAATCAAATTTGCTGTAGGCAATAAACCAGCCTAAAGCTAAAATACTGACTGTGACCCTTTGGAAAGACGTAAAGCATTTATCAGAAAAAGTGTTGTGTCCCTTTGGCAATGTCACAATTAATTATTATCTTTGTGACATTGTATATCTAGCATGTATATTGCCATCAAATGGCCAGGGCAAACTAAAATGCATTCCGTTATTCCATATTTCATAGAGAAGCTATTTTAAAGTTAAGCAGATACTGTTATTATAGAAAGGGGAAAATTGTGAAGACTTACTGCAAAACTCTGCTAAGACAGATGTACTCGTATATTTCTAAGTCCACTGTTAATCTGGCATTTTAACTTCTCATAAATGTTATGGTGCATAACTTCTCACGCTATCTTAAGCTGTATGTTTACCAGGAAAACAGAAGTAGGAAACACAATTTATCTACAGGTAAATTGTAGCTGATCGTGTGATTGTTTAAGGTGAACTTTACCTGCTGCATCCAGATATATGGCTTAGTGTTAGGGGACTGACAGAGAGTTGTTCTGTCAGCTCCACTTGAACTAACCTCATTACTCTTGGATTCTTCCCTGAGGCTATTTCTACCCCATTTTGTACAACTAGAGCAACATGAAGAGACTGAAGTTTTGCAGAGACTTGAGTCTATGACATGAACTACTAATTTATCTCACCTTTTTTTTTTTTGTCTAAGTAGTTAGCTTCTTTTGTACAAGAAACTCACTAAGTCGTCCAATTAGATTGTCAGAAGAAGCATTTTATTATTAAGGTCTGAGAAAGCATGTTCAAGGTGTTTCTTTTGTGTTTTTAAATCTGTTATGATGAAACAATATTTTTTGTAGCATTTCATGTTACTTAATTTTTATGGTGAAGTTAAACATGGGAAATGATCAACAATTATTTAATTGTCAAAACCAGAAATCACCATGAAAATTGTTCTGCTGCCTTTACAGAGGCATTCTATAATGATACCATTTTTAAAAATTAGAAGACATATTTCGTACACAGAAAGCTGTTGCTAGTTCATGAACTACAGAAGTAGTTAATGATGAATATAGTATTTCTCTTTCTGTTTACCATCATATTTACCTATCCGGAAAAGTTAACATTGTTTTCAAATGCAACTTAAGCAATGCCTAAAGAACTAACTGAATTATTTAATAAATACACACTGGTTTCAGGTGGATTGTATATTGATAAACCTGTTCATTACTCCACATGCAAAGCATCAGCAAAAAAAGGTTCAGTCTAAAATACATGCAAGTCTCCAGCAGAGAAAGATTAGCAATAAAAAGCTTAATGGAGAGCGGCCTATGATAATACTGTTCATAGATAAGAACCTTCTTTGATATAGCTTCTTATTTCAAATGAAAACATTGAAATGCAACTGGATTTAGGCATAAAATGAGATAATATTTCAAAAATTCACTACTAAAATAATTACATCTGGAAGCAAATATTTGATAAGCACTTCTTACATACATCATAGCTATAGCTTAACACTTGGAACTGAACTCATTTAATAAGTGGCATCTTCACAAATCACATCTATGGGATATTGATTTGGGTACTAAAAATGAGCAGATCCAAAATTAATGTCCACTTTGCAAAATGTAGTTGTACTCAAATATGGTGGAGCACCTCTAGATGTACTTGGTGAATTTCCATTTCCACCTGATTGCTAGTTTAAGAACCTGGACTGATTTATCGGCCTTGGAAGCACTTTTCAGTTTCTTGCTCTGTCAGCAGCATGATACAAGGCACTGACACTATATGCTATTCTATATCACAGCAGCTTATTGCTATTTAATTTTTCCAATAATAACTCTCTGTTTCACCGCAATGATATTATACCATAATTTTAGGAATTTTATTGAAAATTTTCAACCATTGCATGAGAGAACACTTACTGTAAGAAACAGTTTTTAAGACTCAGGACATAAAAATTAGCTCTCATTCGTTCTACCCATTTCAGATGCTCCATGTTCAAATGTATTTCACTGATTACCTATGTATTGGTGACCAGCTAACAGAAAGATGGACAGAAAATGAGAGATGTTTGTGGCTCAACTAATTACTAGTAAATCCTTCTGTAGTAAGACATGCAGCTGTGGGAGGGAGCATGATTTCTGTAGGGTTCTGGGGACAAATGCCGGATAACGTATCCTACGGGTGGTCCTGCTCCTCCCTGAGCACATGAAAGGGTGGACTGTGGCTGGACTTTGCTGCTGTGAAGCGCGGACCAGATATCTCCTGCTACTTCTGGCAACAAACCGCTTGGGAACACGTGGCCCTCAACATTTGTGGTGGCCAGGGTTGGATAGCCAATTTGTGAATGCAGATGGCTGCACTCTTAAGTGCTTAGGCATATTTCTTTAGCACCTTCTGCAAGTGTAAGCTTCTCTGTGGAAGCTGTCCTCCAGAGACTTATTTAAAGTGCCTCCCGCTACTTTGGTCGTTTATAACAGCTGTGGGTGTCACTGAGGCTATCATCTGATCTCCCTCTTGTTCCTGTCTGCTGTTTCCCCAAGTATCATCTCAGGGTCCAGACGGAACAGTAAACCTCTAAGTCAGGGCTCAAATAGAAATGTGTGTCCCTACAGTGTGCCCCAGAGAGCAGCTAGAATTACTGCCATTGCTTTGTGATCTTCCAGCCCTGGCAGGCTCTACAAGTCGTTCATACAATCAGATATCAACCACGCTGTTTGCTGAAGGATGCCCAAGTCTGGGAAACTCAGGATGCAGACAGTGACTGACCCTCATGTCCTGTTACTGCTCAGGTATGTGAGTGTTGTATTTAAGCTTGGCCAACCTCATTACCATGGCACCCAGCAGACAATTAAACCAGGTCCTTGCTCCTGCTGGCCTCCTCAGCATTGCTTTGCGTAGCTCCAGATACCACCACAGCCTGCCTTGAGCCTCCTGAAAGTTGCTTCCCAGGTAGTCACTTAATATTCCAGCTCTGAAGGTTCCCTTAAGAGTGAATGTGTGGGACTGCCGCCTGTCCATGCTACCTTTAAATAACTGGGTGGATGCAGTCTGGGTGTTTGTAAAAATAATGGTGTTTAAGACAATTTTTCAAATTTATTAAGAGATAATGTCCCCATTTATAATGACTATGCAACACTCTTTGTGACTCAACTTCATCCTGATAAATTATACTTTGAAACGCATTTACTTGTTTTGAAACATTATTTCTCTGTGGTTTCAAAAAAAAATGTTTTCTGCTTCTGAAAATAAACAAGCTATCAGTAAGAGGGTACATTTTCTTATAAAACTGTTTTGTTTCTATTCAAACAGAATGCATTTGGGAGACAAATTTTCTTAATTTGCTCACTAATAATGTCATTCTTTTTCTTTAGAGATAATTCTAACACCTTAATAACCCTGTAGGATACTTATTAAAATAGAAGAGATTAAATTCTAATGAGCACACTACAGACCTCTTCTTGAAAGGGCTTCCAGGAACGGATGACTATAAGAAAAAAAAGATTAAATTAATTTTCCAACCTATAACAAAAGGCAAAATGTAGTACATAGCTGTAACCACCTCCATGAGTAACCATAAATGAAGTGGTGTTTCATTGGTTAGCTGGCCATTTATCCCTTAGACTGCTATGCATGATCATCCAGAATGGATGATTTGGAGACTTTGTTATATATCAGCCTTAACTGTACTTCTTGTCCAGAAGTACTGATGGATTTACAATAAAGAGGATATCAGGACCTTTGTCAAGCTTGTAGAGGATACACAATGCAAACACCTTCTGCATTACTGTAGAGGCAGAGAATGGTCCAGGAGGCAGACAGTGCTGTGGAGCCACGGCAATAAGTCTACCATATCACGGAGCTCCTCAGAGGAGAATGGGCAGTGACCATCATTATAGTCCTACCCAGCTCATAGCAGGAGTGCAGTGTTTTGTACTCCCTGCTTACTCTAATACTGTTAGCACCGAGGCTTTGGGTTCAGCGTAGTAAATGAAATTCTGTATCCACAGTAAATAATCCACTATCAGTGAAAGTAAAAAGAGGGTTTCCTGGTGAGTTCAATATGAGTGGAATAGAGCTCATAATACAGTCCTTGACTGGCTTGAGGGGGGGAATGAAAACAAACCTGATTCCTACAGATCCAGAAATACTTTTGGATTATGGATTACTAATGAAAAGATTTGCACTGATTTGGGCACATTAGGAAAAGCCATTAGCATACTAGCAACAAAAAATACTGTAACGAGGTAAAACATATATTAAAGCTAAAGGTGATGATAAAACATGAAAGTGTGAATTAAAACATTTTGTAAGAATTGTGATGTAAATATCCTACTTTCCTAGTATATCATTTATTATAATGTCAGTGATACATTAACATGCTATTTAGTAACACAAAGCAATAAAATACAATTGATGAGGAGGACATTTTAATTACCAGCATTTAGACTGAGTATTATTGTGGATCTCCTATAAAACCCATACTCCCAAAGTATGAACTAATTTTTGCCAAGTGATATAATTAAACTAAAACCACTGAACAGAAGCCATTATGATACCCAGCTGATCAAAGGTAAAGCAGTTATTTACATTACATTAGTGTTCTCCCCTCACACCAAAAAAATAATTTAGAACAATTTAATTGAGAAGAAAGTAGTGAAGTGGATATAGAGTATATTGCATTAAGATAAAAGAAAAAATATAAGGAAAGTGTTGATGTATTTTCCCAATGCTGGAAGCATTATAAGAAAAGGAGCAGGAATATGTGTTGTATTTACAGGGGATAAAAATAGGGAGTACTGCTAATGGAAAGGTGAGCAATAACAACATGAAAGGTTAGGTGAAGCAAACAAAATGCAAGAGAAGACAAAAGAGTAAAGTAAAATTGGAAAGGCAAATAACCATGCCATTGTTTCAACACAGTTGAAAGACACCGCCCACCCGCTTTTTTTTTTTCCATGTTGGACTCTATACAAGTAAAAGGATGCAGTTTTTTTGCCTGAAAGCCTCACAATCCAGCATGAAGTCCAAAATGAATGTAGCACAAGAAAGGTATAGAGTATAGGTGATACGCTCATATAGTTTTATGTGTTGTGGTACATCAGTTGATTGAACTGCAATTGTTTAAACTGTTTTTTAAAAACTTGACTCTAGTTGACAACGCAAGAAGGATGGTGATAAACTTCAGCAAATCCAGCAGAGGTTGGAACAGGTTGCCCAGAGAGGCTGCGGATTTGTTATCCCTGGAGCATTCGGCACCCAACTTGTAAAAACCCTGAGCACCCCGATGTAAATTCAGTGCAACCTTGCTTTAGGCAAAAACTCGGACTACAGACCTCCCGTGGGCCCTCCAGCCATGGTAACTTTATGATTCCTTAATTTTGTACAAGCTATGATTCTGTTTGTATCACAAGAACTATCTCGCTAAGTTACTTAACAGATGTACTTTTTTAACTGAAATGTGCCTTGAGAAAAGATTTGCCTCCAATCTACAAAAGGTGCATGGGAATCGATGAATTTAAAACAGCAGAATCAATCAGAAATGGTGAGAACAGATAGCTGTGAATAGATGGCATCATCTGGAGGGGGAAAACGGCCAAAACAACCAAACAAAGAAGAGAGATGGAAAAGCAACGAGTTGAAAAATTAATTCATTTATTTCTTGTTAAGTATGAGCTAAACGTATCTTTGTAGTGGTATAACTCCACTGATTGTGATGATGTATGATATCTCTTAAAACAAAAATAGTAAGGTGCATATGATGCACAGATGCCTAGCTTTTCATCAATAACTATTTTGTACTAGCTTTGCGCTATATATAATTTTAAAATTTTGACTTGTCTTTCCAGTTCTTACATCTTTTATCTACTCTCTGTGCTTATTCTTTCAACTCTCAACCATACCTCTTAGCTTTGTATTCTGTCTGGCTACAAAGTTGTTGTAAAAGACAAACCAGATAAAATAGCAGAATAATGAAAGTGGATGTCCCCTCTGGTGAGATCTAGATTTCCCCAGTAGAGCATATATGACCTTTCATTTTTGACACTTGAAAGCTTTCTTTAATAATGTCATTTCAGTCTAATTTTATACAGTCGGCATGTTAGATGTCTTTTAAAAGTACTCACATCTTTTATTGTTTTTAGCAACCAATTAGTTCCCAGCCCAACTAGTCCCAGTTGCTCAGCTGTATACTGGGGATTTGGCATAGCTTGTTGGAATAAATCACTCGCCTTCTGCCCCTTGGAGTCTTAAAATACAGATCAAAGCATAGATGTAGATGTACACAGTGACAATGGAAGAACCAAACCAACAAAATTCATCTGTTTACCTCTTCTCATAGTCACCCCACATAAACCTTTCTAATGCCAGAATGTTGTTTTTCTGGAAAGAAAAGAAGCAATCATTTAAAGAATTTTATAATTAGGAAATATTTCTAGTACTACTGCAGATTAATACTATGCTTTCTTCTGCTAGATCTGATCGCATTTAATTATCTTCTGTCCTTGCAAAGCCACTGGATGATGTGACTCTCTTGATTATAAGAAGGTTGTGCACAGCCAGCGGAGGTCAAGTTCCCAACGGTCGCATAGTACGTCAGTGGTGCCAGTTGAAGTCAATAGAATTACTTTTATGTACTTTTGAGCACATGGTTAAGCCCTGCTTTTTTTTTTTTTCTTTTTTCTCTGTTCTTCTGCATTGAGGTCACTTTGACTGTTTCATTCTATTTGTGCTTTCAATCTCCATTTTTTACTGAGGACAGTGTAGGCTGAGCAGGAATTCCACATTTTCAAGTGGCATACCGAAAAGTGATTTCCTGCTTAAAAGTTTTTCCTCTTTATTAAGTACTTTCTGGAATACAACTTAGTTCGTTATGGTACAGAATGACTGAGGCTAAAAGGTAGTTCTGTTTCCAGCAGCCACTGGCAGAGGCCTGAAAAGCCTTGTGCAAGCACCTCCGTCACAACTACAAACACCTGCACTGTGGCAAACTCCCCGGTTGCTGGGAGGGACCAGGGTGCCAGTTTGGCATGCCACTCTCCACTCCACTGAGTTAGCTCCAAGGTGGGACACTTCTCTTTTCCTCTCTGAGCCAGGAATAGTTCCAGGAGCAAAAGACAGTTTCAGACTGGATCAGCTGCTGGGTGTTTTCACCTTGTATTTTTATCTCTTCCATATGATGCTGATCCCAGAGAAGAGCCCAAGTTGAACATTCCTGTCTTTTTTTTTTCTGGGTCTTCTGCTGCACATACAAATCCAGGTGTCTGAGGTTCTTTTGGAAACTTTGAAAGGCTCCTTCTCATTTGCCTTTGCAAACGTGGATTTTTGGCTGGTGTGAAGAGTGGCATTCACCATACTGCAGAATTCAGGTACAACCTGGTAGGCACTGCAATATTTAAAACATCCATCAGTCTCACCTGGTATATATAATGACACCTGATACTTCTGAACTGTAATTAGGTTTTGGGGCTTCTGCAAAGCTTTGGAACTTGTTCCACTCATTTACATTGCAAGACTGAACTGTGTTAGGATACTACTATGTCGAAACAATGTTTTCCAAAACAGTTGACTTAAAATAGGTCTGACTTCAAAGGATCTACAAATTTCTCTTCTAAAAGTTTGTGATGCTCTAATAAACTGAATAAAGCCAAGTGTATATCTAAATACTAGAAAATAAGATTTTTAAATGTCAGAAGAGTCACTAATTAATGTGTATATATTAGCTTATTTGAATAATTATCTCAAATTATTTGTTTTATGTGTTTATAAAAAATGACCATTTCTAGATACAAGTATAACCTTCGTGGTTAAACTGAAATACTATGTGACTACTTATGAAATAGTACCTCTAGTAAATCATATTAACAAACACATCAACAGTACAGAAGCATTCTTCTTCTCTTTGAATAGTTTAACTATCACATTATTTGATGGGCCAAAACATTTTTCCCTGAAAAAATGGATTAAAATCATAAAGCTGTAAGAAACACAGGAGTATATTGCCTTTCATCTTTCCGTCCAATCACCCACTTGGACAAATGGGGCTTGCAGTTACTTGCCTCCTCTTTAGCTCACTTGCCCAAGGCAACAAACCAGAGAAATTACAGGTAACAGTTGATCAAATGCTTGTAGTCAGTTAACTCCCTCTCTGTCTGTCACTAGGCATCATTTTATTAACAGACCCTTGACCCAGGTGTGCCAGTAGCTTGAAAGTTCAGAAGGTAGGATGCAACTGTCAAATAAAAGATGGATGATGTGCATTTTATGTTTTAAATGCAACTTAGCGTATCTGAGAGTGAATGTGCTAATAAAAGGTGACATTTTATAAATGATATTGTGGGAGCCTTGTGAAAAGAACTCAGAACAATTTTAGCACGTGATATGAATGGACAGGAGGAAAGACTTCAGGGGCTGTAAGTTTGCATTTGAATTTGCTGCAGTGGAAGTGTGTATCAGCACAGGATTTAATCACAACCAACAAGACCATGCATAACACATAGTTTGCTACAAAAGCAAGCTTTGATAAGTAAGAATAATGATGGTTGAAATAATTTTTATTATATATAAATCATTCATAAGCCCATTTTAGATTTTTATATTGCTCTGTTATGGGTATAATAAATCAATTTTAATAGCTACCGAAACTATACATTTAAAAATGTACCTTCACATACATAAAGAAAGAATTTTCTCTTAACATGTGAAACTGTTCATAATATTCTGTTGCCCCCCCTTTTTATTTAGTGAAGTAGAAATTGAGGAAATAAGCTAAATCTCAAATTAAATTTGCATTTAAATTTTTTATCAATTAAAATGATATTTTTATTATGAAAATTTGAAAATATTTAAGATTTTTAAAGACATCTTAATTTTATCTTCACCTTTTTCACTGTATTCAATGAAAAGGTGAATAAACAGTGTAAATAATGATTAAAGGACTGCTTTCCATTGTACACAATGAAAAGCACTGCTTACTGTCATTTTCATTTCTCTTCATTTAATTTTTTTTTGTTTCATGCCCCAGCATTTAACTTTGTAGCTGTACAAGAAGCTCTTGAAATGAATTAATAACCAAGAAAGTTTCTAGTTAAAAAAAAAGAGAGGAAGAAGAAAAACTCAAATATTTTTGTGTTAGATGAGATAGAAAAACATTTTAGGTAAAAAAGATTGAAAAATTAGTTTATCTATGGATTCTGTTTGCAGTTTGTGTACTATTTTGTTGGTTTAGATTTTTATAAAATCATAAAGAGAATAAAAATATAAAATCTGAAAAATGAGGTAAACATGGCCATATAATCATTACCGCACATTACTAAAAAACAAACAAAAAAACCACCCCCCAAAACCAACCAAAGAAACAAACGTACTTTTTTTTTTTAAATAGCATTTACTGCAAATAGAAGAGTTTTATTAGCGGTATAAATACACTTTTTGAAATTAAGTATAAGGAAGTAAGAATTTATTCCAGGTAACTCATGTTACATGACCTTTGAGATCAACATAGCCTACTTTACAGGTTATGTGTAGTTCACAGGTATATTTTAAACTGATTTATGGTGCAGCAGCTTCTGACAGTTGCTTCCGTGATGAAGAAGACATAAATTTTCTTCTTGTTAAACATTGAGGCTTTTCTCACAAAACTGCTCAGTTCTGTTGCCCTCAGTCTGCCATGTCTAAGTGCCCTTCTCTCTTTTGCACAGAACTTTTCAAACATTTTTAAGACTATCGATATCTGGGAGAGCCAACTTCCATTCCCGTCCTCTCCATTTCTCCAGCAACTGGTATTTTCATTCTTCCCTTAAGATCTGCATCTCAGACCAACCCTCTCCTTCCTCTCTTCTAGTGTGCCAGGTACCCCACAACACAACTGACCCCCATGGAGCCACTGCTCATACAGCGGCCACGACCTGCCTCCTCCAGGGACCTAAATCTGCTCTGCTTTACTCTGCTGTAGGCTTAGCATGGGATCTGCCGTGACACTGCCTTTATTCAGGTCAGGATGGTTGATGGTGATCGAAATGCTCTGTGTATAGGTGCCTTAATGCTAGTTTGGTTGGCTGATCCAGTGGTTTGAATTGAAGCCCTAGTTCTCCTTTGGTACCTTTATTCGCTTATATAGTGCAGTATTTGCTCCTGTATTAATTTACATTTCTTATTACATCTCTAACAGGAAGTCTCTAACCAGTCATTACTTTATCCATATGTTAAATGTTCATTTTACAGCCATTAGTAGAAACCTGTATTCTGCCCAGGCTATATATCTCTTAAAGGCTATTTTTGGACATTTCCCAGTTTTCCTGTCTTTCTCTGCAGAATGTCACTGGTGTGTTCACTAGGCCTTGGATGGACACCAAGGTCATTAGGCAAATACCAATTTCCTATCAGTCTCATATTTGTGCTCATGGTCTCATCAGAACATTTTTAAGCCTTCTGAGCGTTGCTTTAGCCCACCATCTATCCATCTCACTACAGTTTTCTCAGAAAAATAATCTATTTTGCAGCCTTATTGGTTTTTATCCAAGTACTGAAATGTTGCTTCTTAGTTAAATTTTTGCACCACGTTTGATCCTTGCAATCACTTCTCTCAAAGATCACTGCCTTTGACTGGCATGCTTCTATCCTAGTGCTTTTGCTCGTACTTTTCTGGCCATTGCGTTGGTGGGTTTTCTGTAGATTTCTCTATTCTCCTCCATTCTTCTCTATTAGCATCTCCTGGGATTTCTGTTCATCCTCACTCTACCGCTTTGCTGTAAATCTAGCGTCATCCGTGAACAATCTCATCCATTTATATGGACAGTTAAGTGTCTGCCTAGGGGCAGAAGTTAATTACTGTATTGTGTGTTATACAAATTAGTATTGTGTCTAAGCATCACTCCACTTTTAGGATGCTTTCTGTTGGGAGACATTCCTTACTTGGTAACAATAGGCAAACTTTCCACTTCAGGCTAAATCTCTGATCAGCGATGTTATGAAAAGAAAATAAAATGTATTTATATTTCATGTTATGCCCTTGTGCCTCCTAGTCTGTTGCAGGAAGAAAAAGACATAGTCTACATTTTGTTCCCTGCTTTCCTTAGAGTTCATTGCAGTGTGTTACTCTGCTGCCAGCATCCAGGGAGTAGGATTATTATTCTCGTTGTGTGGATGTTTTCTTTTCCCCGCTGACTGAGAGCCACAAACTTGTCAGAGAGAAAGTCTGATATATTTGTACCTTTGTCACTTTAACGCCTGCCATGAATGTATTTTACATGTAGTCAACCAGGGAAAAACATCTTTCCTTATAAAGAAATTAGGTGTGTTCCCCAAACAGCATTTCTAACAGCCGATTTCCCATATATTGTTCTAGCTTTGACTGTGGGAATTGCATGCTTGCAGACAGCTGTGGAATGATTATTCATGTTTTGTATCTACAAAGCTGAACGTTTTGTTCCTATTCAGGGACAGCGTGGAAGACTTAGCCCAAGTTAGCGGGGAAATGACTTACGATTTCACTTGACCGGACGATCAGTGATCTTTGGAAGGTTTAGGGCCGCCAGAATCGTCAGAAGTGAAGGACAGGTCATGCTCATATTGAAGTCGGTGACATAATTTCTTACTGCTTTAGTGGAATCAATTGTACCACCAGCAACTGAGGGAGAAAAAAAAATATCCCCTAAAACGCAACAATAATTTTCTTACTGGGATTTGAACACTTGAATGTTTCCATTTTTAAGTTGGAGAAAGTTTTACTCCCATCTTTTATCTGGTCTTCCATTTTGGTGCTGGTGTAAACATCAGGCTTCATAATTTTTTTCCTTTTATATATGTATGTACTTTCTTTACATATTTTCCAAAATTACGACTATTGTACCAGCTTTTACAAATGAAACTGAAGAATGCATGCTGATGCCCTTTACAAGAAGAGAGTTAAGTTTTCTCTCTCTCCCATTCTGGTCCAATAAAGGTTGATTTATAAAATGTGGAGCAGACCCCATGGGACACCAGAATATTCAGTAGTTTGGTAAATATGCAGTGATCTAGGATACAGGTTCAAATATTTGCTCCACATTATGCAAGCAAGCATCATTTAAACTAAGATCTCTTTTTCAATGCCTGTTTACCTGTTGGCTTCTCTCTCATTTTTATTTTCAGGATAAGAAAACTGTGTTTGGGCTACCAAAGTGCATCACCTGGGCAAAGTGAAGAAATCAAGTAAAGATAGAAGATGATAATGTACCCTTAGGAGCTGATCTAATGTGAATATTAAATATGCTTATAAAGAGGAAGCTTGGTCTGATTTTTAGCTGGGTAAAAGGCAAACTCTGAGTGTTCCCTCGCATCCATAAGTGTGGTAAGACTAAGGATTTTGTTTTAAGGAATTGTTCCGTGACCTAAGATTAATGGTAATAGTAGAGGTGCTAATGTGTTTATCAGAAACTGTCAGAAAAGAAGTGGAAACATTGCTACCTTGTGCCTCACCTTTCTTTGTTACAGGTCAAGCGAAAGAGTGTCACCAAAGAACAGCCTGTTCTTGACCAGAAGGTGTACATAATGGTGTCTACATGGTTTAGCTGAAATGGCACATTTTTCACATGGACAGTTGTGGACACCTTCTGAGGCCTGGCTTCAACCAGACATCTATGCCCCACCTTGAGCTACTCTTTCTACGTAAAGCCGTGTTGGTTCATGAGCGTTACGTGACGGAGGAAGGCCAGGAGGATGTCCCTTGTCACCCCAACCCTTTGTAACTCCCGCCAAGCTCCAAGTAAGCGCCTGCCAGCCCCCGCTGTGCTCCAGGGCCAAACCTGTTCACCTGTCCCACTGAGGGCCTTTACCACCACGTGGGCACAGGTGAAACTAAGAGGATCCATACGCTTTGATATTTATTTATTCAGGTTACAGAAGTTTGCCTGGTTATTTAGGCAAGGAAAAAAAAATAATCTCAGTGAGGAAAAGGGTGAGCGGCAGAGGTACTAGGACGTGCCTTCCCTCACCTCCCCTCCCCAACTGGACGCTGACCTCGCTCGAGGTGCGGGTCTGCGGTGGCAATCCGCGTTTTCCACAGCCATGGAGCAGGAGACCAAAGCGTGAGACGTGGGGACAGCCACTCCCCCCCCATCCCTCGGCTCCCTCTAACGTCACCCCCGCACCTCTGACAACAGCACCTACGGGAAAACCGCGGCGGCCGGTTTCCCCCTCGTCCCAAGGCGCTAGGGCCGGCTGCGCTTCCCGTACCCGGGAGCTGCTGGCGGAGAGCGGGAGGCCTCGCTCGCCCGGCCGGGGCGGGTTCTGCCGCCCGCCGGCCCCGACCCACAGGCCGCGGCTCCGACGCCGTCGCTTAGCAACGGCTCCCGCCATCCCGGCCAATCGGCGGCGCGCTCGGTAACGGCCGGCAACCCGGAAGCAGAGGGCGCTCTGCCCCGCCCCCCCGGGGAGGAGGCGGGCGGGACGGGGTGGGGGGGGCGGCCGCCCGCTCCCTCCCGGCGGGGGCACCGAGCGCCGCCGCGCAGAGCGGCCACTGTCGCACCCAAGCACCCACCACACCGGCCCGCCCCGCTGTCCCCCTACTATCCCCCTACCCCACAACGACCCAGCACCGCCGTCCGCCCCACCGCCGCGCTCAGGCTCCTCCTGGCCGGCGCGTCCGCCCGGGCCCGGTCCGGCGGCGGCGGCGGCGTGCAGAGAGGGAGGGGGCTGCTGAGCGGCGTGTGGCGGAGCCAACGGGCGGCGGGGAGGGGGGCGGGCGCTGCGGGGGTGTCGGGTTAGAGCGAGGCGTGACCCAGCTGACGGGCGCCGTGCGGAGTCGTGCGGCGGGCGCGGAGCTGAAGCCGGCGGGGAGTAAGCGGCGGCGGCAGCAGCAGAGGCAGACGGCGGCGGCGCACGGCGTCGGTAGCGGTCGGCTCTGGCGCGGCGTCTCATCCACCCCCTCGTGAGCCTGGGGAACCTGCAGCTCAAAGCCGCCGCCAGCCACACCACCATGTACCCCGGCAACAAGCGGAAAAAGCTCTGGCGGGAGGAGAAAGGTATTTACCGCCTTTCCCGGTAAGGGGCCCGGGCCCGCTTCTCCCGCCTTTACCTCACGCTCGCCCGTGAGGAAGGCGCGGGAGGCGGGGGGAGGTCCCGTCCCCTCAGAGCCGCCGTTTGCCGCCGCCTGGGGCTGAGGTGACCGAGGGGGGGGCTGCTCCGTGCTCTCTGCTGTGGCCCCTGGGGTCTCCCACCTGAATCCCCTCTCTCCCCGCCAAAATCCCGCACAGCCGCTGCCCCCTCCGCCTTTCTGCAGCCCTCCCTACCGAGAGGCGGAGGGGGGCCCCGGCTGTGCGGGGATTTGGGGAGGGGGGGGGGTGTCTCTCCCCTCGGTTATCGCTGACTGACTTTACCTGTGAGGAGGGGGCTCTCGGCCTGAAGGGGGGTGTGGCGGGAACCAGCCCCTCTCCTGAGGGCTCCCCCCCCCCCCCCCCCTCCCCAAGTCACCTTGTAGAAGTATTTCAAACCGAAAAGTTCGGCGGCGCATGCCGTCGAAACGTGCCTTCCCCCCCTCCCCCCCCTTCATTATAATGCGTTTTCCAAGGGAAATCGCGGTTTGTCGCTATCGCCGGTGTAAACGCGCTTGAGTTTAGCGCCTGGTGTTGATGGGCCGGGGTGAAATGCTTGGGGTGGGGGGGCTTCCCCACCCCCGGGGATTTATTCCTTTTCTTTCTTTTTTTTTTTTTTTTTTTTTTTTTATTGGGACCCCCACCCTGTGTAGTCTCAGTTCATGAAACCCCAATGTCAAACTCCATAGTGTGAAAACCGTGGGGTAAGCACTTTGTGCAGAGCCCTTACCATTTTTGGTACTTTATATTGATCACCTGGAGAGCTATATGAAAACGAGCAGAGAAATTTGCATGCTGGAAGTATGATTATTGGCATCGGCTGGGAGGAATTGCTCCTTGCTGGGTGTGTTTACAAATAATCTAGAAATATTCGAGGAGGAGGAGGGAAACAAAGCCACACCAGCAGGTCATATTTTAAGTTTTCTTTCTTGTCTTCCATCACCCCTAAGACTGTGTGTGTGTGTTCCAGGCCCAGAGGGCAAAAGATCATTTTGAAGGACAGGATTCATCCTTTTTGTCTGGCAGAAGTCAAGTCCATGTTTCTAAGGAAAAATTGTTAAAACGCAAATCAACTCGTCTCTCGGTAGGTTAGTTATTTCTGTCAAACTCTTCTCAAAGGAAGTGAGTTTTGTTGTGTACTTTTATTCTTTTAAAACTATCTTACAAAGCATCGTTCCATAGTTAAGGTGAGGCAACAAATTTCTACCAGATGTTTGAAGCTTGTTTTCAACAGAGAAGATCTGGTTAAATCTTCTCAGGCATTGCTTATGTGTAATAAACTATAACTGACTTTCCCTGTGCAAGTCCTTAATGCTCTATATCGTTAACCTTCAAAAATTGCTGGTTTAGTGCTGGGGGCAGATGGGGAGAGGTTTCTGGTAGGCTCTGGTGAGTGTTCTCGTTACTCCCACTTGTCTTTTCCAGCTCTGCTTCTGTCTGTGTGAATTCACAGCCTGGCGCGTGAACTCCAACCCTTGGTGAGGAGGCTGGAGGGTAAGATGGAAACCTGACATGCAGGCACGCTTTTGCGGTCTTAGTCAGCTGTGAGGATGATGTTCCCCATCAGTACGGTGATGTTACTGAATGCAAACCAAAGCTCATGACTGCTGGTGAGGTTTTTCTATCCAGGGAAGCATGTTTGTGAGTGCTAGTTGTCCAGAACTCGGTGTCTCTTTGCCTAGTGAGAATGAACAGCATTTGCCAGTCTTCTGCTCCAGTAACTGCTTTCCAGCACCATGCTGGTGATGCTGTCCCTGGGAATTTTGAGTGAGGAGGGCAGAAAAAAACTTATGTGTTCGTTGTTGGCATTGCTCTTCAGCTTGTAGTCCTCTGTGACTGTTTTTACCACGTACCTGCTTTACTAGAGAGGAAAAGTATAGAAGCCCAACTTCTTTCCTTACTGCCTAGACTGTGCTTTTGACATCAAGTCTTTGTTAGGTCTCCATTCACCTTTCCCAGGTACTCCTGAACCCCTGTAAGGCTGGCTATGCTCCCCAGTTCTGGTCTTTCCATGAAGCTGTGAGTGCAATCTTTCTCAGCCTTTTATATTCTGAAGAACTTACTAAAAAGAAAAGGCACTGATTGCTAAATATTGAGTTCAAACCCACTGACAATACGCTCACTTTTCTTAATTACTTTCTTGGTAATTAAGGGTTGGTCCATGTTCTCCCAGGGTGGATCTTGCTTGAGGACTGATGAAACAGAGTAGGAGCAGGACTGGAGTTGATTTCAGAGTCTTACGGCATAGGACTTTCCTGCATAGTTTGCCCACAAACTTTCAAGGCACTTCATAAAGCTACAGGCAGCAAACTGTACTTGCAGCTAAAGCTGTTGGAAGCATCTTTCAGGAGGTTGTGTATTATTAAAACTCAGTTTAAGTTCTCACTGCTGACTCGCAAGAGCAAAGGTTTATAAAACCTTCCTGTAGAGAGGATCTTGTATTTTGATGGCACAGAACTGGCTCTGTAACCCCTTCATCAAAAGGCAGTCAAACTTCCTCAGCTTGTCTGTCCTTCAAACCTGCCATGCACAGATACACACTCTCTCAGGTTTGCCTTCCTGTAGTACTTCTAATGTGCCTGTTAAATACATGGTGTTTTGTATGCTTGAAGATCAAGTAATGGAGTTAAGGGCCTATCTGTTGTGCATAATGGTGATCCTAATCACATGAGTTTTACTTTCGCATTTGTAAATATCCAATTAAGATACCAAGCCTGGATAATAGGAGAGAAATGTTTCTGCCAACTGAAGAAATTGGTAATACTGTCAAAAATATCAAAAGAAACTTATTTTGGTAAGGGAGTCTTTGCTCAAAACCTGCCTTTAGTTATTAGGCTGTGCTGATTGCAGCCTGCATAATTAGGAAACTTTATTTTGCAAATAAACCCCTAAACCCAGTGAAAGTGATCATCTTTTTTTTTTTTTTTTTTTTTTTAAGGTTTGATCTAAAAAGCAGTTTCCATGTTTAACTTGCTCACTGCTGCTCCTTCAACTTGAGATGAAAATATTCTTTTCATATCCATCTAGTCCTTTATGCTAAAGGCAAATAATATGGGTCTAGCCCTCCCCTACACCCCTAAAAACTCTTGAATCATCAAAGAGTATTTATTACTGATTAATGTAATACTAAACATTGATGAGGTGGGGAGGATGTGGCTGCAAAAATCAGGTACGGGGTCTTGCTTAAGCGCCAGGATTGTTTGCAGTGTTGGGCCATTTGGATGTGTTTTTTCTTATCTTAGAACTTAGTCCATTTATAGCAAGGTCTGAAGAAGAATGAATTTGGCAGTAGCCGTCATAATCATACAGTCTTTGAGGCTTTACTTTTCACTAAATGTCTGGAAAAAAGACACGGTGGCTTTCTCAGGAGAAAACAACCATCCATATGTGTTCTAGTGTGGTAACTGAGTGTGTCATATTAATGCTCAAATAAAAATCTCTAAAGCTTAACCCATGCTGCTCACTTTAGACCCAGGTTCTGTTTTGCAGTGCTTGAAATCCAGTAGATACAGTTCATGCTGTTCCTGGCCTGCTTTTTAGAAACACGTGGATGGCAGTGGGCTCTCCTAGCACTTGGGATTATGTTCAACCAGAGTTTGTCAAACTTGCATACTTCTATTGCATACTCTTGGGTAGATATCCTAGTATTTTCTACAGTTACTGATTTTTGGACCAAAATGGGATTAAATGCCACTGGATGGGTCTAAAGCAAATGACAGCGGTTTTCTCATGCTGAAAATTACATTGTTTGCAGAACAAAAAACCCAACCAAACAAAAATGCCTTTCTTATAACTCCAGTCATCTAGAAAGTGACTTAACATTTGCTTTAGTTCTAATTTCTTTTGTAACGTAGTAGCACTTTGTTAATTTTGGGCCCTGTTCCCTGCCTGTACTTGCTGGCACTGGTAAACTCGTTTCACAGTATCACAGTATCACAGTATGCTAGGGATTGGAAGGGACCTCAAAAGATCATCTAGTCCAATCCCCCTGTCGGAGCAGGAACACCTAGATGAGGTTGCACAGGAAGGCGTCCAGGCGAGTTTTGAATGTCTCCAGAGAAGGAGACTCCACGACCTCCCTGGGCAGCCTGTTCCAGTGCTCTGTCACCCTCACTGAGAAGAAGTTTCTTCTCAAATTTAAGTGGAACCTCTTGTGTTCCAGCTTGAATCCATTACCCCTTGTCCTATCATTGGTTGCTACTGAGAAGAGCCTGGCTCCATCCTCATGACATTCCCCCTTTATATATTTATAAACGCTAATAAGATCACCCCTCAGTCTCCTCTTCTCCAAACTAAAGAGACCCAGCTCCCTCAGTCTTTCCTCATAAGGGAGATGCTCCACTCCCTTAATCATCGTAGTTGCCCTACGCTGGACTCTCTCCAGCAGCTCTCTGTCCCTCTTGAACTGAGGGGCCCAGAACTGGACACAATATTCCAGATGTGGTCTCAGTAAAAATGTTTCAATTTTGATCTTGATAACTTTTTTTTTTTAAAGCTCTGGTTTACAAATGCAGAACCAAAAGAATAGACCTTAATACCTGAAAACTCTCTATAAAACACCGATTCCCTACTTAATAAACTTGCTTTTAGTTCTCGACTCCTTGAATTAAAGTGGCAGGAAGAAGAGCACAGTAGCGATGGGGGGAGGAAGAAGTCTGGACAGTTGAGAGAGTGGTGAAGAGGCATTTTTGCTGAACTGGGATATCCAGAAATAGGCACATGCAGTTGTTTAGATGCGCTGTGTTTAGCTCCTGTTACTTGTAACTCATTGACTCACTTGTGCTTGGTTCTCTCAAATAGGATTTAATTGCATCGAGGACACTGAATTGGTCACTACTTGGCCAATGTGCAGGAATATATGAAAGCTTGCAAAACCTTTTTTATTTCTCTTTTCCCCTAAACAGAGCGTTTGCTGAAGATGACCTTGGAAGAAAGACGCAAAGAGTACTTAAGGGATTATGTTGCATTGAAAAATATTCCAACGTGGATGGAAGACTTAAAAAGTAGGAGTGAAAGTGATGGTAAGTGGAATAGGAGAATCTTTTTACCCATTCTGTTTCTCAGCCTGAAGTTACTTTTAGGAGGGCCAAGACTTAGAAGCTGTGTTGTTGCTAGCAGTGGCAGCCTAACATGGGGACAAGAGCACTTTGGGAGCGGGGAGGAAACCCCAACAAAACTCCTTAAAGCCTCCCTGGTGTCCACTAATTCTGCAAGTATCCCCAGGCAGAGTCATCATAATACTGATACCCTTAAGTGTGTAAAATAGCTATTCTCTGCATGAGTCTTGCTTTCCAGATACTCCAGCAGTCAGCCATGCCTAATGAACTTTGTCTTTGAAACTTAGGGAGCGTAACAGTACAGGGAATCTGGGCAAAATAGTGTTGTTCTTGTAGGTAGCTGAAAAGCAGAGGGAAATTGGGCAAGTTGTGTTGGTTCCTGAAAATCGAGAAATGGGAGAAGATTGGATTTGAAGCTCCTGTTAATTATTTATAGTCCTGCCAGCTTTCTTAGGCTGAGAACATCAGCGTAGCCTGGACTAACTTTCCTTCTCTTAGCATGTGCAGTGTTACCACGATTATGATCATCAGTAGAGTTGTCTAAAATACTTGCAGTAAAGGCTGACCAAAAGTGAGAGTCTGATTCACTTGCATAGAGAATTCTGTATGTAATTCTGTAGCAGTGCCTCGTTCTTTGTGTAGTTCTTTATCTGCAGAAGCATATGGAAGAAGAGGGACTCTTTCTGAGCTGGTTTCCTCCTCCTTTTTTCTTTCTGTGTTTTGTTATCGTACTTGGCTGAAGCTTGTGTTTTTTGGAGGGGGATCTGACTATGAGACCTAAAGCATTTCCAGCTTCTACACATACAGGACTAGTTTTTTGACACTTTTGTTATCATTAAGAGCAAATACTGGCCTGCGTGAACAGGTGTGTAGAGTAATCTTGTGGCTGCAGATGAACATGCTTTTTATGATAACACTCCAGGTGAGATGAGGCCTGGAACTAATAATCTGTTTGTAATAAAGTCGGAAAGCTGTAACACTTTTTCCAGTACAATCTGGAGGAGCTGACAGATTTGCAGATGCCATTGTTGTAAACAACTAATGCTATAATCTAAATCTAAAAGCATCTTTAATGACTTTTGAAGTGAAAATACGTCAGAGGTTGCTGAGCTCTTTAACAGTGATCCGTAGTTGTGTTACAACAGTACCCATAGACCTCTTTCTCCTATTAGAGTAGATCTTTTATATCTTACAACATCAAGAGGCCTATCCATCTGAAAAACAAAAGCGGCATAAAAATAAAAAATATTACCTGACTTCTCCAAGGTTTGTTTTGGAGGCCTGGGGTACATGGGGATATGCGGTATATTGTGGTTTAACTGGGAGATTCTTTATCTGTTCTAGCCTAAACTATGTGTTTACTCTAACTACTCTCAGGTCCTGTATAATGTGCCAAAATTCACAGATCTTGTATTAGTTGGGCTGCTGAACGTGACAAGGTGTGGATTTATGTTGTGATTGCTGTTACACTTCACATAAGCAAAATGTCAGTGTCTAATATGCGGGTATTGAATCATGGCAGTGGTGAATTTATTTTCTTGTAGCTGCTCTTGCGTTCTTTCTGTTAGTACCCAGTACACTGCAAAAAATGCTCGAAGGCAAAAGTTGTGCTGAAACACTTCTCTGCTACTTGAAGCTTTTGTTATACTGTACATTCAGGAGAAAATATCCGTAGTCACTTGTTTTCTTTGATGTATTTATTGTAAAGAAGCCATGTGGAATAGTGAAATTCTAGAAGGTTAGACTGCTGAAATGCTTCCACATTACAAATGATCAGTGCAATTAAAAGAAATGATACATACTAATGTGATTATTACTGCATCTGTTTCAAACTTTATTTCTTTTAAAAGTTAACCCCACTTTGAAGGTATCAAGAATGTGCAAGAACTGCCTTTTTGAGTTGAGATATTGAAAAGTTAGAATTTAAGTCTTCTTGCTGATGAGAACTTATGCTCCCAATCTTGGGATATACTTGAGGCAACTGGTACAACCTAAATGAGACTCTGGAGAGATGAAGTGAAGCCCCAGGTATGATGAAATAGGTGATGACTTGACAAGGCCATGCCCAAGTTCTGATATTTTCTTCAATTTCTTGTAGTGACAAACTAAACAGGTCTGAAGCTGGGGGGAAAATCCTCTGCATGCTTGACAAGCCAAAACAGCAACTGATGGGGAATATGGAATAAGTTCTTTACCATTTACTTCTAACACTGTATACAGTGAAAAAAATGACAGATTGATTAGTTAAGTGTGGAGTGGCTGTTCAGGAAGAGTGATGAGGGGAAATCAAGAAAGGAACCAAGAACAAATAAAGTTGAAGCAGGTGCAATCAATCAGCTGTGGGAGAAGGAGAGAGCATCTGGGCTGGTAATAGTCCCTGTAGATACTCAACTGGAGATTAAGGGTGTTCAGTACTACACAAATTCTTGTACTGACTGTTAGGGAAAATTTTGTGAATAATATAAAAAGCTTTATGGTACCCATTTTTAAATGTGAGTGACTCGCTGGAGGGTCTAGGGACATTCCGGTTAGGCACACGTTTTTGTTGTATGGAATTTTAAGAGAAGATTATTGAAAAACTTGTGTGTGGAACTGCTGAGAGTGAAATTACCTGAAAGGTTCATGTTGGGAAGGAACCAACCTGACTGCTATGATACCTGTGCATGCTGCTTATGGATAAGTTTGGAGAACATGCATTAGTTTGTGGAGGAAAGTGTTTCTTCCTCACCCCTTCTCCTCTACCCTTTGATACGAAGTTGTGTTCAGAACTAAATTCTGAAGAAAACTTGTAAAACTTGGAATAAATTGATGTTAAGGTAAGTTTTGGCAAGGCTGGAAGTCTTTAACAGAGGGATGTGTAACAAAGTAAAGGCTTCTGAGGAGTGAAGTTAGGGAATTCCAAAGGGCAGCTGACAAGGACTTTGTCTTTTGTTTATAGCAGCAAAGGTGTTTGAAAACATTTGGAAGTTGAAAGCAGCAGGGTATAGTTTTTGTCTTTGTTTTGCTCTCCTGTGACTAAACCAAAACCCTATGATTTCTGCAGGTGTCCTCATATGGACATGACTAGCCATAAGAAATTAAGCTGGGGTGTGTTTTGGTGTGGAATTTTGGTCAATGTTTCTGATACATTTTGACTGGAGGGGACGGGGCAGGACACAAGAATGCAGGGACTAAGCCTGGTCCCCACTGCCCTGAACTGAGGGAAGCAAGTTGACGTGGGTACATGCATTTCCAGAAGGACTATGTTGTCAGCACCCCTGGGTTTTGGTGTACAGCTTGCCAGGCTGCACAAGTGGATCTCAGAGATCAAGTATCGTAACGTTGTCCCTTTTCTTTCCACTGCTGTTGTGGTCCTCTTTAATGTCAGAGGGGATTGATTGTAGGAAGGGAAAAATGGCAACTAAGATGATTGAGGGATTGGAGCATCTCCCCTATGAGGAAAGGCTGAGAGAGCTGGGACTCTCTAGCCTGGAGAAGAGAAGGCTGAGGGGAGACCTTATGGCGTACAAGTATCTCAAGGGTGGTTTGAAGGAGGATGGAGCCAGGCTCTTTTCAGTGGTTCCCAGTGACAGGACGAGGGGCAATGGGCACAAGTTGGAATGTAGGAAGTTCCGTTCAAATACACGGAAACACTTCTTTACGGTGAGGGTGACAGAGCACTGGCACAGGCTGCCCAGGGAGGTTGTGGAGTCCCCTTCTCTGGAGATTTTCAAGACCCACCTGGATGCAGTCCTGAGTAATGTGCTCTGGGCAATCCTGCTTTAGCAGGGGAGTTGGGCTAGATGATCTCTAGAGGTACCTTCCAACTCTGAAAATTCCGTGATTCTGTGGAAAAAAAAAAAAAATCTTGTTCTTGAAGTAGTTCTGTAAACGTAAGCTTTCTTTGTTTTAACTGTATTTATTAAGGAAATGAGGAGTTGTCCACTTTGGAAATAATGAGCCTGTCATACAGGGCTGGATAATACGCATATACTGTAATCCATCGTTCCTCCCACTACTTATCCTTCAGATACGCCAGAGGCAGGCATGTCTCATCTGTTCTGTTGTGTACTTTGAAGTAGAGTTCCTTCCTGACAACATGTGAATAACGGACTTGTTTTTGGAAGCTTGGAAATTTTTATACCTTTATTTCAATGCTATTTATTGTATACCACTTATGCTAGGCAGTCAACCTGTATGGCAATGGTAACATATGTTTTGTGGTGCTTGCTGAATAAAATGCTACCATGTAGATGAGTAACTAGAGTGTTTTTTGAAGTTAAATATGTATACTATCTTTTTCTTGGGTACACAGTTATTCCTGAAGATGTATTTACTTTTCAGTGGGGAATGTGAGAGGTGACTTCAGAAAACTTTTTCTGGAAAGCTTTCTGAAAAATCAGGGTCTTGGGAATTCTGTTGTCACTGAGTTTTGTGTGTCCCTGGTAGAAAAATGTTTTGTTACACTAATGACATAATTGAGAAAATGGAATAAACTATATAGTTTAACTCAAGGCAGCTGTCAGTCCTGCTGACTCTCACAGCCTCTGGGATTTGTTGGTATAGCAGTGGTGCCAAGAAAACAGCAAATTCGGGTGATGGTTTAAAGATATTTTCTAATGGTAAGAACTATTTTTGATTGGATGAAGTTAAAAAGGAAGGACATGGTAACTGTTGAACTGTTGAGGTTTTTTTTGGTGTTGTTTAAGATTAAATGACACGAAAGGTCTGCAGTCCGTTATTTTTGTTTGTTGTTTTTTAAGCAAGTCTTGAAGTATGTTTAGATGTTTTGTCAGCCTCTGGATTTTCTTAATCTGCTATATTTTTAGAAAATTATATGGTTCAAACTGTATTCAAATTAATCTACTTTAATTCTGAGGGATTTAGGTATAATAGTAAGGTTTGGATTTAATAAAAGTGTCTTTGTACTATGAATCTGTAGCTTTCTAAATATTAACAGTGAGTTGACACAAGATTATAGGGACAAAGCATCTAGATGAGCCACTTAAAAGACTTCATGCTGAAAAGAAAATGTGTGGTAATATTGAGCTCTGTGGACCAGTGTTTCTTGAGATGGTTAACTAACTGCAGGTAATACTGGACTCTGCAGGGCATCTCCTTGTGGCCCTGTTTGATGTGAAAATCTGTCCTGCAGGGACCAGGAATCAAGGTGATGATCATCAAACAGCCTTTGGAAAGAAATGCCACTATTAAGCTGCAGTGAAATTCAGGCAGACATCTACAAGTGAGAAATAGCATCTCTCTAAACCACTTGTTACTTTCAATGAGTTATATAGAAAAAGGAATTATCTTCTACTAGAGCATTTAAGATTGTCAGAAGTTGCCCGGCCATCAGTGAGTTCTGTCTGTAACAGCTATGTGAAACCAGTATACTTCAAGACCATCCCCCACCAAAAAATCCAAACCCATCAGCTTGCATTGTCTTTTTTTTCCTCGTAGTGACTTTAACAACTGTCATTAGAACAGATTTCTAGCCGAGTGACAAGGATGAAAGTAAATCGAGACACCTTAGCTCAATGTGATGCTTGCTATCTGTCAGTCAAAGAAAATAGTACCTTTTGCTATGAAACTCTTTGGTTAAGTTCACAGTACAAAAGTTTTTCTGCTGCATTCACATACAAAACTGCAATAAGTTGTGTGCCACAGTTTAGGATCTCCTGCTATTAGCTGTGGCCTTGAATGGGAGTTCCAGCTTCGCTGAAATTCAGTGCTGTGTTTGGTTTTGTCCCTACTTTTCACATATTGGCATGCTGCTCTGTTACTTGTGCTAAACACCTTATCACAAGGTCTCTTGAAGACTAGTGTGTTTAGGGTTAGAAAGCTGTGTAGTTCAGATGCATGTGGAGATCACTGTTTATTAATTGCTGTGTAAAATAGCTGGGGGAGGTCCACTAAAAGACTAACATCTGCGGCTTCTATGAATTGTGTGAAGATCATGGTAATGAAGTATTTTGAATACTTAGGAAATGACATGCCTTTTGTGGAAGGGGCTATAAATCTGTTTGCTCATTTCTGTTGTCTTTGTTATGCATATATTAAGGAAGCAGCAAAGGAATTGGAGTGGTAACAACACCAAACCATGTTTGCAGCCTATTAGTCTGTTCAAAAGTTGTCCAGGAGTCTGTGCCCGTGGCGTAATGTGGAGTGACCTTAAGGCTGAGGTGGTTTATATTTGGCTGCAACAGATATCAACGGCTGCCAGAGCAATAGGGAGTAACTGGAGTCCTGCGTGCTCTGCTTCTCCCAGGCTCTTGGCTGCCCTTTGGGGATCTGTCCTGAACAGATACAAAGCTGCAGAGCGGTACAAATCTGGGATCTACTGACCCCCCACACCTTTCTGTCTTCCTAAATGTCTACCTCGGCTATTCTTTTCAAAAGATAGCCTTGCACAGTGCATAGATGGGAAAAACTCTTCAGGTGCAAGTTTACTTGAGTATAAACTGAGAAATAACCAGGGAGGTTGGTTTGTTTTTAGAGGAAAGTATTTGTACCTAGTTAGTGATATCCTTGATATAAGTGGATAAAGCAGTGTGTTTAGTACAGTGGGGGGAAGAAAACTACAGTGAACAAAAGGAACCAATATGGGTTCAATTGACCTTGTAATTCCCCAGTGTGCTGCATGCATATAACCTTTATAGCATGGGTAAGCTGTCAAAGAAATGATGCTTGCCTTACAGTTTTCTTTTTAAAGTGTTTTGGGGAAAAACAAAAGAATCTTGCTTTCAGCAAGTGAGAGATTATTATTAAAAAGCAAAAAATCAGCTCTGTTTATATAGATTAAAAACACATAATCCAGCGTGGCTAATCCTCTCTCTAAGAAAGTAAATCACTTGTCTTTGATGTAATGAGGACGATGATTTCTTTTTAAGCTGCTGTTCCGTGATTTTTTTTTTTTTTAAAGTTAACTTCCATGCAGCGTTAAGTTTATATGGGTCTTTGATAGAGTTAGAATTTTGTGGCCCTTTTACATGCAGCTGAGAGAATGCTCTTATCTGCAGTGGCAGCCAGCTCCTCGAGGGGCAAGAGTTAAACTTGGAAAGGATGCTGCTCTCAACAGTAAATTAGTATCCTTATTGAAGCTCTGCAAGCTCTCAATGTGTTTTAGAGAGTAATAGTAGGTGGAGATGCAAAAGGAAGTTAAGCATGTCTTTGCCAGAAACAATCTTTCTAATGCTTAAGTGCTGGTGACGTGAATCTTGAACAGATGAATAACTCCCAAGCTTCTGTCCCATGCAATGAGAGAAACAATCCTTTTTTTTTTTTTTTTTTTGGTAGCTACTGAACATCACTGTGCACTGAAGTTTTGTACAGAGGTCCCTAAGGAAGTACTAACCAGAGTTAGAAAGTCCAGATGATGCAGTGTGCTGTCAGCTGGTAGGCTTGTTGAGATTGTGAGGAAGGATGGCATTAGCAGCAGTGATGCTGTGTGTAAGTCAGTATGTGCTGTTCCTCAGAAATTGCTCAGAAAGTGTAGGGTTTCTCAAGTTCCAGTCTGGAGTGTTTCAGTGGCTGACTTGTCTCATATTCAAGACTTCTAAGGGAAAGAAGAAGAATAGTAACTCTGAGTGATGTAGTTTAATATGGGCGTGTGTGAAGAAGTAATAGGTTATACATCTTTGCTTCCAGTAATTTGTGTTTGTGTATGTCTATCTTTTCTCCTTTTATTATTTTTTTTCCTCTCCCATTCTCTGTGTATAAAGGATGAGCTGCTTTTGAGCATGGGGGATTGCAAGATCAAATAGCCAAATGAATTTCCTGCCCTAAAAAGGCAGTTTCAGTAAGTAATCTAGTTTTGCTCAGTATCTTGACTAATGCCATAATCTATACTTTATGATGGATTGTGGCATATGTCCTCACAGTCTTTTGCGGACAGATGTGATCCAGTGTGCCAGCCTGACTAAAGCCATGTGTCTATGCTTAGGTTGAGGCCAAGATCAAGCTGTTAAATCATACCATTGTCATGGCTTACTAGTGTAGACCTGTTGCCCTGTCAACTGGCTACATGGCTTTTGGATATCTTCAAGTGTAGCTGGGAAAAGCTGATGTCCTCCTGCAGAAGACTGGGAGCCTCTTTTGGTAAGACTGTGAGAGACTGGTATGGCTTGTCTTAATTCATTGTAGCTTAGATATGACAGGCATTTATGAAGGTGCTGAACTTTTGCTTCAACTAGGATTTGCTGCCTGGGGCTAATAATAATTGGCAATCACACAGGGTAGGGCTTGTCAACTGCTGCTGTCTCGATGTAGGAGGCTTGTGTCAAGTCTGAAAATTAGCCACCATGGAAGGATACTGGCTTAACTCCCTTGGTAAGGTAGGGTTAGGGTGATCACTGATGCGGTTCAGGCTTGCTGAGCTCTCTGTTTGGATCATATTAACCAACTCTCATGCATAGCTGTGTTTGCTTTATGCGCAATTAAACTCTTGATTACACATGTGTTAAAAACCCAATCATTGGAAACCAGATAAGCTTGGTTTCCCTTTTTTTGGCTCACTAGAGCTGAACAGCTTACCACGTAGAAATGTCTTTAACAAACCAACTAACGTCCGAATAAGTTGTTGTAGTACTTCCTATGTGAAGTTATATGTGGCTTTCTCTGTGAGAAGGCATCAAGCTGATGTGCAGTTGGAAAATCCAGTTGACACAGAACTCTTCAGCCCTGTAGGAAGTGCTGCATGCAGACACATTTCTTACCATGCACAGAAAATGCTCTTCTGTGCTGGAGAGAAAGCTTAACAATCCAGTTTATATATAAAAATTCTATTTTGCATATCTTTAAAAGCCATTGACATTACAATTTTATGTGTGGCTTCATTTCACTAAGAAATATTTCTTATTTAAATGTGGGGGGGAAGCACAGTGTTTGTGCACAGAAAAGGTACTGAGACTTGCAGCTGTTTCGTGTTGACTTGGCACATTTGCAGAAGTGTCACAAGGAACTTTGCCAAAGTTTCCAGATGTTTGGTTTTTTTTTTTTTTTTGTGGACAAGTTGCTATAGAATGCACATCTTGGCCATACCAGCACAAGGTTTGATTTTACAATACATTTCTTTCTGAAAGTGGAAGTCATTCTCTACATGCACCTTTGCACTATTAGCATCTCTAGGAGTTCATGATCAAACATTGAGTTAGAAAAGACTGCTCTATAGTTCACCAAGAGGATCCTGTCCAAAAGACTCAGTCCATCTATAATGCATGTATGAAGAAAGCATAGAACTGGTTGCACATCTGTCTTGCTTTAAAACATTTACCTGCCTTATCCTTCCCTTTGCTTTTTCACAGAGGCTTGTTTATGCAAATATGGGCATTTTTGATTGCTTTTTTGGTACTGATGGTTAGTCTGTAAAGGTGTTGTAAGCTACTTGTTTTTCTGTTTACTGCACAAATACGACTTGTAGTTGAAATTCAGCCTATATTGGATTTATTCCTGTATGCTTAATGTCATCTTTTCTGTATGAATAAGGTACTCTTTAAAAAAGACACTGCTCGTACAAACATATTGTGTGGTGTGGTGCTGTCCTTTTGTGGGAATACTTAGTGAGTGTACATCAACTGAAAGCAAACCCCAGATTTTATGTAACAGTCACTGAGGGTGTGGATCAGTTGTGTTTAAAGAAAAAGTAGAGTGCCATTATTTCCCCCCCACCCCCTTTCTGCATTGCTACCAGAGTTCTTATAGGAGAAAGTTTGTAAGTGTATTGCAAATAACTAAATCCAGACAGAATAGGTGGTGCTCATCAACATATGCCTATATTGACTTAAGGGCTTTGAGGTTTGGTGTGCCTTTTGTTTCCAGGTAGACATGCAGAGGAGGATAGAGGAAGAGCTAAATCTTTTTCTTAACTGCTAGTGAGTTTGTAACTGCTTGCGAGTTTGTATTACTTTCTGGTTTTCAAGTCCTTAAAGTAAGTGAGTATGACTTGCAACACTAGTGGGTCTTGGTAGAGTCCTCTTTAAATATTGAAGATATTCTTCTGTACCTTGCTGTTTGGATTGTAGCCTTATTGTTTCTTAGGGTAGCAAATTACATGTGGTATCTCGGGGAGTAGGGAAGGGGAAAGGCTGCAAGGTAAGCGCTACCCAAGCCTAATGTCTTCATGCAGAAAACATTGTCTTTTGTACTTGCATAAAAACTTACCTATCTGTCCTCTGGTACTGGAAAACCGTAAGTTCCTACTCCTGTCTGGTAAGCAGTTGTCACTATATCTCATGCAGGGAGGTTCTTGAATGACAGTGCTATGAAATATTTGCCTCCAGTTTTGCAGAAGTTTCGTGGTTTGCTGGTAGTAACTTTTTATTTCCAAGCTCCACAGTAAGTACTACAGACGGCTGTAATGCTCAGCTAGAGAAGCTGTTGCTTAGCAATGGTGTAGGGAATTAACAAAGCAGAGAATGTAGAGTAAAAATTGCCTGACTGCTTAGTAAGCTAATGAATGAAAGCAAACGAATTTGTGGTTTTGCACTGTAGACTGATTTTAATTTTGCTTGATGCTGTATGTGCTGTTCATACCTATTAAAAATGGGTTTTCACTTCTTGGTAAATAAAATAGATGCTGCTGAAGACCGAATACCTGGTTGCTCATGAAAAGGCATTTTTTTCCCAGCCAGTTTCTACAGCTGAGTGAAGGAATACCGTGCTGCTGGTAGCGCAAGTCTTGGATGAAGGCTCCTAGTTATCCCAGGAGGTACTGGATTGATTTGAACATACTAGGAATACTGGTATGAATGCTGTGATACTACCAAGACACAACCCTTCCAGTGAAGGTGTTCTGCTTTGTCTTTGAAACAATCTAGCAAAGCAGCATCACCTGTAGTCTTCAAGCTTTATAGAAAAGTATCAATGTATTTCTGTGAGGCAATGAACAGTGGTCTAAAGGAGTGTGATATGTTTTTCTTTCAATTTTTGAACTTCCGTTGTTAATTACAAGTTCTCTGTAGTAGATGGAGGTTATAAAGTATTGTGTTGGAGATGATGCAGTGTAGTACTTGCCTCCATGTGACCTTGGTTGACTATTTAATGTACTTCAGTACAACTCACTGCTATTCTGGAGGTGTGAAGAAGGATTGGAAGAAGGATCTGTGTATTGAAATTCTTGCTATCCTTCAGATTGAGGTACTGATAATCAGGTTTAGGCAAGAACTTAGTAAATATGCTATCCAACAACATTTTTATTCCAATATATCATCACAGTTTTGAATCCCTCTGAAGGCTGACATTAAAAAAAAAAACCAAAACCCAAAACAACCCCACAGAAAAGAAAACCAACCAAACAAGACAATGATTGAATGAATTTCTTCAAGTACGCTAGGCGCAGCTCCTTCTGGGTCACAGCTAAACCAGCAGCCATTCTTATGGACCCTAAATCATGAAATCTCAAGCCAGCAGAAGCAAGCATAGCAACTGTAGCAGCTGGATGCTGACTCTCCGAGTAAACACACAAATACCCTAGGGCCTCAGCCTACTTATGTCGTGTCTTTGCTGTCACTGTGCATGCCACTGAAGTGAGAAGACTTTGATTTCTGAATTGACAATTGTGTGTCCCTGCAGACTAGGTTGCATCACAAATAAGGAATACATTCTCGATTCTTTTCTTATTCTCCTTGTTTGTTATTACTGCTTTCTCAAACTTTGGTCTTTGGTACTTCTGCGCTCCACACCAAGCCTTCCCTTGTTTTACAGAAAACTTCAGAAAAATGGCAAGCTTCTTCATTCTCTCTCCTTCCTCTGCCTCCAGACTTAAAGGGTTTTTTTGCTTCTCAGTGTTCTTGAGGGGACATACAGAGCTGTGTAGGATAGATTGAAGAAAAGGTTGGAACACAGTAAGGACTATGCAAGACCTTTGTAACGCAAGAATAACTGTTTTGCATGAGCGTTGTGTGGGTTGTTAGGACTGACTGGCTATTTTCTATCAATTCTCATGGTATATCACTCTTTAATGTTTAACATAGTCTTGAATGGCTCCGGTTCAATTGGGGCTGACAAGTAGAAGCTCGTATTTACAACCCTGTTTGAGGGCTGCTGATAGTTACATTACTACATTTAACTTAGACCAAATGAGTTAGTTCTGGGCTTTTTGCAGTAGCTGTAGTGGGGTGTGTTATAGCACTGTTGAACTCGATTACGGTGTGGTTCATTGGATGTGAGCTCCTTTGTTAACCAGTGGACATCCGTTGATGCTCACATCCTCAGATGAGGGTATTTCAGACCTCCTGAAAAACCTTGAATGGGAGATACTGTGACCTCCTGACCTGGAAGGTGGGGCAGAGTGCAACCTCAGCAAATTTGTGAATAGTACAAAGTGGGACATGTGGCTCATCTGGTGCATCAACTATGAAGGTGATTAAGGGACTGGAGCATCTCTTCTGCAAGGAGAGGCTGAGAGATCTGGGGTTTAGCCTGAAGAAAAGGCACCCCAGATGGGATCCAATCAATGTTTATAAACATATGTTGGGAGGGTGTAAAGAAGATGGCTCTAGACTAGATGGCGGTACACAGTGACAGGGCAAGAGGCAACGAGCACAAGTTGAAAGAGGAAATTCTTTCGGAGCGTAAGAAAACAAAACCACACAGTTACTGTGAGGGTGGCTGAACACAAACAGGTTACTTAAAGGCATCGTGGAGTCTCTGTCTTTGGAGATAATCCAAATCCAACTGGGACAGGGTCCTGGGCAAATTGCTCCGGGTGACCCTGCTTTGAGTGGGGAGGTTGGAGTTGATGATTTCTAGGGGTCCCACCTACCTTTATCCATTCTGTGATTCGTGGTCTCTGTATGCCTCATAAGCTTTGTACTTGGCTAGAGTCCCCAGCTAATCCAATTATGCCACTTTTGTAATTAGCTGAAACAGAGCATATTGGCAGAGTGTGTAGTCAGGGAGAAGGTGTTGCTGTTCATCATCCAGTGCCTTTGACTTGCACGATGTGCTGCATTTTTGGCTAGGTAGAGAGTGATTTGTCTGCAACAGATGTTTCTTCCTTGTGCTCAGGTTCTGATCTCGTTTAAGTCCAAGAAGTGATAGAGCAAATCTGTACTACAAATCTGAAGTACCAGAGTGCATCTGTGAATGCTTTCCCCCTGGTGATGGAACATATGGAAATAATGCTTATCTTGATTTAGATAAGCAATTGCCTTTCCTGTACAATCATCCACGGTTAGTAGGAGTAGAAGCAGGCATGTAATGTAACAGATCTTACAATCTGTCTTTTCTAACGCTTTGTAAGCCTATGCAGAAACAAATGGAATGGAAAGCTGTGTTAAATGTGAGGTTAGTAATTGCTACTAGTTTGTTATTTTTAATCTGTACAAGACACTTGTAAAAACAAAGCATTAAAAAAAAAAAAAGCACTGAAGGGAAGAGTGCACAGAGAATGTAGCAGAATGGTTGCTGTACCCTTCCCCGTGGTCAAATGCACTCTTAAAGCTTGCTCGACTCCTTTGTTTTTTTCAGCAGCCCAAGAAGTGGAGCAGTGTCTCAATCCAGCCTTTGCTGAGGATTCTCCTAGGAGTGGAAGGGCTGGCTCTTGTCTGGCATCGGTGGTGGGACTCCTGTCCCTTGCTCAGGCTCTTCTCCCAGCGCTTTTTCCAGATGGTGTTATAGACTGCTGTTGGAGAAGCCTTCCTTGTGGGGATACGTGTTTCTACTAGTAGCTGTTGTAGCAGGGATGAGATACCAGACAGACTTACTATTTATTTTTAACTTGAAACGAATTTATTTCCTTCAGCTGTGAATTCTAAAGCTGACTATAAATGATGAAACTCTCCCATTTTCAGCTTGGTTTCTTGCAATTCAGTCTGTTACTCTTGTTTTCATGGACTATAGGAAAAAACCATTAAGTTGTCTGACTTGTTAAACAAAATTTCATTTTAATAGTGCAAGCCTGTGAGCCCAACTGCTGTAAATCCTTTTTACTTGTTCTTTCTTTGACTTCTGCTCGTCTGCTTTTGCTTGTGGAGTGCCAAGAGCCTCTTTTCTTTGCCATAGGTATTGCTTTATACTATGGGGTTTTAATAACTATTTTTACTACTCTGTGTGTGCTCTGCTCTTTAATTATCAAATAGTTTAAAAATGAAAATGTGTTTTTAACAGAAGTTCTTCCAGCTGTAGGTTTTTCTCCTCCCTTTGGTTGCAAGCTCTTTGGTATTGCTGTAGGGATTTCTGTAATTGGATGCCTGAGACCTGTTTCAAAAATTAAGATACTTTAAAGTGTTCTAGACTTTAAAATCCTGGATATTTTAGCAGTGACTTGAATTTGAGTTGATTTTACAATGAAGCTAGGTTTGTGCCATTCTTTTGCATTGCACCAGCCGAGCATATTCATGCCCTTTATGGGGGCTCCCTCTAGTGAGCTGTTCTGAAAGTGCTTTTTTTCCTCTTCGTTCCTGAAGAACTTTCTGCGTTTTCTTTCCAAGTGTGTTTTTTGTTCACTAAATCTAATGCAATTTTCTGCATACGTGTAAGATATAAGGGTCGTTTTCCTTTTATGCGGGCTAGAAGGAATTATAAAGTAAAGCTGAGGGATAGGAATGCCAATTTACTGTACTTTGGGTTAAGACCTCAGCTGAGGAAGTTCATACTTCAAGAAGGATGTGGCTAGAAAGAGCTCCGAGGTGTTGGGAGCATGGTTAAAGGCCCAAAGGGTGTGACCTAGGAGAAAAAGCTAAGTTGGGTTGTGTAGACAGAAGGATGGAAATGGTGGGGTGGATCTGGAGGGGAAAAATGGTGGTGCGACAAAGGTTTTCAACTGTTTATGGTGAAGATTTTCCATTCTGATATATTCCTGAGGCTGGGATGGGGAGGAGGGGACAGGATAGGATGGAACCTAGAGCGTTTGTGGTGTCTCCACTGTTGTGTGTCTTTAAAAAGAGCCTAACAAAATAGATTTTGGTAAGAATGTGACAGGATCAACTCTATCCTTGGTGCCTGTGGGTACACAGGTGATTTAATGACCATTGGCTTTGCTTTCTGATAGGAGCTACAGTAAGCTTGTTTGCAATACTAAATTGGTTTGTGTTTTGTTAGTTTTTTTTTAAAAAAAAAATAAATCTGTATTAATGCTTTGTTTCTGTCTTTGATGTTTTTCAGATATTGCTACACTTCCCTTGCAGACATTGTTACTTGATTTATTTATATTTTTCCTGTCAAAGTCACCCCAGAGAAGGGATGGATAAGTTCTGAACTAGGGCTAGTTAGGCAGAGGAGGAAAGTTTGAGAATGATTTAGTTCAGAAAACTGTCAGAGAGGCTGACTAAGCACTTGGGGGGCGGGAGGGGGAATTCAAAGCTTAGTCTCATGAATTGCTTTCATGTTGGGTGTTTCCTTAGGGTTCTGTTAAGTTCTCACCTGCTTGTGAATATGCAGATTTTTAGCATGTATGTGGGGTTGCTTTACACCTTAGCGTCTCACTTTGCAAATTTAATTTCATTTCTTTCAAATGAATAGACTTGAACAGACTGTAGTTATGCCTACAGTCACTTTACGATAGTTTCTATTGTGTGATGTGAGTGGAATTTAGAAAGGCATTTCAAAAGTTTGTGAATATTCCATTTACCCTCCTCTTTAATAGTTTTCTTTGTGCCAATTCATTCTTTGAATTAATCTCAATCTGAAAGCTGTAAATGGCTGTGAAATCTACCTGTATGGGAGAGCATTGCTCTGCTGATGCTTTTAGCCCAAGGTCTTGAATGAAGTAGGGCTTTTTACTCCAGAGACAGGGGTGGCATTAACTGGTACTGGGAAGTTATCAGGGATGAATACTCTGCGATTGCACTGTCTCAGAAATCAGATAGCTAGACTTTACATGAACATACCCTGTAAAATTCACATTAAACAAAATGGAAAAAGGGTTTATTTGCTTTTGTCATGCACACATAATTGTAATGAAATATGTGAAATATTAATGTGCTTAAACTGCACATTTATAATCCATTTATAATCCATTTATAATCCTTACCGTTCACACAAATAACTTTGCACAAATTCTGAGATGAAGGAAGAAAAATGAGTAACAAAATTGACTGGGAGGAGGTAGGAAACAAGATGGCCAAACTAATGCTGGTTATCACTGCTTGTTGAGACCTCGCCTTGTGTGTATATATTTTTTCTTTTTTATAGAAGTGCCTCCCAATAAGCCTCTATTTTTACTTTTTCAAAGGAGATGGACTTGGGGTAGAGGTGGGGGTGGAGTCGTACTCTGGAGAGAAGGAATACGCAGAAACAGTCTCCTTGGGGGTACAAAACCCCAAATAAAACAGAAGCTATTGCTGATACTTAATACTGCCACAGTCCTGTTTCAACAGCTGTTTTGGCATTTTTCTAACCATGGCTTGATTAAAACCAATGATATGAAGACGTCCAGGCTTCTTGCGGAGGTGCTCAATACATGTTTGGTTTTGCTTGTGTGCCGTGGGAGCAGTTCTTCCAGAGGTAGGGGAGCCTTCCTTCCTAGGCAATCTTCACTGCCCAGCTGGATGATCTTAAAAATCTTCTAGTGCCTCTTAAATTTCACTGTAGCTATGCTGGCATTCCTGTGGAGGTACGTCAGAAAATTGACTTTCTTATTCTGCTTGCTGCTTTGTCCTGAAAACTCCTCATATTCACAGCCACAGTCCAAACAAAATGTCTTGTCTTGGAGTCTGTGATGCCTCCGTCTAAAACAGAGATGGACTTTGTCATAGCCTTGATGTAGTATGGGTGTAGTTGGTGGGAGTTTTTTGTTTGATGGTGTCTCTTTGGTTTTTTATTTTGTAGGACTGGAATATATGTGAATTCAGTTTGTCTCCAATGTGGAGAAAGACTTGAAAGTTTGATTCGCTTGGCAAGCAGGCTTTCTTTTCTCTAAAAACGTAGGCCTTTGAGTCTAGGGACTCAACTCCTGTTTTCTGTCTTGTATTGAAGACTAGGTTACATAGCAACTACTTCAGAGGATTTATTTCTTGAAGATGTATGTAGAGCTGTTTCATTAAGGAGAGCAAGAAATATTCTCATTATGCTATAAGTTCAAGGTACATCTGTCATTACTAGGACTTTTATTAATATGCCAGTATGTGCGCATGGTGTGCGTTCTTTTGCAATGCCCTGGAGTTGCTGGTTTGTCCTTGCTGAGTTATGGTACCATGAATTACAGGATAATACCTACAGCATTTGAGTTTCATGGGTGTATTTGAGGATTTGCCATACTTATTCACAGATCTGAGATTCATCAGCACCCTGGGATGAGACTTTGAAGTAAATGAGTGCAAGTTTGTTTTTTGTTGGATTTGTTTTTTTTTTAATCTGAGAAGCAGACAAAAATGTGTGGTGAAGGAAGAGATGGGAGACAAAGGTGGGAAGTGAATTATTTGTAACAACCAGGAATGACTTCACTGTCCCTGCCAAGATGATTGAATTGATTACGGAAGAAGAAAATATCCTAAATCAGATATCAGTTTTGACTTTGTTAGGAAATGTCTGCCAGCCCCAGAGATCTAACAGATAGCAAAAAGAAAAACCGTTGTCTCTGCTACAACTACTTGTATGCTATTGGGATTACTTTTGTAATCAGCAGCATATTAGTAGACCTGTTGGGTGTCTTTGTGAACAAGACTTGGTTCCCCACGACTTCCATCAGTGTTGAGCATCCTTCTGTAAAAAACAGAGTGAAGTAAAGTAAGTGCAAGCTCAAATCTTCTGTTAAATCAGATTTTTATTGAAAGAAATGAGGATAATCTAGCAAAGATGTGCAAGGCAGCATATGCTTTTACTGCTGAACGTTAAAGACGAAGTTCATCAGGGCTCTTCCAAGAACTGTAGGACATCTAAGGAGCTTGATGAGGAGGATGTGGTAGATCACGTAAGAGTTGGTGTGGTTTTTTGTTCCCCCCCAATGAGGCAGTCAATTTACTAGTGCTTTTCTGTGGGGAAGTAGTCTCAGGAGAACCACACTCAAATATATTCAGTATTCACAAAGAGTGAGAACTAGAGGCAAACTTGTGGGGGCTGTGGAGGATAGAAAATTGGGATGCAGCCCCAGTGTGCATGACATTGTGCTGTGTGGCACCCTACAGAAAGTGTTAGATGACCTTGCTGGTGAATTGACCAAGGGACATCTCTGCTTTCCCACTGACTCAAATTAGTGATAATAAGAATAAGTTTTTGTTTTTTTTTTTTTTTATTTTTTTATTGTGTGGTATCTCTTCTCCTCATGACTCTTCCAGGTGGATTTTTTTATCTGGTTTTGTATTGTATTGGTACAAATACTGTAGTATTCAAACTGTACTTTCTATTTAAATTTAATGGGTTTAGTTTAGAGCATTTGACATGTTTGGTTTGATGTTAACTATTATTGCAGTAACTTAGGCAGAAGGTGGAGGGGGAGGATGATAGTGTGCTTTTTAAATTTGGCAGAACTCCAGTAGGATGCTCACTGGGGAGGGATGGGGAAAAACAACTGTCCTACTTGCTGGCACAATGCTGTTAACATGAAAGCAGATAATAAATCAGACTCTGTAAATCAGTCTCAGAGGCTGATTTTTATTTTAATACGACTCAACAGCTAACTGCAATGGTTACCTTCTGTGGAAAAAATGGATGACCAGTATAACTTTTAGGTTAGAGTAATAGTAGGTTCTTAATAAGATAACAAAAACTTAATAACCCTTCTGCAGAAGCACTTTCTTTGCTTTAAGACACTGAGAGTGATCTGGGGGCAATGGAATAGTTGCTTCAGGAGCCAAATACAGAAATTAAACTCCTGAATACACACACTTGAATACAAGACTACCTTTATGCTAGTGTAAGTCACAGCGGCAATCTCTCTTTTGCTGGAGGTGGCATGGATTTTGCACTAGGTATGTGACAGCCACTCTAAAGTAGAATTGAGTGAGACTGGTTACTCTGGAGTGGCTGAGATAAACGATGATTTTTGGTGCCAGTCCTTTGTGCTGAAGTTAAAAAAGGAACACCTAGAATAAATGCAACTTTCTTATTTCCACTTATACTTGCTTGTAATGCTGACAAATTTAAGCAGGTATGCTCAAATTTGTGGAAACTGATTAAAATGAAGGCTGATGTGAAGCTAAAGGGCCAGATTTGGTTGGACTCCCACCTTCTCACTAAATCTCCTCTTGAGGTTTTGTTTTTTTCCTTACAAAAAAATCTCACTTGTTTTGAAGACTGAGAACTGTTTCCCATGTAAATTGTTAATTCAGCAATTCAGTTCTATTTCTTGCCAATATATGAACCCAAGCCTCTTTAGACTTGATGTGGGTTGCAAAGAATTAATTTTCAATGATAAAATCAATTAAGCAATCTTTCCTTCGCTCACTAATTCTTTGCTAATAATATGGATGTCTAACAATGCAAGACACTGTTAAGCTTTTGGACAAATATGTGTTTGTAGAAGTGTTTGAGGTAACTGAACAGTTAAATAGGTTGAGTATGATGCAAGTGAAGTGAATTGGTGACACAAAAATTAAGAGTTTACCAGAATAAGGGACCTATTATAACATTTTTAGTAATGAATTTTTTGAAAGCTATAGTGTGCCATGTCTTCACCCCCCTACCTTCTATTTGAGCAATTTAAGATGGCAAAGCTCCAAGTTGAAATTTGCTGTTTTCATTCAGGTTTTTCTTCTCTTCACTATTTGCTGCAAGGGCTAGTTCTGAATTTTGGGGCTGTTGGCAAATGGCATGCTCGTGTCATTTTACATGTTCTGAATAACTTTGGTTTAGATAAATTAAACCTTCAGTGTGAGGATTATCTTAACTAATTATTCTCATTTTGTGTAATTTGCAGCCTTGTGGTTACCAGAGAAAATTATTTGATGGTTCTAGCTCCAAAAAATGCATATATGTTTTTTTTAGTCAAATGGCATGTGGGCAAGGAATCAGTGCTTCCTTGTAGCTTGTATTTGAAAACAAATAAAAAGTGAGCAGTGTGATTTTTGTTTGTTATTATTATTTATTGGTTTGGTTTTGTTTTTAGGGAAAAGCTGGTATCTTTGGGTTACTGGTGCCCTCTCGAGGCAGAACTGAAAAGGTGCTGCAGTCTGACAGGAGTAGTGTAACTGAAACAGCTGATACCAGCTTTGGACGTCTAAATAGTGATCTTGGACCCACGTTTGTAATCTGATTTTGCTTGCTTTCTTGTGTTGTAGGTGAAAACGCAAAAGAAGATCTGCAGGGGAAGAAAAGTCTGAGTGAGAAAGTTTCTCTCTATAGAGGTGACATTACACTGCTTGAGGTTGATGCCATCGTTAATGCTGGTAGGTGGTTGAACGTTTTCCATCGTTATGTCTTGACAGTCCTTTATAGTGCCACGTTACAAGTTTGAACTTTGAAAAGTTGCATAAAACTGGTATGTCCTGTGGAAGTCTTTTGGAAACTACGTAATTTTTCCCCAATTTCCCTATATTGCATCTGTTCATCCTGTGTGCCTTTACTGTGAGAAGGAGTATTGAGAAACTGTAATAGCATAGTCACAAAGGAAAAAAAAAATCTTACATCCATCTTTTGACTTAGCTTGAGCAGCTGAGACTTCACACTTCATCTTGTAGAAAGCTGAACTTTGATACTGAACTACTGCGGAACACTCCGGTCTGTTTTTATAAATCAAGCCATTTGTGGGCTAGGTAATGTGAAAACCTTAACAATAAGGTGATGGGGAAACTGAATTTTTTGTTTTATGTGGCTTGAATATTTGCTTTCTTGTAGGGAGACTGTATCCTTCAAATTTTTGGTCGTGACCTACAAAGTTTTAAATGTTTTAATACCGCTTTTCGCTTAGTGAACGTGTCTCCGTGTATGCAGCTGAGGTGAAGAACTGTACATAGCATCTTCTTGTGACAAAAAAGGAGGGGGAAAAGCCTATGCAATTAATTTCTTTGTGCATTAGGTTATAGTAAGCTAATTTAGGTTATAATAAGCTAATTTAGCTGGTTGGGAAAGACTACGGGAAGGTTTCCCCGTACAGACATGCCCCTGCCAAGTCCTGCTTGCATTCCTCACCCCAAAAGAATATGGGTTTTATCTCCTGAGGCTGGAAACTTTTTTGCCCCTAGTATTTTCTGATGTTGTCCTTAGTTGTTAGGAGTATTGATTAATTTTCAAGAACTAACTTTTGGTGGTATTCATTTATTGGAAGGAAACATACTGCAGTATATTCTCTGCGATGGAATAAAGTGCAGAGATTCCCAAGGTTGTATTGGCCAAAATTCTTGTGTTTGCTTAACACAGTCAAAAGCTCTGTGGAGATACTGGCTCATGTCTTTAAAGAGTACCAAAATGTTTGCTTATACAGTGTGAAAGTTAGTAACCAGTCTCTCTTGGATTGTTTGATGTTTCTGCCTGCCTGACTCCCCGCTTTACAGTGGAGACATGCTACTGGATTTTGTGGAGTACAGGTGGAATCCTTAGTTATCAAAAATTGCGTTTTTGCCCTCCAACAAGTAATAAGGATAGTATTTCCATGCAAAAATTCTTAATTAATCTTCTAGTTTACTGATGCACAAAAGGCTTTCTACATTACAGACAAACAATACGGGTAGCATCTATGCAGTAACATAATCCTCTCCTCACTGTGTTGGCGAGGTTGCTGAAGTATTAATCTTTTATTTTTTTCTCCCCTGATTCTTGCAAGATGACATTTTCAGTAGTGCTCTCACTGACTTCCTTACTTTATTACTCTGTAGTAAGTCAATATTAGCGTACTTCTCTTGATTAATATTTAGATTCTTTATTCATAGGCCTCCCTTGAATTGCAGACTAGAACTGGTTGCAGATTAGCTTCAGAATGGGAATACTTTGATTTGCTTCATTTAAAGGGCTTTTTCTCCCTTTCTCTTGAAATGTCCAAAACCCTATATCCTAGACTGCCGATATTATCTACATGTAAACTTGCCTGCTATCCTGGTAAGGAATCCATCCGTCTGAGCAGAAATAAAAATTGTTAAAATCAATGCATATTAACACATAATCTTGAGGAAAGGATTAAAGACCTCTCAAAACCACACAATAAAACTGAGATTGAAAGATCCTAAGAGTGACATAAGACTCTTCAAGTATCTAGAAGGCTTGGCAAAGAGAAAGATGTTTCTACTCATATCTTGTGTAAGTAAGTTAAAGAGGAGTTGGATTTGGGCGTAATGAGAGATTCAGATTAGATGCTGGCAAAACTATTCATTGGAACGGACAGCGATACTCCACTGTATCAGGCTGATATGTAGCAGCAGTCGTAGGTCAGGGTGTTGGTACAAATAGGTTTTTGAGATTCTTCTAGCCCTTTTCTTCTGTAATCTCTCTAGTTCCTAAAGTGCATTGTATATTAACTATTATGCATTGTTAATATGCTTAGATTAAAATAATAACCTACCTATAGTTACCTTGAAAAATCAAATATTGTTTATATGTTAATGCACGAATTAAATTTTAAGTGTAAGCCTTTGATTTGCACATGGTTTCAGTGTTACTTTTTTTTCTTTTGGAGTTAAAACTTTTAAACTTACTGTGGAGGATAGCTGGAAAGCTAAATGAGAAGGAGGATGTTTTGGTTCAAGGTCCATATTTATGTAAAAAATCCAGTTGCTGCACTTGGGAGTGTGTTTTTTTTTTTTTTTTAAATCAAACAATTTTCTGTGAGATTGTAGCGTCTCCTGGATAGCTTCTAAAACCATATTTCTGGATTCTGATGCTTTTGCGAAGAACTCCATTGTTTTTCCTTCTGCAATTAAAATTATCGAAACCTCAAAGGTATAAAGCAAAAAGTAGTTACATCCTATTTCTCCTTTGGAAAGCTCAATCTTGCACTGTCTCATGGCGTAACTAATGCAATTGCCACAGTACTAGCTTCTGTGCATAAGTTGTATAAAATGCAGCCCGTTGAACACAGAATAGGAGATGGACTTTTTAAAGGTAAATTTGCGCACATTCCTTTTATAAGTATATGTAAAGCCTTTTGGCTGCCCTGAATGTTAATGACTGACACTCTCCCTAACCCGGGGCTTACAACTGGTGGGAGGAAGGAAGAGACCCTCTTGAGACTTTCTCTTTGAATTTAGGAATTCCACTATCTCGTGTATTAAATAGTTTAGCATACAGCAAGTCATAGACAAATTAAAGCCACAGGAAGACACTTAAATTTTGAATGTTTTCACTTACATTGACTCAGACAAGTAACAAAATATGGCAAATTCTGGGGCTGTGGAAGGGTTCCAGGTGGTTCAAATTGTCTTCAAATTTGGATACAAACATATTGACAAACCCCCCTTTTTCTAATACCTGCCAGTGAGGGGTAAATGAGACATAAATGGATTTACTTGATTAAACAGGGGTGTGAGAATATGTGCGGTAACTTGGCTGTAGCGCTGACTTCATACAGTGTTGTCCTCCTTCTGGCATCCAGCTAACAGTGTGACTCTGTTCAGAGTGTGGCCAAGTTTATTTCTGAGCCATACTACGCGAACACTTGTGTTAAGTTTAGTAGCTTACCTTATGCTCTGAATTCTGTTTCCCCTTTGAATTTCTTATATATAAATGAGAAGGTTAACCTAATAAAAGAAATTCAGTTAGCACTTTAACAAAGGTGTTAATGGTAATCTTATGTAGCTAAATACCAAGATATCGCTGATGAGCACTGCTACAAAAGGGTTCCCTTTTCTCCTAAACTTTAACAGATAAACTGAATGTTACTTACTTTCCAAAAATGTTTTATAAATATTTTATGCTAAAAGAGGACAACTATGGAAACAGTGGAAGTAAAAGTTTGTGTCTTTGCTCATTGTCAAAACAACCATATCGAAACAGCCACTTTGAAATCATTTGTGATCAGAGTGAGGATCACTCTTCAGTCTTCTGAAGAGAGTGAGAGTTTGCCTGCGATGCAGCTTGATGCAGAAGGGAGCTGAAAAAGGGAGCTGATAGCTCATTTTGCTAAAATGGTTGTCAATTATCTACCCCTATAAATGTGTTATCCTTCCAGGATAGTTCCCTAAAACTTGCTACTGACTGCATTGCAGACAGGCATTAGTTTAACTTGATGTTTTGCCTAAGGTGTCCTGTTATGTTAATTTCCTCCCCCGCTGTTTTTTTAAGGATTTGGGTAAGACTTGTACAAAAATCGTCTTTTTACTCCCATATGCTTTTCTGCTCTTCCAGTATTACACACTAAGAATGCGAACAGGCTGTCCCTGAGGCATGTACTTACTGTATAAAGCCATGATAACTGGCCTTTTTAACAAATTAAATATTCCTAGCTTTCACTTCATCCTGATGCCAAAAATGCTTCAAGCACCTGGAAGCCAGATAAGGGCAATTAGCCAACTTCCAAATAACCTGTGGGAACTGAGCTTGGGGGTGGGTTGTGTTTTGGGAAGGGAGACGGGGGTTGTTTAGTCCCTCTGCCCTTTTCTGTGCAACTCTTAACACACATTTTATTCATACTGCAGGCATTTCCTGATAGAAAGCATTTCTGTAGACCAAATGAGCTATGTGAGAAAAATAGTTTCAGATAATATTGGAATACTAAAGCCACAAAATGTGTAATACCACCCCTACTGCCTCACCAGCTCCCTGTACCTTAACGTTTTTGAGTTGCTTTCTCTGAGGTACCATACAGATTTAAGGAGCAAGTCTTTCTGGTAGTGGTTAAGTTAGCAGTCCAAAACAAGTGGTGTATGTTCCAAGTTGTGACTCTAGAATAAAGAAATAATTGTTTCCTTCTGAGTCTGGTTGTCTGCAGCATCTGCTTATTTAAAGTGTGGACGGTATGACATGATAGTCTTGTGGCTTAGGTGGGACTCATGTAGTAATGCAGGTCCTGACGGAAGTGTTCAGGGGCTATTGGAAAAACAAAAAGGATTAGTCCACCAGTCATGGAGCTTATTCTGCTTGCTTTTAGGCTTCTTGAAGTATGTTGTTTTTATAGAACGGTTAATCCCAAATACAGAAATGAGCAGTAAAAGCCTCAGTAAGGTTTGAAAAATAGTGCAATATTTATAGTATCAGCTAAGCAGTAAATACTAAATTTCCTCTGCATTTTAAATAAATATAGGGAAAAATGTTATTTATATCGTATGCAGTAACTTTTAAATCTGAAGTAGGTAAAGGAGTTGCATTTTCAGAGTGGGTGTGATATGTATGTCAAAGTACCTAATATACCTTAAGGAGCAGTTCATCACTACTGACCTCAGGTATTCATTCACTTCTTACCTGTTAATAAATTTTACTGGCCCAATTCTAAGATAAGAAGCATGTACTAATGTGCTTGTGAGTTTTTACTAGGAGAAAGACTGAGGGGGGAAATGATGGGTCGGGGGCGAGAAGGGTTTTCCTTATTTTTATTTGATTGAGTGGACAAGGATGACTTGCAGAACACTAGAAGAAATGTTTTTTCTTCTTAGCTTTGAAAAATACTCTTGGATATCTGCATAGAAGTACAGTACTGAGAACAGAAACCTTTAATCGACAGGAAAAAGGAAGGTGATCAGTTCTATTCAAGTAGATATTTCTGGTAATAAGTCTATAGTGTTGGTTCTAAATTAGCAATTAGATGGCTGCTACAGTTATAGCAGCTATGTGGCTTCCTTTAAACTGTGGTTGCTTGCTGGAATCATCTCTAACCCTTCCAAATCTGGGGACAGACTATTCCCTTTTTAAGGGGAATATTTTCCCATATGAGAAAACAAATGGGAAGTAATATCTTACTCTGATAACTAGTGAAAAGTTAGTGAAGAAAATAAGTCCCTTTTTCACTAACCTCTGATGCTGGAATTTAGTTACTGAAGCTCGTACTGTTACAGAAGGGGTTTCCTCTACAGGAAACCATCTGTATATCTTCAGTGAGTCACTTCAGCTGGGGATGCTGGTTTGACAGACACGCTGCACAGGTTTCTTGGCTTCTGTGGCACATTGTGCAGGGCCAGCCGAGTGAAGGTACGCAGAGGAGAGGATCTTTTGGTCGCTTTAAGAGGCGAGGGTGTTTTCAGGGAGTAAATTGCATCTGAGTCTTTTAAACAAATTTGTAAGAGTTTGAAACGCTTGTCCTGCTGTACCTACCTGTCCCAGTACTGGAAGGGAGATGTTCGGTTTTGAATACTCTGTGTTTGCTTTGCTTGTTGCAGGACTGGTTTTGCCTGGAGCCTCTGCATGACTTGACTTAAAGGATGAAATAGCTGTTTTCATATTAAGCCTCAACTTTCTCTAATGAAATATGCCTTTCCTCCCTCAGGCTTCTGACTTCACAACCATGTTTAAGTATTTTAGTGCAACTGCAATACCTTTCTCTGGTTTTCTTAACTGGAGATAGCAACGGATTTTCTTCTGGACTCTTCTTTTCCTCGCCTTGACCTTGAAGTATAATCTGATTGTTTAATATTATGAGGCATCCCATTTTTCTCAAGTCCAAAATTACACATCAAGGTAGAAGTACTATGTATTGAAACTGGGAACTGCATATATTATCAGTGAATTATGTTTAAACGAGTGTGTAAGTATAGATAGTGGCTGAACTATGCCTTTCCACATAAACAGCTTGTTAATGCGCAATCAGTCACTGCAGTTGCCTTGAACTTGGTGCTTAATGAACAGGTGGGGAAAAAGGATGGATTCTAATCTGGAACAGATCTGACATCAGGCAATTTTACTGATTGCTAATCCATTTCATTTGGCAACTTAATTTATCACACAAAATTTTCATCTTGTAGCTTCTGAAGTAGAAATTACTTCAGAAGTGGCCTGTCTGAATATTATGAAGGTATTTGAGTCAGTCGCTGGGCCTGAACTAGTGTTGTGTATATACTTGCTCTCTCCCTTCTTATTTTACAGTGACCAGAAGTTCTTACTCTGGAGCTTATTTGAAATTATTCTTCAGCTCTTCATTCACTATAAAAATAAGTCCCTTAACTCAGATGTTGCTCCTATTGAATGTAGAATGAACAAAATGTAAAATCTGCCCTTGAGTTGCTTATGAAATTTTTGCATGGGATGTTTGCATTTATTAACATTGATTTTTTGTGTGGTTTTTTGGTTGTTTTTTTTTTTCCCAACTGAGCTAAACACAAATGGTTGCTTATGCTGGGAGCTTCTTAGTGAGTTTGATGCCTAGTAGCATGTTCTGTAAGCATGTTTTAAATGTTTTATCTCCAGTATACACATAGGGAAACTGAAAACTTGTATTGAAATATCTAGCATGGAGTCAGCTGGCATCTGCCTATAACTTACACTGTTGTAATTTCCTCAAGGAATAGTACCAATAATGGTAACAAATTGTTGTTAATTTGGTTTTCATCTTTAGTGTGAGCAGACTGTGGTGTTAATCAAAGGTTTCTCAAGTTAAATTACAGTTGGTGCAATTACACTTGTGTATAAAGCCAGACTAATTTATATATAGTCCCCACTTACTCATCAGAAAAGTCAATGTTAATAGTTGAGGGAATTGGTCATTCTCAGTCATGACATCTGTGAGTGAGTTTATTACTGCTTTCTGTGGAAAACACTTTAAGCGCAGCTGGTGAATAAGACACGGTTAAACTTGCCCTCTGCTCTTGGTCTAATCTGATTTCAGTGTAGGTCTTCCCTTTAATGTAATACTTATTTGGATGAAAACTAAAAATCTGTGTAGAGTGACAGTGATCAAAAGAATGAAACCAAAGAAAAGTACAGCTAGAGGTGCAGTTTAATTTAGGTGGATTACTTTAGCTGCTCAGTCAAACACCATTTGCTCTAAGGATGTGGCAAAGGCTTAACATTGAGGAGACTAACTCAGAATTGTACTGCAGCAAGGATGGTCACAATATACTTTGAAATTATTCCGTGTATAATTAGTATTACTAACTCAAAACTTAAGAACAAAAAAAAAGAAAGGATTGTCAGTGCTGCAGACACATGGCAGGAATAAAATTTTTCCTTGTTCTGGGGTGCTTTGGGAGGGGGAAATTAATTGTGGTTAAATGTTTTCAGTACACCAGTATGTTCCACCAGTGTGCTTATGGCTGTGCCGCTTAGCTGACAGAGATGGCTTCTGGGTGGGTCTGTGCCTCAGACACGGGCCTGGGTGTTACCCTGTCAAATTGTCTTGTGCTTGTGAGCTGAGAATCTCGGGTGATGGAATGAAAACCTAAACCTTGCATGCCTACAAGGAAAGCTTTGCCAATCAGCCTGCTGTATGGCCAGACACTGCAAACAGGTAGGCACTTCACCTTAACAAGTGGTGGGATGTGAGGGTTCAGTGACTTACTGAGAAGCCATAAAAAAAGCAGTAGAGAAGAAAATATGCTTTCCATTGGAACAACGTACTCAAAAGGCTCCTTACACTAATGGGTTGTGGTCTAAGGCACTGGATGCACAGCAAGTTGAGATTCAGAGCAATGCTCTTTGGCTTCCTGTGTTATTCCATGCTGGCATAGAAGGCTGAGTAGAATGAGATGAGGGTGCAGGATATCTTAAGTATCAAATATCTAAAACAAGTTGCCCAGAGAAGTTGTGGATGCCCCATCATTGGAAGCGTTCAAGGTCAGGGTGGATAGGACTTTGAGCAACCTGATATGGCGAAAGATGTCCCTGACCAGGGCAGGGAGACTGAGTGAGGTGATCTTTGAAGGTCGCTTCCAATTCAAGACATTCTATGAAATACCCTGGCACGAAGTTAGATGGCCAGGGATCTCCTCTGACTGGATTTGGCATAGTCCATTAGTCTTCTGAGAATCTAACATAAAATAGGCAAGGTAGACGTTTTAATAGCCTAATCTATCCTGATGGACTGTGGTATGTGGATTTATTTAAAAATCTGGTCTTCATCAGTGTTGATGCTTTCAAGCCCACTGTCTGTTTTACCTAGACCAATACGGTCTCCTTATTCCGGTGTGCATCCATTTTTGAACCCATTTATTGTCTCCTGATTATTTCTAGGCTCCCCGGGGCAATAATTTTACATATAAACCATGTGTTGCTGTTTTTTTTTTTTTTGTTGTTGTTCATAAAAAAACCCAAATACAATCTCCTTAGGAGCTTTATGAATACAAATAAAACATTTCAAGTAAATATGATGCTTTCTGGAGTAGAGAAAGAATGGGTGGGAGTAGAGGACGCTACTTACATTCTCTGTGCCTTGGGAGGTTTAGAAGTAACTCATTGTATTGTAGTGTTTGTGATTTCACTTGATCTCTTTGCTTCTCAGATTTGTGCTTGGCCGCTCAAACTTAGCACGCTTTATCTCCTTAAAACCAGAGACTGTATGTGTTGGAAGTAGGGCAGGCCGAGCTGTGTGGGCTCTGCTGGAGATCCAGGTTTCTAGGAGTGTTCAGTAATTAAGTTACTCTTGTAACAGGCTGTGAAATACCAGGTCTTTCACTGTATCATCTTCTCATTTAGCTTTTCTTTCCTCTGACACTGCTTTATTTTATCCTTTGTAGTTTGAGGGAGTAATAACTTAAAATCCTTGCTCCTGTTAGAAGAACTTCTTTCCAGGACTATAAGGTGGACTTTACTAACCATCAGACCAATGTGGTTATTGATTCTTCATGACGTGGTTACCCTGGACCTTTTTTGTGTGTTCTTTTCTAGAGAAAACTATCAACGTACAGGCAACCCCCCCCCAAAGTCGGATTTCTTAAGTCTTCAACTACCTGCAGTTGTGAAGTGTGAGGTGGTGTGGGATGCCATGACTGCGTTCCGACAGCAGGTGGCAATAGTGTCACTGTTATTGTGAAACCCCTTTTTGCCTGTCTACCTTTATTTTACTGGATGTGAAATCACTAATGACTTAAGCAGAGGAAACAAAATACATGTATTCTAGGACTGCTTGTTGGATAGGCCATCGATACGGCTCATACTTATTAAATGTCTACTCCATTTCATTATGTGTGTTTAGCGTGCGTTTGAAATAGAGCAGGAGACAGACGTGGTTTGGAAGAACTGTAAACGTCTGTTTTATTTCAGAGGAAAACATTTAGGAAGGGCCTTGCTATCAGCCTGTCTCATCCTACATTTGACGGCACAACTGTCATCTTGAGCGCACTGATGGAGCAGTGTGGTATAAGAAACTACTCAAGGTCGTCTTGAACAATTGTGCTTCGTTTCATAATATTAAATCCGCTTTTAATCAGGACTTGTGGGGGATTATCCAAAGGATTGTGGGGTTTTTAAGCCAATAGTTGCAACAGTGTGTTCTCAGTCAAGACAGGCGTGCAACATGGTGTTTTTTCAAGCTTTTGTGTTCTAAAAAACCCAAACTACTCAAGCCTCTAGTAATTGCAAAGTGTTAGGACATAAAAGAAAAGGCTTCTTTTGAATTATCCTTTCTCTGCAATACCTACAAAATCTTGGCAGTGGGTGGTCAGCTGGTAGGCTGGAGATTATCCATATAGCTTTAATATTGGCCCTTCATATACTTCTCTGTCTGGATGTATGTTTGTTCTTTCCTACCTTTATTTTGTAACTATAAACACATTAGGATGGACTAGGCTGTTCTGGGCTTGTACAGATATTAGCTCAACATGATCCCAGTGAGCGTAAGTAATGCAGTAAGGTTAGCATGAGAATTATTATTTCTATGCGTAACGTAATCCTGTTAAATATATGCAGTTAAATATTGAATAGGGGAAGGTCTGTTTTGATTGGAGCAAGTATACTTTAGGTTTATCTCATCTAACTTATTAGATGCAGCAAACTGCATATCTACTCACCAAAATGGTAATGAGAGTTGATGTTCAAAAATGCTGTTGTGTAGCAGTCTGGCTGACCCTGTCTGTCTCCTCTTCCTTCTCTTCTGGCAGGAGGCACTGCTTTTGCTTAATTCTCTTAGCTGCTGAGTAGAAGACTGATGCTGTGCCTTCCACCCTTTGTTATGATTTCAGATTTGCCTAGTGTTTGGCCTAGCTTTTCAGAAATGTTAGTCGCTGGAAATACAGATTCAATTACTTGTTGCATAAATAATTATGGACTGTGAAATGAAGTTTGTTTTGTTTTTAACCTATGGCTGTTGGAAATGGACTTCTCTGACAAAAGGAAAACATTTATGTTGTAAAACCAGAGGTTGCTTTCTCTAGGAATTCAGAATGTCTCTTGCTTAAAAATTAGTATTAAGGGTAAAGCTTGGCTTGAAAAATCTGGACCCCAAGCCCCTTTGTGTGATTCTGCTGTCACAGTCATAAAAATTAGTAATGGTGGCTAAATATACATCAAAGCATGGTGGAGGATTGCAAAAGTGGTATTTGCTTGTTAATCCAAGCACAATGGCAAGTGTTGTTTGCATCATGTGCAAGTAATAGACACTTGTGTGTTTATATGCTGTTATTCAGAGTTGTTTCTGAAACATACTGTATTTGGATGTATGTGGGAATTGTTTTAATTATAGTATTGAAGATGCTGCAAAGCCCTATGTTTTCTTTGCAACAGTGGGGTGATGAGCTACTGCTGCTCCCACACATCTCTGATTCACTCAGAGGTGACAAGAACAATCAAGGTTCATTTTACTATCTCCTGCATGGACTGTCACTTGCACAATGTGCTGGAATGGCCAAGAGGGGACATGAGTGGTACCGTTCCTTCCTCTTTTGGGGTACCCTGTCCTGAATACTGGCCCCCTGGCTGCAGAGGAGCTATTCTGAGCTTTGCAACTTCTCCTCTGAGCTGTGCTGGAAGGCAAGCAATCTCATAAAGAAGAGATTATATGGCTCTTGTCGGAGCTATGTTGTAATGGCCCTTGTTCTCAGATGGTTTCAGCAGTGATGCCTTGAAGCCTGGGGCTCTTATTACCTGTTGTGTTTGACTAGGTGAAATTTGTGGAAAAACACTGATTCGGAAAACTTTTCAGGATTACTGCTCCTTCTCGCTCTTGTCACTTGTGTGTCTACGCTGCAGTAACTTTAATCTAGTGTACAACATGAATCACTTAAGTATGTCTCTGGCATCTTTGGTTTATGCTTTAAAGTTGGTTCCTGTAGAGTAATAAATAGAAATAGTTAATATCTGGCGTGCCTAGTTGTAGGCTGTCTGAAAAAGATGGTTCTGTCAGCTATATTTGATTTGTATTTAGAATTTTGCATTGCAAATCCCTGTTAGAAATACTTTTAAATTTAAAGTGTGAACCATATTGCTTTTTCAAGAGATCTGTACTCTTGTGTCATGTGAAATAACTTTTTATTTAAGAAAGAGATAGTATTGCTTTCAACTCTATCAAACCAGGTTATAGAGAAATGTAAGTCTTCCCAGTGACTTGATATGCTAGGTAATATTAACTGGCAACCCATTTCCTCTACATTTGTAAGAATTTATGGTGTATAGCCTATTTCAGAGAAATTATGTTTTTTTTCATCCTGTTGGTTTCAGGCCACTTTGAAGTGAACCCGTTGAGCAGTGTGTTCCATTTCACTATTTGACTAGCTCTGAATTTCTGCAAATCTGAGTCCTGATATTACTCTTTCTGAAATTAAAATCAAATTTTATAATGATTTCCAGAATAGTTAGTCAGTGGAAGAAATGGTGGATTTTACCTGCAGAGTTCACTAAACTATATCGGGAAAAGTAACAAACTCGGAGTTTATGCATGAGTTATTTCTGAGGTTCTGCAACAATTTTCATTTTAGGTTGGCCATAACCTTAAAAAGCAAAACAGCTGAATCTACCCTGGGGGAAGGGTGGACTAGGACAAATACGGTAGTTTTTTGTTTTCCTTTGATTCCTTGGATGAAGGCATCTCCAAATGCCGGAGGCCAGATGGTTTTCGCCTTGTGTCACCGCAGAGCTTTGCCTACCAGCAGTTCTAACCTTGGCCGCGACCCAGCTAATTATAGTTTTTTGCTTAAATACTAGACGACAAACCCCAGCATTTCAGAGAGCTGAGTGATCAGCGTTAGGGCTGTTTTGCTACAGAGTGATTTCTCTACCTTGCACCTCCTGGCAAAAATGAACCTGCTTAAGAGGCTCAGACTTGGTGTTTTGGTAGGGCTTAGCCCAAAGGCTCTTTAGGTCAGGGGTTTACAGAGGCTGCAACTCTGGTTCAGGCTAGGCCCCAACACCCGTAATTGATTAGATTAAAATAAAAATTGTTTCTCAAATTCAAAGTGAATCCCCTGACAGACAGCATAAAGGAGTGTTTTTGGGTGGGAGCATTCCTCTCTATTACATACTCTTACCAAAGACACAGCATAAGGTTTTGGTTCCCTACTTCTTTCTTAGTGTCTGTGTCCCAGGGGTTGAGTTACAGCTGGCTTCTCTTCCTTCCTGCTGGCATGCGAGTTTAGCAATATCCCTGCTGCCTTCCTCTTCTCTCCTATCCTCTAGTGGTAGCACCCAGCAGAGCAGCTTGTGTTAACTGCAGCCTCCCTTTCTACCCTTTCCACCCTTATCCTTCTCAGGGAAAAGGATGTGAGAGGGGGAAGCACACAGAGTGTTGCCTTTTCTCCTTAGGCCCCTGCGAGCTGCTATCCACTGTAGCCTCATAACTGCAAATCAGTGTCTCAAATTGTGACTTTCAACCTTTGGTTGTACGGGCACCAGCAGTCAGGGAAGCTGTGCTGAGGTATTTAAAACCACTTTTTCTTATTTGGGCCAGTACTAATAATCCAGCAAAGCTGAGTTTTGTTCTTATTTCTTGTCGGCCTCTTTTAGAGATCCAAGGCTGTTCTGCTTTGCCTGGGGGTGAGAGTGAGATGGATGGCTCCTTGGTGCCTTTGCTATAGACACCGTGCCTCAGGAGTCTCCCCCAAGCGCTGCAGGAGTCACTTCATATTTCATAATCCCCTGCTGACAATTAAGTCAATTTGCTGGTGCAGGCATGATGGAGCTAAGCTAGGACATGTTCCTTTTTTAGCCAGGATATGGAGTGAAAAACTTACTCTTCTGCTTTGATAGAATTGAAAACCAAAGAATATTATTACCTGTCCATGGCTTGGAACATGGATCAAATTTATCAGTGGCGTTGCCACCCTTGCTGGACTTCTTAAACATGAATTTATTGTCCTTCTTTTGTTTAAGGGGAGGAGGGATCAAGGCAGGCATGCATTGAGTTTGGTGTAGAAAATGGTAAAGCACCACTCCTCAGCAAGAAAGGATCCATCCATGAGCTGGGGAGCCTGAGCTCTAGCTGAGGACCTGCTGGTGGGAGCGAGGGAAGGACGTGGCCTCAAGATCAAGGGCTCTAGGAAAATGGGACAAGCACTTTGGATCTGTACAAACCAAGTAGTCTCTCTCTTGTCCAACATGGTTTCTAAGTGGATCAAGAGATTCTTTTTTTAAATTCCCTGGCCAAATGCAACATTCTTCCTGCTAGAAATATTGCTTTGGCTTTGAATTTGTTTTGGTTAAACAACATTATCTTACATAGTCTTGCTAAATATATAGTTTGGTTAATATTTTCTTGTTCTACCTTGGCTCTAATTTTTCTTCAATCCTGGTATGAATATGGTGCTGCAAATTTGGAGTTAGTCTGGTGAAATGGAGGAAGATTTAATGTGAAGAAGTAGAATTTTAGGTGCTTTCTAGTTGTGGTGAAATCAGTTTATGAATTGGCTTACTTTTTTTTTTGCATAGGGTTGTTACTTTGTTTTTAGACACAAGATTTTTCTGGTTGACGTTTATACACTTTCAGTGTAGTATTTCATTCACAATGCCTATACTGCAACATGTAATATGTCTGTATATTTACACTCTTTGTGTTTTGACATTTTTAAGATTTAGCTGCAGTTTTAAGTGTTTCTTCTAGACTAGCTAAGTGAATAGTCTGCGCCATCCGCAGTCTGCTTGGCGTTGTACAAATACTGAAGATAAATCCTATATAATTAGCAAGACTGAAGAGTTTTAAGTTATGATCCTGAATTCTGTTCCCTTGCAATATACCTCTTGTGAATGCATATAACGAATCTATCAATTGGGTAAGAAAGAAAATGTGCATATAAACTGGAAATAAAATCAGTTGCTGAACAGCCTTAGGCTTTTAATTCAACTTTTGTACAAACTGGTCCATGTATCCCACAGTGGGCTAATTCTTATCAAGACTGAAGTAAATGTATTAATACAACTTCAGTGGTGCACGCATGAAAGTACTGTTTTTATGTGACAGAAGTTTCTTTCAATTATATAATGGTTTAGATGCTTTTTTCTTTTTATGTAGAGTATCATAATTGAATTTCCTGTCATGTAACATGCATGCATGTGTGAAGATAGCTGATGGGAGAAGGGAATGGAAAGAAGGATGTTGTTTGAAGATTGTTTATGGATTACTTTTTTTTTTTTTTTAATACTGAAGTAACTGGTGGCTAAATTTTTTCTTTTGAAAACGTTGCTGGGAGAAGCTGATGTGTTAATGGATGTACAATTTCCATTCTAAAGTTATGTGAACTATTTCATCTTAAGAATTGACTATCTGAATCTGGTACTTCCAAAGCCGTGTTCTTCTCCTTTGTCCAAAATGTTTGCTTTTCAGAGTGCATGGGTGACTCTTTTTGGTACTAACACATTATTCTTCTGCAGGTTAATACCTGCATTGTATATAATAGCTTGCAAGTTTTAGGAAAATGCTGATTTTTAAATAAGGCAGTTGTGTTACTGGGTAGATTTGAGTTTAAGCCTTGAACCTGGAAAACGCTGCACAGGTTCTCAAATTCTAGCATAGGCATAGTCACATTCACTTTGGAAGGATTGTTCATATATAATTTAATGACGTATACAAGTCTGGAAAAAAGATGTGTTAAAGGGCTGTTTCTCATTGAAGTTTCTTTTCTCCCTGGTATTTAATAAAAAGGCACGAAGTTTTTTTTTCTCTTTAAAAGCTGCTCTCTAATCACGGTAGTTCATTAGTTCAGCTTCAAAGTGTAGTCTGTACAGAGAAGCAATGAGGTGTATCCACATCTAGAAATTAAGCAATAATCATGTAGTTTAGTGTTTCAACAGGCTTTGTTCATGAGTAAGTACAATGATCCATTGTAAGTACTTGCTGTAGTCATGATGTTCTTAACAGTCTGAAACTTTAGCTCTCCCGAATGATATTTTTTTTTTTTTTTTTTTCCAAATATATATTCCTGACTGAAGTGGTAATACCAGGTGTACCAAATGCAGTTCCACGTGTCTTGGTGTAGTGGTAGCTGTTCTGCAGAGTTGTTATAGGAAGAACATCAGAAATTGTGTACGTAATGTGTGCATGCATGCATACATGGCTATGGATTTACCAATAACTTCTGCTTGCACTAAGAGCAAGAACAACAACTACAGACATGGCAGAATGATTGGAAAAGATTCTTTTAAGTGAAACACATTTGAAGACATTGAAGCCAGAGGAGGAGAAACAAGCACTGAGGAAAACAGAGAAAGGGGAAAAATAAAACCAAAGTGCTGCAAATTAGTGGGAGAAGAAAGATGGCACTGAAATACAGGTGGGCACATGGAGAAGAAATCGTTAGTGATTTGATGGGTTTGAATTATTGAAGCTCATCTTGCAACTCCATGGACCCAGCTCTTAATGATTTAAGGCAACGCTTACAGACTGTGAAGTTTGATCAATAAGGCAGTAGGACACGAAGAAATGGACGCTTTTAATTTGAGAAGATGAAGGAATGTTTAGATGTGCTTAAGATGTGAGTAGGAGGGAGCGGAAGAGGGTCACTTGACCCAGGGTGTTGTGGGTTGGGGCTGTAGTTACACAGCAATTTGGAAGCTTCTTGCCAATAAAAACAATTAACACCTTATTCTGAATGAGAGGGGTCTGTCTGTGCTTTAACTCCTGCCCTGGAAACTGCCAACCGAAGACCATCCTGGGCAAGTGCATGAAAACGTGGGAGTCAGCCATTTGGTGACATTTCTTTCACCTTTCCAACCTTAGTGAAGGACTGTTTGTGAATAGTTTCTGTTGATAGTGTATGCAAGGTAATTATGAAAGCTTACATTCGGGGTGAGGGAGAGCCTGTGATTTTAGTTATTTTTGGTTTGCCAACGGACTGTTCCTTACAGCAACTATTCTCCATCTATGAAACTGAACCACCTGTAAAAAAGCTGCTGGTTTTAAGTTATGTTTTACAATGCAGACTGTCCTTGTAACCCAGAAATTGTGTAAGAAGATGCCACAGTGTGCCAAGACCTCTTGAATCTGGTGGGTTTTTTGGGGGGCATGTCCTGGTGCAGTCCTGCTGGAGCTGGTGTGCTGCTTGCCCTGCTGTGGCTTCTGCACACAGGTACAACACTGTTGTCTGCTACACATCGGTTCTCAGCCAGTAAGACGAAGTGCAAAGCCATAGCTCGTAAAGGGTTCACTATCAAAGTTTAAATGTGATCCAAAGAAACAGCAAGCTGTATAATAACCACAGTTGCCTTCACGTTATATTGAGAGCAAAAGGTCAGTGATCCCAGACCAATGCTGGTCTATCCTTTGCTGCCTAACAAGCATCGAATGTTTTATAAATGGAGGCAGAGTTCAAATTACTGCTTTTTTGTTGTTGTTGTTGTGAGTGCAGCACTGAATTTATTTTGTTTTTATTGTGGGGACTTCAGGTCGCTAGAGTGTGCTGCAAGCCCGGTCCTGCATGGCAGGGGCTGGCTGTGAGCTCGCCCCAGTGCTTTCCCTGCCGCTGGGCGACTGTGAATTTTTCATCATGTTGCTTTGCTGTCACCTGGGCAACTTGAGCAAATTCCCCTGCTATTTTCTTTGTGTTACACCCTGCTTCCCTGCCAATGAATGATCTGGTGGCTTGTTAGCCTGGTACCTGGGTGCCCCAGGAGAGCATCGTGTCGTTAAGCATTATAATGTCCCTACGGCTGCCTTTATTTTGTCGAATAAGGAGCCCATATGAGGTTGCCACCCTGATGGCTTATAAAGAGTTGGTATCAACAGCGTTTAATTAAACCGTTTATAGGTGCTGCATAGTAATGTTTATGGAGTTGGGCTTCTGGGCTTTGTGGTGGTGAATGTGGGGAAGAAAATGCAGACCTGCTGCACAGGGCTGTCCGTGGAAGAGAAGTGGTGTATGCTGTGCTTGGAAATGTATTAATTTTCTTTATAAAAAAGTCTTCTGCCTTTTTACAATAAATGTGGTCTGTTTTCCATGTTCCTGCAAGTCATTCTTTGATAGAGATGCACAAATTGAAAGCAGTAATTTTTTTTGACACTCAATGCTTTTCTGCTTGGTCAGGAAAACTTTGACCAGTTGAATTCTTTTCATATTTTTGGTGAAGACTGAGGCAGTCTGGATGTCTAGCTTGAGGACAAATCCAAAACTGTAGAAATGTAATTAAAAGATTTTTTTATTACTTCTGCTGTCCTGTCTTATTTTAATTAAGTTCATCCTCTCATGAAAATTGCACTCTGAAATATAGTGGGAAATCCATAATGTCTTTTCTCTTCTTCTTGGATGAAGCTCATGGCTGACAATTCTCCTCTGCGGGCATACTGTGAGTTTCTGCTGTGAGAGTAAAAGCTCAGCTGCACAGGGAGCAGTTTTCATAGGCACAGGGCTAAAGTTGTGAGGCTTCATGCAGAAATGAAGGACAACTGCCTTCCATCTAGTGTGAGATTAACCCATCTTCCATGTAAGTAAACGTGCGTTTTTGAAATCGTAACTTTCCGAAACCAAAAGCCTGCTCAGAAAAAGCACTGGTACGTATACATTTCTATATCTACGCATTCTGCAAAGAATGAAACAAATGATGAACTTCTACGTGTTGCTTAATGCAGGAAGGCCATCTAACATAAGGGCAAAGTCTGTCTCGGCACCCCTATATACACAACAGGATTACCAGCAGTTACTAGCATCAGGCTACTGTCAGGGCAACCTCTTTGGTTTTACTTGCAGCTGTGTGTGCTCTTGCATGCTCTGTTATTAATCTTGTAACTCATTCTGTGAAGCGGGTGGGCCATCTTGTGCAATTTAACAGAAAACTGTGGGAAGCGTAAGCATGGATTAGGACATCTAGGAAAAGTACTCAGCTGAAGGGGTCCCCATTCCTGCCTCCTGTGATAGTTTTGACTTTATGCAAAAACAGGTTGTCCGCCTTTTTTCTGTCTCCGTTGAGCATGTGGATGAAGTGGCCAAATCAGACTGGCAGAACCTTTAAGTGAGGTTAGTGTTTTATGGCAATGTGATAACATTGTTTAATCTGGAAGTAGTTATGGCTGCTAATATGTCTGGAATTTGCACCAGATGGCCATTTTCTTGTCTAGAATGATACAAGCTAAACCTAAAGAAAAAAAAAAAAAAAAAAACAACACACCACAACCGAAAACCCCAATCCTACAAACAGGTCCAGCAGCTTCACTGTTCATGCAATGCGTGGAGCATTTTTGTCCCATGTCTTTAGTTGAACGTGATGAGCATAGGTTTGGCACACCAACTTTTGAGAAGTAAAAATTCTCTTTTCAGGCCAGTGAGGGATGAATCCTTCTTGTTAATTTTTGCTTCACTAATGTGAGAAATATTTTTTTTCTATTATTTTTGAGCTATATGTTAAGGTTGTAAATTTCCTTGGAAAGCTAGCAAATGGAACATGCCTATGAAGAGATTAAAGTAATTATACTGCAATGCTCCACTGGCAACAGAGAGCAGTCTGGGATAAAATTATTTGGAGAGATGCCAAAGCCAAGTTTGGTTCCATTTTAAGCTAAAACTAATTAAAGTTGTCAGGTCTTACAGTGGTCAAAGGTTGCTTAGCTGCTACTTGAAATAAATGAATCTTTCTCAATCGGTAATGCTAGCAGCTACATGTTTGCAGCTGTCTTCATAATAAAAAGAGCTCCAAGAACTTTTTAGTTCTTGTATGTATGTTTACCTCTGTGTATGTCTATTGTAACATGTCAAGTGGTATATTCTGGCCACAATATGGAGTTACCTGTCTTGCCAGCTCTACCCACTAGTCTTTTTGTCTATGCTCGCCTTTTTCTGTGTTATTTTATTTAATTTGTGAGGAGGAATTCTTATGAAGAAACTTCATCAGGAGGCTGCTCTAAGGCTTTCTTTTTCAGAAAAGCTGCTTTGGGTCACTCTATATGAAACAGCTGTACAAAATTCAGGAGAACAAATATGGATTCCTAGAATGTAAAATCTGATAGAATATTAAACTTTTGAAAATATTCTTAACTTTTTAAATGTCATATGTCAAATACAGTTGACCTCAAATTCTGTTGACTGAGCTGTTAGTTATGAAGATAGTCATGGGTTTGCCAGTTTTAAGTGGTGTAACTTTCCTGAAAATCTGTGTGTTTTTTTTTTTTTTATCATGCTATATTCCTTCCTCATGCAAGTACTGACATGTAATCGTTCAAAAAATGCATTATGGCACTTTCAAGAATGGAAAGCCTAAACTCACTGTCAACAGTAGGTTTCCATGAGAATCTGTGTAGGGGATAATGCTATATATAATGAGGATACGTTATCCATATGTTCCTAAAAATCTGAAATGGTTAAAAAGAATGGAGTTGGGATTATTCTGTTGTTGTTCGGTTTTTGTTTTTGTTTTTGGTTTTTTTTTTTTTTCTGTCGCATGTGCATTGGTGTATATACTCAAGATTTGATCCCAGGATGTGAAAACTGAATTTTGCAATCTTGCATTTTGTAGTTTGGAAGTGGAAAGTTTGAAAATGAGTTTTCCAGTGTCCAACTTACTGCATTTACCCAGCTCTGGCTTTCTGCAACATAAACCAGCATGAACCTTTGGAAGCCGCTCCACTTGAGTACTTAGTGTTGGAAAAAAAACAAACCCCAAACACAGCCAAGCAAGTCATTCTTTCACACTTTTCTTACGGATGAAATGTAAAATTTAGGTACTGTTGTTTTGTCCTGGTAGGGTTTGGGAATGGTGCTGGGCAAATAGCTGGGTGAAATTTATGTTTTTGCCTGAAGAACTACCTAGAAATAGATTTGTGTGCATTACTTACTAGTCCAACCGTTTTTCCTCCAAAAAGAAAAAAAAAAATCATGTTGAGAACTTTAAAAGGCTCATTGAAGTTTTATTATTAAGTTTAGCTGGATCTGTTTGTATGTGGGGAGGAAAAAGATCTGAGAAGACGTGGAATAAAAAGGCTGATACCAGCCAGAGCTACTTGCTGAAACGCTGGATATATTTCACTTTTACATGCTACTTCTAATAAATAAACTTTTACCTCTAAAGTTTCACCTAGCTCTACTGCAGACTTACCATGAAATTTAGATGTCAGGCTTGACTGGCTAAATTCCAACTTGGATAATTAATAATTTGCCCTTGCAAATTCATTTGGGGTTTGCTTTTATTCCCCCCACCCCCCCCGAGCAGCTTTGAAGTGGTACTTCTAGGTATTCTGTGTGTGTGTATATATATATTTTACTATGTGATATCTGTTGTGCATGAGTATAATGAGGAGTATTGAGGAGACAAGCTTGAAAGCATGACTTTCTGTGCTTTTGGATGTCTCAACCCTGCTATTTCATGAATGGTTTGGGTCAAATTGACTTTGTGTATTAGTCTTAGGAAGTAAAAAAAATCTTAGTGGATATTGCAGGTTGCGAAGAGGTGCTTTTGTGGCTATTAACTTGTGTTGCCAAAATATTTTTCATATATGAAAATTGTACACATATGAGATCAAACAGGTTGTGTAAGACTTGCCTTGACTTTATAGCGTCTATGTTTAATTTTAGTAATAATGTTTAAGCACAATTATGAAATAGCACTGTTTCCTTTCCTGTGAATTTTTGTTGCTGTAGAGCTTACCCTTATAGCAAGCTTATATAGCTGTAACTGTTCATAAGAAGCTTTCAACACCAACTACAGAGGAGACTTTTTTTAACCAGACTGGAATGGCAATCTAAAGCGAAGCTAACGAACCCCGTGGGATTGGGATAACTCTTAGTTATAGCAGGTGCTCGCAAAGCCAGAGTTCAGCAATTTGTTGCCTCAAACTGTGAGGAAGGCAACCTGTCTGACCAGAATGTCAGTTTATGAAACTTCTGTGGAGATGACTCCAGAGTGGTCACTGTGTAATGTTAAAAACTAACAAAACCTTTTCATTAAAAAGGGGAAAAATATACTTGGGCTGAGTGTGTTGAGAATAGCGAGAAAGTGCAATTGCTGTACTTAATCTTTTTGGTAGAAGAATCTTACAAGTATCTATCAACGATAAAACCAGATATAAGCATATTAGACTGGATGCTGTCTTTGTGTTACCCCACCGAGAAAGCTACCCACTGCTCGGCCATGGCAGTTCCTCCCTGTGTGTTTGGTGCTCCCCTTGCCTTTGCAGAAAGGCACCATTGTGACCATAATGTGCTGTCCCCTGTTTATGGACGTGGGGAACTTGGGCTCTAGCATCAAGCAGCAGCCCCTATATGCCAACTTTCTTACTTTAAAATGTATTTTAATTGTTTGCTGCTATTGCTGTAAAATTCCTGGACCAACTTTTTACCAAACTGCTCTGTTTTGGGCATCTCACGCCCTGCGGGAGGGAGGGCTGGCTGCCCTTAGCCTTTCAGAAGAACACTTCAGCGTTAAACTTCTCAACCTCTAAATCTTCTTATAGTAAGAGTGATTAGACAGATTCATAGTCAACGGGTCATAAATGGATAGTAAAAGGACTGGACATAAATGTGCGCTCTAACATCCTTAATGGAGCAGTTACGGCTGCAGCGGGAGAATGCAAGGGGAAGGGACCGCAGGCAGTTGCCGGGCTGATGTGTTCTCCCTGAACATCGTCCCCTGTTGCTCCCATCAGGGAGAAAATCCTGGGTTAGACAGACTATTAGTCTTACCCAGTAAGGCGTTTCTTCTTCCTAATAGCATTTTGGAGTAGGTATCTCTTGCTCTTAAAAACTAAACTGCTCGGGCTTCTCAGGACAGGTTCGTTTCCTATCTTTGCCCCTGTCATCAGGAATAAGTTTAAATTTGCATAAAATATGGAAGAAAAGCTTCTGCACTTATTTCTGATAGCACTGACGTTCAGAGCCATTCTTCCCTTGTAGGAATAAATGTCATAAGCTAAGTCCACCTTCTCTAAATACTTTTTCCCTTTTATGTTCGCAGGTTGACTTGTAATGACTGACAGTTCAATTATTTCAGCAACATGTAGCTGTTTGGGATGTCATGGAGTGGCATTTGTATCTTTTTATATTTATATGCACGCTAGTAGTTAAAGCCAACCAAGGCAGTGACGTGAAGCTGAGTGCTGTGTTCCTAGAAACAGAAATATCCAAATGGCTATAACTGAGGGAGCTGAACGTGGTACCTGTTGGTGATTTGCTGTTGGATACATTAATAAGCAATAGCCATAAACACAGAGATGTGCGTCTACATGCACACACACATGCTTCTTTAACACAGCATTTTAGTCAAGTACGGAGTATGTGGGAGAAAGTATTATGTTGTTTCTGTGTATGTAGTACAGTTAAGACTATTTTCTTGCGAAATTCACAGTGGATTGCCAGATTATTTTTTTTTTTCAAACTCGCTTTCAAACCTACACCACGACAAACTGCACTTGCCAGTCTGAGTTGCTAATGATATCTAGAAACCTTATGTTAATCACTAAAACCCACAAACCCCTGAACGAGCAAACAAATCAAAGAAGTCCTGGATTAGCTTGTTACGTTGTCCTGGATGACTTGTTTTTCAGTATGCTTATGGGGATTGGTTTCTACTGCCCACCAGTTATTTAATCCTGGTTTTAGCAAGGAAATTTGGTGGAAAAAGCTACTAAATCTCCTTTTCTAAAAGCGAAGGTTTTTATTTATTGCTTATCATGGAACAATTAAAATGAATGTGAATATCTGTTTATGAAGGCACTAAAGCTTGTAATAGCTTTCTTGCTTGCTTTGGGGTTTATTTAGGGTTTTTGAGGGCTACCAATGCCAGGTAGGAAATAAGACTTTTGAAGCAGAAACTGCATGCTGGCGATTTGTAATTTGTTTATTTTGTTGGAATTTTAGGTTTAAAATATGATTATAAAGGAGACAGGCCTTCAAACAGTGCCAAAACAGTAACTATAGTGTTTAAATTACATGTCTTTTCATCAGGAAAATTCTTGAACTTTCAGTGCTTGTATGTCAAAAGATAATTTGTGAGTGATATTATGTATGCATGCATGATGGTTTTTATCAGTGTAAGTATTGAGTATTTCACACTGAGAAATAAAGTGGAAGTTTTTTGTTTACTACTGGTAAACAGTAAATATAATCTTCGTGTTTCATACCAGCACTTGAACAAACAAGTATTTGCTGCTTTATGATGAAAAACCCCCAAAGCTTCCAGGTTGCAGTTGGTGGTAGAAGTCATGTTTGTACCTGAGAACAGATTGATCGCAACTGCCGGTTCTGATATAATTTGGTTATTACCTATCGGCTGATCAATACTACATGAATAGAAAAACCTCAGGTTGAGGCAGAAGTGAAACTCGTACTTTTCCTGGTCAGCTTTAACTGAAGTGGCTGCTGCATGTCTCAAACAGAAATGCTTTTGCTTTTGACTGTGGTCTGCAGTGGAAGGACAAAAGGGGAGACTTTCAAAAGCCATAATGAGAACCGAGACCTGAAGTCCCATTGACTTTTAATGAAGGTTAGGGGCAGAAGCTTTTGTTGTGCATTGGAAACTTCCATCCTCTTTCTCAATTGTCCAGGTTGCTGATGGTGGATGACATGTGCCTGTGCTACCTTCTGGTCTCCTTTAGGAACAAAAGTTGTCTCGAGTTATTTTGTTAGCTGTCTTGCCTGAGCTGAAACACAGATCCCCCTGTACTTCTTTGCATGAAGAGTGGTCTGTAAGCACACACACGTCTCCGTCCCCCTCCTCTATGTGCCTCAGAGCTGTGTCTCTCTATAGTAAAGCCACTTGAAAGACAAAAGCACCGAGAACTTCCTGCTTGGTTACTTTGTGCTGGAGGCACTGGGTACCATGAGAAAGGAAAGTTAAGATTTTCTGAAGGTATCTTGTTCTGTTCTATGGGAGAAACTTTACTTGCAACCTTTTCATGAAACTACATGAAACTAATTTAAATATGGGGAGTGTGTAGCAAGTACCTCTATTTTCTGTGTTATTTTAGGAGTTGAGAAGGAGATGCATCTGTATGTAACCCCCACTTCTTTTGAAAAAGGTCTTTGGATGCATTATGGATGAAGCTAGAGACGACAAAGTGCTTTTTAAAAAGTTTATCTTGCATAGTCACGCTATATATGAATGTACAATCTATACTTCTTACAATGAGTAGACTGTTGTCCACCTTTTTGCTTGTGGCTTTCCTCCACAATTCAATAATCATCTTCTTTATTATGCATATAAAAAATGATGAATGATCGCTTTATAAAATTCTGCCAATATAGCGTTGGAAAGTATTGGAAGCGATGTAGGCTCACCATTTGTCTTGTGTTGGGTTTTATAAATACCTGCATCTTGCCTGAACTGATACTTGCCGAAGGTGCTCTTTCACGTGGGCTGTCTGTAGAAAAAGGTGTGTTCTTGCAAGTGCATCTGCTTACCTCTGTCTGTAGGTTGTGTGTGGATTCTGCTTTACCATACCACCTCAGAAAACACAGTATCACTAGAAGCTAACGTACTTTCTGTAACACTATGAAGTAATCTACATTGGTGGTTGTTCTTCCTAAAGGTTAGAATATATTTTTATAACCTGAACAGTTACTACTGGAAAACTAAGCTGAGGTCTCTGATTTTGGCTATTAATATTTCACCCTTCAGCTGTTCTGTCTGCATCTTTATAGTTATATAACTTTATTTTTGGTTTAATCTTTTCATTACATAAACTTTTGTCATTTTTAAGAACAGATTATGAAAGCACAAGTCAGAAGAAACTAGTCTTGGGTGCTTCTGGAAAAAACTGAGCATAAGGGCAGAAGTATGGTCTGTACTGACTTAAAAAGAAAAAAAGATTGGAAGGGAGGAGACGGGGAACAGTTTCAACCACCTGAGCGATGTTTTCTTGGCTATAACCAGTAGTGCCTTTATGCTGAAAATGGACAGTACCCTCTTGCGTTAATTTGGTTATGTCTTATGTAACACTTGTCCAAAACCTAAGCTGTTTTCTGAGTGTTTTGATAACTGAGAATGTGACAGAAGGTTATTAAAAAGTAGAGATCTTGAAAGTCTCCAGAATAATTAAAATGCATAAACCACAAGTAAGTAGCAGATGGCAAGCAAGTGGTTGAATTAAACCAATAACTCTTTAAATACATAACCTTAACAGCTAATGTACTGACATGGCAGGCTGTACCACAAATCCTACCAGCATTGTTCTAATGACGGCAAGAGCTAAAATACAGTTTTAGAGACTATATTATAAAAAAAAAAAAAAAAAAAAAATTAGTGGGATTTAGGTTTGATCTCATCCTCTCCTCCTCCCGTTCACATGGATTTTGTTTTTCAGACTGGTGTTTCACAAACTGTCACACGGGCTGAAGAATGGAAAGCAGTTGACACCTCTCACTTGTTGCTATTTAAAAACAATAAAATGGAAGTTGTTTTGCCACATGAATTTGAGTAAATATGGTCAAGGCTCAAATCATGTTTGTTACTTTGTGAAGGGAAGAAGTATTATTCAGGAGGCTTTGCAGTGAGGGTAGCAGAAGAAGTGGTTCTTGCATATTTCATAGGATGGACCTTGTTTTAACATCATCCCCATCTTTTGCTTTCTGTTAACTGGTGGAATTTAGATGTAAGGGATTGGCAGAGTGAGCCCTAAGAAGACTTGACGGAGGCTTTATTTGCTGCCTTTATGCCCACCTGGTTGTGTTACTTATGTTCTTACATGTTTGTAAATTGAACTTTTTCTAATTTTGACATGAGAAGACAGTGAAATACATTCAGTTTTAGCTGCTAGTGTGTGTTATTTTAGGGTTTAGTTTGGTTTTAGACTGTGAACAGTAGCATTACCAGCTTGAAGATGTTCTTCGTATTTTTGTTCTTTCTAAGATTGGTGAAACAGAGGACCTGCTTCCAGCAGGTATCTAATGGATTAATCGATTGCTATGCCAGCACATATGGTATAATAACTGCTCCTGGCCTCCCCAGCAATGAGCGTGCAAACATAGCTGTGCTGTATATGTATCTGCAAGTAGGAGAAATGGGCTTCGTTGCTAATTCTACTGTTTAAACTAAATAATAAACAGTTTAATGGTATTAGAGCCATTAACAGTATACTGTCATGGTAATAAGGACACCTGAGATAATGTAAGTCTAACCTGATTTTTTTTTTTTTTTTAAATCAGAAATGGTAAGAGTATTATCTGCTGCTTACCTCCATAGCTTATTTACTTACTCTATGAGAAAATGCATTCTCTCAGCCTACCTCCTGTGGACCAAGTCCCTCTTTTTTCTAGCCTTGTAGACTCCTTTGGGTATTCATGTCAGGCTGCGTTGTGTTTTTGATCAGTCTCGTACCAGTATTCAGGACAGATGCTGCACTTGTTTTTATGTATATAACTTTCATCATGGGGGTAAAGGGGAATGTTAAGGGAAAGAGTTATGTCTAGCCATGCGTGAATTCATTTGTATGCATGTAAGTATTAATTGTCTCACCATTCTTTCCTCCTTTCAATCACTTCATTTAAAAAAAAAAACCTAAAAAACAAACAAAGAAAACAAAAAAACCCAAACCCCAATGGTCAAAGTAATACTGTAGGTTTTCCTGAAGGCCTTTGTAACTTTTTTTTTTGGTGGTGGTAACTTTAGCTCAGCAGAATTCCTTGGAATGATTCGTTGGTGTTGTTGAATGTCATAATTAATGGGATTTCTCTGGGAGTAAGACAGGTAGCCAGGGTTTTGGATGCAGAAATCCTTTGTAGGGGAGAAGTTAATGAGACGCAGACAAGGAGAAATGTAGTAGTGGAAGCATCCGCTGTATTTCTTAGCAGTTTTCTTTGTGCTACAGCTGCTTTCTGCTTCCCTTCCAGGACAGGCTGCTGCACTAAAACGAAGGAAAAATATGGCTTAAACCTCAGCTCCCCTTGTCTTTCTGCCTCTTCTTAGGGAAAGTGGGGAGCTGGGCTGGTCACTTGTTCTGGAGGGTGACTGCCCAAAACTCATTTTCTGCCTAAGCAATGCGGTTTCATCAAACCAGAGATAATTTGGTGGAATCATAATTTTGAAGACACTTTTTTCTTAAAGTTTCATATGACGTAAGGAATTGAATATTTCCAAATGGGAACAGGATTTGTGAATACACACGCTTGGGCTTCTCTTAGTCAAATTGTATCTTTTAAAATTCAAACTTCTTAGTGCTGTTGCAAGAAATCAACAACAGAAATGTCTGAATAATTTAAAACCATCTTTAAAACAGTATGTGTTATGACAATTTCCTTTTCAAAATTTTTGTAGCAAGGCAAGATCATTCTCTTAGAACTGTAGTGTGGAAGTTCAGTAGGATATCAAGATGCTGTCTACAGTGACGGTAACAGAAAGGTAGCACCAGGTAGTGCTTTTGTTATGGCACTATTAAAAGTTACATAAATATTTCCTGTTCTCTCTAATGGAAACTCTTGTTTTCCCTTGCCTCACAATAATAATGCTCAACTAGTCATTAGAATATTGTTGCCAGATATTTTGAATAAATTGTTTTCCTTGAGAACGAAGAATTTATCAACAAATTCAAGAGTGTATTCAGTTATGCCAGATGTATGAGTAAGAAATTTGAATATGCATCAATAATTTCCCTTGGATTGCTAATGACAGGCAAGAAAACAAATGGCATGCATTTTTATTCATTAAACAATTATTTAATTGAATATTTAAAACTTACTTCTGATACAATGACTACTTCTTGAACCTTATCTTTGTATCAGGCTCTTCTTAATTGCTTTTAATTCCCTGTAACTTTTTTCCCCAGCCTTTGTAAGCATTGTACATGATCTGAATCCACGCGTGTGGGATCTGAGTTACGCTGAATCTGTTCTTCTGGTGTTCTGCGCATTTGGCCATATGGGCATCTTTGTTTTTCTTTTGTGAGTCTACTGAAAAGCCTTATAGCTTACTGTAAACAAGAACGCTTGCTTTTTCCTTCATGTATTTGTTTTCAATTTTCTAAAGATATTAAAATCCAGGTGAAGGGAGGAAAAAGAGGTTATTCCTATGAAGTAAAATGGGATGAGGTTACATTCCATTGAAAGTCCTAGGTACATGTCTTGGGTAACCCTGGAAATTTCCCTATTGAACTGAGGAAAGAAATTCAATATTTTATTGTATCTTAATATACTAAGGAAAGTATCTGTTTGCATTTCAAACATAAATGCCTTGATATAGCAGCATTTTATTAAGGTTGTTAGACGGCTGTATAGAGACCAGGTAGTCACCTTCATTTGTAGATGTAGAGTTTTCTTTCTTGTCTCTTTTCCTTGGTGCAAAAATGATACACTTATATACAGCCAACATTGTGTTGGGATGTAAATGCGAAGGAAAAAAATCCTTTAAGTCTGAATTTAGGTTTGAGATTGCAGTGTAATGAAGAAGGATGGGAGTAGTGGTAGAACTTGGTCTTTTTAAATGACATTAATTTTTCTTGTAACTGCTTTGTCCTTAAACATTTTAGCTTGATTAAAATGAAGCTGAAGGCACCCCTTGATTCTCCTTGAAGTCTCCTACTGGGTTCCTGGGAGAGCTTTTGCTAACTAACGTTTGGTTAGCTGATAACAGCAAAACTCTGGCTTTCAGGTGCGTGTTAGGCTGTTTGCCGAGACTCAGTGCTCGGTGGTCTGCATCAGTAGTAAGCCTCAGGATTAAGTTCCTTGTTGCCTTGGCGGTCATAAATTTCCCTCTGTCAGGTTCTACTTACCTCTTTGTATCTTAACTATTTCATACAAGTAACCGAATTCTTTAGAAACACCTGTGTTTTCAATTCCAAGTGTTTGGCAACCACAGTGGTGGTTTTATTCCTAAAATATGCAGTTGTCTGGGTGACAGCCTGGAGAGGCATTCCCTCGGCGAGAGGAGGAGGGTGAAGGTGTGCTGCGGCTGTAGCGAAGCCGGGGTGCACATCCACTCATTTCTGAGGAGAGTGCCTGCAGGGAGAAGTTATGGCTTGCAAATTGGAATAAATTTGAGAGCGCAAAAATGTCAACTGGATCATAGGGAAGACTTTAGAGCTTTCTCCTGAGCAAAATAGTCGTAGCAGCTGAGCTCAGTAATGCGAAAGAAAACGCAATGTGCTGCCTGCACCAGCTCCGAGACGAGGCATGGCCTGACCTCATACAGCTTCTGTGTCTAAAGCAGCCAGGAAGGCGGAGGGCGTTTGCATTTTCTGCCTCGAATAGCAAGTTATTCAACACACACGTTTATAATTTTGGAGCACTTAATAGTAATGGAGTCAAAGCTGCTTCATGGAACAAAAATTGCAACGAAGTGCTGCTGTTCTAAGGAAGGAAATTCAAATGCAAGACTTGACAGGTTAATTGATGAACGAATTTCACAGAATTGAGCTCTCGCTTGATTCAACAGACGAGATGTTCACTAGCCAGGTCTTCATAAAGCGTAATGGCAGGTGAAGTTGTGTGTATTGTAAGCAGGAATAGTGTCCCTTTCCAGACAACTTGCCAGACTTCTTGCGAGTCACCAGATTCTTAAATGAGTCTTGAAACAGGGCGGTACTGAAGCAATTTGTGGGATAGGTTTATAATCATCTGATAATTTAATTAATGTAGCATCTTAACTACTTGTCTCTCATGTAAATCCTTCCAGATGTTTAGCTTTAATGAAAGTCTCTTTAGAGACTCATGAGGAAAGTAATGTGGGGAGAGCATTTAGGGCAAGTTTGCATGGAAGTAAAGCAGTGCTCCTGTAGTCATAACCTTCCATGTCATCACAGGCAATCCTGAGATTTGCATAGGTCATACATAATTTTATATATATATATGTACATACATATAAAAGAATAAAACAACCCAACTTTGGTTTAAGTAATGGAATGTGTTGATTGATTTTTGAAACAAAACAAAAAACCTCACAACAGCCACTATGCAAGTGATAATTGCGGTTTATACTGGCAACGTTTTTGTGGACTTGGACAAAAGCGCAGTGGTTGTTACACGTGACGTATATAGAGGTCAACTTTCAAATTGGGCAGCTGGGCCTAAGTACAGCTAAGCTTGCTCCTGTGTTACATTAAGACTTAGCCTAAAAAGTAGGAGAGCTCATCTGAAATACAGCATACAGGATGCAAATGAAAACAAGAGCTGTTGAGTTTTCTTTTGCTGAAAACTTTTATTTTAATGTGCTTTAAAGGTTCCTGTGTTAGAGGCATGTAAGCTGCTCACTTAAGAGCTTGGAAGAGAGCAGACAGCAATCAGTGCAGCTAATGTGATTGTAAGACGCTTGGCCTGCATCTCTAACAGTCACTTAAGGAGAATTTTTCATTTGTTGTTGACTCCATTCAGATTGAAAAGCAGAGGCTTTGTGTCAATAACTCAGCACACATTAGCTTTTATAGTACACTATAGAATTATAGGACAAGTTATCTCCGTTTTCTATCCATATGCAAATACTTCCAGGAAAAAAAAATTAGTCCCTTGCAATATTAGTTATAAGTCTTAGATGATCTAGTTGCTGTTGCTTTAGTTGGCGTGGCAAAGTGTGTTTATTTCTATATGTCTCATGTTCTAGGAGAGTAGGCATTAGGACTTGTAAATGGTAGTGCCCAAAAAGTAGCAGGAAAGGCTCTGCTGAAGTCCTGTCCCAGTGGGATAAGCAAAGCACTTAGAGATATGTTAGAAGTGTTAATACAAAAAAAAAAAAAAATATTTTTTTTTTTCAGCTTGATGTAACAAGTGTATTTGCCCATATGTTTTAGGCTATCTATATTTTTGTAGAAAACTGATATTAAATGGAAATTCAAGCCTTGGTGACTTTCTTAACAAAAGACACTTGTGGTCTGGAGCTCTGAGGTCTCAGGACGGTTCCATTACTGTAATTCCACAGCGTGAGCTTTAAACGTATCTGGAGATTTTAATGGATCACATGGGAAGTAAATCTCTTTGTACCTGCCTTAAGCCATATGTTACTGATACAAGATGTTGAGCTGCCTATCTCTTTCACTTGGACACAGCTGTGCGCTTCCATAAGGCTTGGGGTTTTTTTGAACTGTAAAGGGAAGTTTCAGGTTCCATTCTTCTCCCCCATTATAGGTGATCTCATGCTTTGTAATTTCAATTGTGTAGTTTCATAGATTTTTCCTGAAGAGGTAATTTTTGATACATTTCTAAATCTAATGATGCTTTTAAAAATGCTTTATGACTTTTAATGTAGTCTCTTCGTTCTTTCATTTCGGTATGCCTTTCCTGTTGTTGATCAAGTTTCTTTGTGCTTACTATTTAAATAGCATGCACAAAACCTATTTGCTCCCAATTGATATTGCTGAATATCGATGCAAAGCAAAATTAAACATTAGATTTAAGTAATGGACTTGTTTTTCATACTCCTTGTTTTATTGTTTTCTAATATAACTAATCAGTGAATATTGTAAACAATTCATATAACTGAGACAAATAAAACAGGATTGAAATTTTATGCATGATAGGACACACAGGCTGTTAATGTCTAAGATACAATTTATTTTTAATAAACTAACAATTCCCATTTGCAACTCAAACCACTCTTCTGAACGCTGCTTGTGTGCTATTTGTTTTTCAGAAGTCATACTAGTTACTTCATAGTTCTTTCAGGGACACTGTAAATCACTGGTTGAACTCCGCACTCTGGCAATCTGAGACTGATGTTCTCCCTCAATAACCAGGACCTTCTGTGCTGCAATTCTTGGAGAAAATATTTACGGCCAGTAATTAGTAAATCTTCAATAGCGAAGGAAGACTTCTTCCATCCAGAGTATCTTGGTAGTAGTTGTAAACCCAGTCTTTCATACACATAAGTGGCATGGGACTTAAGGCAGTTGCTTCCCACTCTTTTTATGCTCGTTTTGTTTCTGCTCTCAGAGGAAGAGTTTATTTAAAAATGAAAAATGGGAGTGGGGAGGAAGTAGTGAGGGAAGTGCTTAGAAATACACTCCGCATGGAGCTGCAGGTAGCAGGCAGCTCCTTTCTCAAAAGCATGGTTTAAATAGCAGAGAGAAGGAACCTCTATAGAGAAATTTTGAAATAGAGGGGAAAATAGTGTGATGACAGCAGAGAGTAATTTTGTACTACTTTTTCCCTTGGTAAGGAGAAGATAGTTTTGTTGAGAAGATGTAAGTGAATAGGGAAAAAAAAAAACCACAAACAAACAGTGGTGGGGTAGTGGTGGGTATGATGAGGCGAAATGGCCAAGGGGGAAATTAGCAGAACTGTAGGTAGCAGGTAAAGGGTGAATGTTGGTGTGGAGGTTTAGAGAAGAAAAGAGATTGATGAAGTTTACCTGATTCTTCAGGATGGGGTTACTCCAGCCAAAGATGAAAAAGCCCATTTTTGGTATGACTTCTGTTTCGGGGAATAATGCCTAGAAACTTCAGTTTCTGTAGAAATCTTAATTTCTTTTGCATTAAGCAATAGTGAGCTTATCCTTTTAAAAAGAAAATTGATGCAGTTATTGCTCCTTTCAGCAAGATGCAAATTATATGCAGTATTACCAATAAAGTTTATACAAGACGCTCTGTACTCACTGTCTTAGGTTTAATGAGCTAGGCTAATTATACCATGCCATAACTAACCCAGTAATAACAAAATTGATTTTTTCTTTTTAGTTCTACAAGATGCTCTGGGCTTGTAGTTCTCAGATTTAATATACCCATGTAATTACACAATGTTGTAGTTCAGCAAGTCATCAGAGTATTTAGATTGTAAGTAGTGTTGCAAGAGCGCACAACTTCTTGTCCACTTTGTCCGCATTTACAAGTCTGCAGTTTTGACTTCTGAGGAAAAACCTCGTTGACGTACAATAAACAGAGTTGCTGAATTTCAGATGTCTGCACGTAGGAAAGAAATGTTTCTCAATTTCACATTTTCATTTCCTTTTTTTTTTTTTATAAATGTACCAAAGGCGTGATGTTTCTGTAATAATGTGTTTCTTTTGTAGGCAAAACAGTGTGGATGGAATTTGCCTCTGTTTCAACTCTCCAAGGTGGCCCTCTTGCTTCTTCTATAGGCAGTGGAGCAAGAGTGCATCTGCAAAAGGCAATCCAGCCTTTCTAAAATAGGTGCCTCACAGCTGAGGTAGATTGTCCTTTGGAGTTACTGAAGTCTCTCCATTTCTTGTAGACAGAGATGGGAAGTGTTTACCATAAGAAAAATATCTAATTTAGACCTTTGTCGAAATACATTAAATGTACCTTCTTTCACTTCTTCACTGCCATTAATGGAAGTTTGCAACAACTGTCTCAGACTGTTATTTCCATTTAGTTGAACTGAGCTTTAGCGGATGTTTTACTACCTGTTTACATCGAGATAAGTGGCTGCTTCTTCAGGAACATGGGCAGCCTTTCAACTGGGACGCTTTAGCAAGGTGCTTCCCAGCGTGTTCTCTGAGTATTTAGAGGGTAACAGTGGTGTCCCCAGATAAGCCAGGTGGACTTGGCCGAGCAGGTATGGAAGGGTCACAGAGGGGCTCAAAGATGTGGCTGGTGGTAACCAGGAAAACTGTCTGACGCAGCAGGATTTTGGAGAACTTGTGTTCATGGGGTCATGAGGCTTGTGGGTTTTCTGGTTTTAATCTGGAAGTCTTTGTGCATTTGAGGCAAACATGTGACACTTAGTCCTGATAATGTGCTGTTGCAGGGTAGTTTTGCTGTTAGCTCTGTGTGAACCAACTTAGCTCTTGTGATTGCTAACATAAAAGTCTTTTTTCTGTAGCTTAGATTAAGCTTAATGATTTTGTCATCTTTTCCGTTACCTTTCTTTAAGCAGGAGTTAAAAAAACCCCAATACCCTGTAAAATAACATCTTTATTTCCTTTTATATAAAAGAGTTCGTGGAGCAGCCAAGGCTATTTAAAATACATCATAAAATATATCATGCAGGAAGAAAAGCCACCAAATAAGTGGATTTAGAACCATAATTTGACCAGCAGTGGGTTACTTTTGAATGTTGACCAATGAATATCAGTTTTTAGCATAAAATAAAGCAAACCTGGCTTCCTTTTTCATATTTTGTGTGAAGTGTTTTAGGTTTAAATTTTTGAACGCACTATATTCCTTCTTGAATGAGTTAAAACTGTTAAGCCAAAGGGCAACTTGGTCATTATACTTAGTCTTTTTAATCAGCTGAAGAGGGCTTAATTTTTACCGGCAATATAATTTGTTTGAGGTTTTTTTTTTTCCACTTCTTGAAGAGTCGGCAGAATATAAATGACGGATGCTCTGGAAATAGGTATCTGCTACTTCACATCATTAGAACTAATGCTGCTGTTGCCATAATGTTACAAAAATGCCTTCAATGCATCTGTTTCCCTGGGACTGAATTCCAGATGTTAATTTATAGTCTGCCATCTGTTTGGTTTTGGTGGTTTTGTCAAGTTGCAGGTCAAAATTACGACTTGTTTGCTATCAATAGAATGCCAGCATTTGCAACACCCATATTTTAGCTGAACGGTTGTCTGTAATTGCAGTCTAACTTGCATTTTTACCTTAACTTGTTAGACAAAATGCATACATAGCACGAATCTGCTGTAATTGTATGTGACCCTTCTTGTGTGTGTAGGCTCTCTGGTTTCTGGTATGCAAAATTTCCAGGCTGTGCAGCTCTGAATTTTATTCTTTCCAAGCTTGTGGAGTAAGTATGGTAATGCTGGGAAGCAGAAGATGACCTTCTCATCTCGCAAAAGTGTTGAAACTCCTCCTTGACGCAGTGATCAAAAGCCGGGTGTAATCTTGATTCTACGACTGTAGTACATGTTGGGTTTCTTGCTAAGTGAAAACATTTTCAACTACTAACTATGGAATTGTAAACTTAAACCTCTGTGACAGCAAAAATAAATGTCAGTCTCTGACTTTGAAACATGGCTGAAAGATGTGTGCTAACAAATACACTAGTATGATTTTTTTTTTTTTTTGCTAAAAGCCTGCGTTTGAATTAATGTGAAATTAGTGACACGCAGCCTTACTTAGAAACTTATTATAGTTCTAATCATTATCTAACACTTCAAAAGATAAGTACACTTAATCTCTTCTCTGACCTGCATTGATAGTTGGTATTTTTCCCC